>NW_026844352.1:10439247-10951747 GCF_029955315.1 Cylas formicarius | reverse complement strand
CATAACAAGGGGGTCACAAGCTACTATTAATCGGGTCTAGTACAAACTATAGCTGCAATGGGTCTCCTATTGGTCGAATGCTTGCCTACCGCTCAGGTTTTATCGGTCAAAGTTTTTTGAGTGTTATAACCAAATAAATTCAGCCCGTAATTAACCACGACAACGGTCAAGAAATAATTCGCTCCCTCACTTATTCATCGGCAGCGCCAGCACCTAGCACAAAGTAAAAGTAAAACTCGTATAAAATAAAACTCTTAAAAATAGAACAATCGCTTTATAAATTTCGTTCGGATTTAATCGTTACGTAAAGATGATGTGCCAAATGGAGATCCGTCTAGACTGTGTCTCCCTGAACGCCTATTTTCAGATCTTTTTGCGACACTGCGAATCTACAGGTTTTAACTTAACCACGACGCGATTTATTTCTATCCGGCGCTACAGCAGCGCGTAAACTGCTCCTCAAACGACGTGCTATCGATGCCCAAGTCAACGAACGAATTAATTAATTAATTAAAAATAAACAAATAGATGGATGTGATTTCAGAAATAGTTTTTTTTGTTTGGGGGTAATTTAGATGAATTATTGAAATTAAATTTCAATCAAAATGGTAGAGAAATCTTCTGGGATGGTAATGGAAAAACGTGGTTAATGTTCTCCCGCTGCTTACTCGCCCTGTGCATTAGCCAATTATTTATATATGGCTCTAGCTACAAAAATTCATACAAACTTTCTCAGATTCGTGCGTGGTAAGTCGGGATTTGGTATTGGTATTGGTATTGGTATTAAAGGGGGGCGCCCTCGCGGGCGTCCAAGCACTTAGGCCACCAGATGGGCCCGTTGTGCCCCCAGGCCGCTCTAGAGGGCGTCCAGAATGCCGCCCCTCCTATAGAAGGTCAGCAACTCCTTTAACCCAATACCGTGCACTGAGTCCGGATCGATCAGGGCCGTTCCGAAGACTCCCAATCTTGCCCATGTCAAGGCAGGGCACTCGGTGAGCAGATGATACGAAGTCTCCTCCCCTTCCATGCACCACCTACACTCCGGGTCGTCTCCAATGCCTAGCAAGCAAAGATGCCTCCTAAGCCTGCAATGTCCCGTGTAGGCCGTGATACGCCTGGTTAAATTTTCGCATTTTAATTCGTCCACACTCTCTCTCATTTCTGTTTTTTTTCGCTTCACCTTTATCATTGACTACTACCAATTATTTATAAGTACATGTGTCATGAAATTTTATGGCTTATGGCACCATTTGGGAATATGAATCATGATTTTGCACCCCCGTACAATGCAATAGTATATTATGTAACAAGTGCGGTAAACGTCATTTGACTCACGAGTTTGAAAACGTCAAAATTCAAAGCGTGGGAAAGATCTCCGAAAACATCCGATTGCTCCCAAATCCGTGCGGTAAAATCCCGGAAATGTCCGAAGTGGCTCGGATTCATGGGAAACGAAACTGACGTGGTAAAGTGATGCTTCCCGCACGCTAGATCGGTGGGTAATTAGGTATTTTACAGACGGGAGTAGAAAAAAGTTGTTATTCTACAGGTGACTAGTATACAGGATACTGTCAAAGTGGGTCCAAAACATCAACTTTTTATATATTTCGCTAACTCAAAAATAAGAGTGGGATCTGTCACGGATGAGAAATATGGAAAAAAATTAACATCACGAACGCCGCTAGAGACAGATATAAAAAATATTTTATAAAAATAATCAGAAAATGACAGAGGAACAAAAAACGAGAAAACTTCAGTTCGATATATATGTATAACGATAACGATGTATCATCTCAATGTAAAGGTAAAGAATAAGATGATCCTTAAAAAAATTAAAAGGGAATGGGGAATTTTTCCTTTCCTTTCCTGGGTAAGGTAGGTCCTTGTCCTGGTTCCACAATACAGGCACAACAAAATTTAATTTAGTCACATTATCATAAAATTATCAAAAATAATATTAATAATATATTTTTAATTTACATTCTTCATTAGCGAAAGTCACAGAACCAAGTTTTTTTTTAAATATACAAAATATTGCTCTATATTTCCACACCATCAAACCTAACACATTTTCAAATTTTTCTTTTGAGGTGCATTAAAAATTTAATGTTGGAACACTTTCTGTGCTCTTTACGGGTTCTGTGCGAAATGTTTTACAACGATGATGTACTATTAGATTCGCCTGACAGTTGAACGCTGATTGTTGTTCAATTTCTAAGGATATTTCCATGTTCTGTAGCGTATCTGCAGGCTCAGAATTAAAGAGTAGATACTTGTTTTTTAAATTTTCCTTTCTTATCTGTATCTGACTAAGTAGTTACGTGACCAAGACAGGCTTATTCTATTGTCCGGCTCTCAGGTGAAAATATGTGAAACTACATCGAGTTGCAAGATTATTCAGTTTGGATTTGTAATCTTCTTTTTGCTGCAGGACACCTTTTTTTTCGCACTAAATTTCGTGGCACATTTTGAACTCATTTATAGACGCAATTCGAACCTTTTATTTGAGAAATATACCATGCAACGTTTGTAAGCTCCGTCCACTCTATGACGACCGGTGTCAGATTAAAACCAGAACCAGCAAGTCGGTTTTCGCTGTACTTGATCACAACCAAAAATTCACTGGTTCGCTAGTTGCTGTTTGGTGAAACTAGTGCTTCCAAAACAAATAGGGTTTTCATTTAGGTACAAAATGAAAAGATGTGTTCGCCGATACGTGGAAGCTTTAGGCAATTCCTTTTCCCAGAATCCATTAAAGTATATTGCGATAATTATTAGTCTATACTACTATAATTGTATAATACCTAAAAAATAAAGATAGTTATCTCTTCTAATTTTCTAGATTTGGGTGTACTTATTATTTGCAAATACTTAGGTGTTGAAAATGTTCACTAATTAATAATTATTATTTCATCAACATTTCAATAATCTCTTTTTCAAATTATTTTTTGTATTAACCATGTTAATCGGATATTAATTCTGGTTCTCGTTTTAATAATTTCTTATTGAGTTAATCAGAACGCAAGTACCACTCTACCATGACGAAAATTTTCTATTACTTACCGATAAAGATAGAGCTGGTCAACAGCAAATTAATAAGAGCGCTGACGTCATGAGGGGCTAACCTCGCTCAGGGTGCGTCTTCAAGCCTCTTCGATATTCGTGAATAGTTTTTGGTGAGTATTAGCAAATTTTAAAATTAAATTATTAATTAATTTAATAAAATTAAAACATTTCAACAATTCCTTAAACAAACATTTTATGTTGACCTCCCTTCTTACGAGGTTATCAATTTAATGACAATGTCAATTATCTCTGGGAGATATCATTACAGGCGTATTCATCAGACGTTTCTCGACCTTACAGGACCCTAGACAACATCCAAACGAACTGTCCTTGGTTAACCCCAAGGTTACGTAGTTTCCCTGACCACTCCACGGGAAACGGCATTGGATAATCATTTTCGTCAATAGGAAAATCAAGAGACAAAACAATCCAACAATTACAGGGGGCAACTGCGCATCTAAGAGTGCTTTTGCGTTGCTTCGACGACGCCACATGAAATTAAGAACAATATTGGAATTAAGGAGTTAAATGTTAATTTACGGACGATACAATTTCCAAATCACTAACGGATTAATTTGACATTTTCATTTGAAGAGGGAAAAGAAACGACCTTGTCATGCTCCACATCAATTTTATTTAAAATCCTTTTTTAAAAGGTATGTTTTGAGCACTGAAATGCTCATCTTCAGCTAATGCTTGCAATATAAAAATACATGAATTGAGTAAACGCATAAGAGATTTACATCATCTTGATCTCGATCAAAACTTGAAATGTTGGATGTTTGGACATATAGCAATTAGATATAGTGGCTCTACTAATAAAAAGTGAAATGCCTCAGTTCGCTATGATATTTTCCAAGAGAAGGCATGCCTCTACACTTCAGCCACTAATCTGCATTCTGTGCCATTTTTGCCTGAAGAATTAATGTGATCTGGACGTATTTTGAGAAAATACTACCGTAAAAATACCGCATCTAAACTTATTGACTGTCAGCGGTCATGTTGCTTATTGAAAGGCTCAAGGTTATTGGTGAGTTTTGGAGATTTTAAAAATCTCCCGCATGCGCATGTTCAATGGACCTTCTCAATTTTCATTCTATAGTTGCTTCATAAATGTATTACCAGCGTAGACAGGGTCTCTAAATCTTTTATAAATGTGTTTGTGCTTGGAGAAGTCTTCATTGATTTTAATTATATTATGATCGAGTAATTTGAATTATTGTTTGCTAGGTAAAAATACTCCTTATTTTGGGCGATGCTCTTTATTAAGTTCGATTTATGAGCATTTGCACGAAACATGTGACGCCCTTTTTATAAAAAAAAATTTTTACATTGAAGTGGAGAAAGATTTGAGTTTACAACTACACTGCGATAGGTGGACTACTTTTCTTTTCTTTTCTTTTATTTTATTTACTTTCATTTGTGATACCAACGCATATTTTGGAGATTCGTTTCAATGTCATTTAGCATTTGATATTGGCTTTAGTAACATTATGTATCAAAATTGAATTGATTTAAATTGATTACATTTTTTCTAACTGAATGTCAATATTGATGATTTTCGGGTCCTCTTTAAAGCAAACCACTTTTCACAATTTATTTATTTGATTATTTACGTATGTATTTATTTAGAAACTTAAGCAAATTAGGTAAGTTTGTTACTGTCGTTGTATATTTTTGACCACAAAATCATAAAAATTAAAGTATTAATTGATTTGAAAGTCAGCTCCGTTTAATCGCCACTAAAGTGGCCTTTTTCTTAACTTAATTAATTAATACTATTTCCAAAATAAAAACACAAACTGTTAGATTTAAATCTGGTTCGGTTTTGTGGTCAATTGTGGTGAATTAAGAATGTAAAATACTCTATACATCTACACAAATAAATTTACAGATAAATTGATTTGTTGTAGTCAACTCTAATTATCATAATTAACGGCTGGCGTAAAGTAAAATCAATACACACCCACCAATAAACATTTAAAGCACAAATTGATTAATAAACCATTTTACAGTGACGAGTTTATGATAATACAGGCACTGGTCCTTTCTGAAATTCGGAACTTAAAGTAATTCTCCTTAAAACCCTTTTTAAATCAGTAAATTGTGTTCAGTATACTATGACGATGTCGTTAATGGAAATATGTTGCAAAATTGCCTTTAAAATTGAGTGACTGAATAAATGAGTGCTTGCTAGACCGGAGTGTATTATGACGAGTTTGATAAATATAGAAATAAGATAAAAGTTTTTTGGAATAAGTAAATATAGAACAGAAATGAAAATGAATCATTTTACAAATTGTGTTGTAGCTGCAAGGGATAATCATCACGTTGTGACGTGATGGAAACATACATGTCATCAAAGCAGATATCAATTCCGTATTTTTCACAAACTATGAAAATAAACTAACAGTAATATTGATTATAATATTATTAAACCAAATAAAATATTTTAATGGAATTCGTTTATACGAAGTATGGTTCGCTTATTGTAATCCTTATAGAGAAAAAAAAACAGTTTATGTTACCATAAGTAAAAAGCATAAACTACCAAAATCTCAAAACTACAAATTTACAAACATAAAACAAATAACATATAAACAAACACATTAACAATATATTTGCAAAAAATATATTGGCTGAATGTTTGCCTTTTTTTGGTGACCATTGGATAAAGAAGAGCCAAAACAGTATCGATTGTAATGTATCTTATCTTAACCAATTATGAAATTGTTTTTTTGGTGTCAATGTTATTTCGAATAAGTACAAGAAAAAACCAAACCAAAAATATTTACTCAAACAAAATGATCAGAATATTAATTGACGGAAAGGGAAGTCAAATAACAATGTAATAAAAGTTAATACAATATAATAAAGGGTGGCTAATAAAATACCCTTTCGTTCTGATTTTCTGTCAATACTACATAAGCACAATTTTATATTCTATAATAAATCGAGAAATATAAGTTATCTCGAATCAATTTGCTTCTAACAGGAAGCAGTTTTGATAAGTCCTACGTTTTGTAGAGATACAAAAGAAATCTCATTGAAAAATAATATATGGAGTTCGAGAAAAAACCTTTGCAATAGCTACTGCGGCACATTAAACTTATAATAGTTTCCAATTCCGTTGCAAAACCACTTGGTAATAAAATAAAGTTTTAATAATCCTGGAAACAACCCAAATGTTCTACCAAAGTACGCGGTTCCAGAATTTCGGATGCGATCGATAACCGTACTCAGCATTTTTTCGATCGCTGCTTGGCGATAAGACAGCGCTATTTCGCCATGTCGCGTGACTGCGGTCAAATATCGACATCGTGTCTGTCGGGACTGCAGTCCGGCCCACCGATTGTCCGTAAAAATTAAAGTTTTACGCTAAATCGATACACAGGACGATCGACCATTATGTCGCATTCGAAAAAAACTTTTTGCCAATTTCGAATTATAATTAGGAAAAGCAACATTGGCTAAAAAAAATTTATTTGCAGACATTGCGCTTATACTTCAAAGTCATCCATGAAAACCCGAATTCAGGATCTCACTTAATTAACCCGCTTTTGCCACTTGACCATTTTAACTAACTTTTTGTTTTGCCATATCACCAAACTTCTTAAGAAAAACTTTTCAATTTTGTATTTCAGTAGAATACGCTAAATATCTTCTGCATTCTATCCTATAACCATCAGACTGCCCGTGTTACGATGAACATTAAATGTTGAAAGTAAATGAGAGTTGTCCGTTGGAAGAGTCTTGGCTCAATACTGCTGAGAAATAGAAAGAGAAAGAGAAAAATAGATATTTTATATATATTAGGACATAAGAACCACACGAACATCTTACCTTCCAAAATCAGGGCAAACTATGTTCAGTGGACTGACAGATCTGTAATGCACAATCTTAAGTTGTGCTGAGGGTTCGTTAATAGAATTTTTAAAAATAATTTTATAAATTTTTATTTCTTTCTTATTATAGAACGAGTGAAATATACAATACTCCTCTATCGTTTTCTGTCTTTTTACTTTCCCCCTTATTTTTTCTTTTTTTTTTTATAGGTGCGTGGACATTTATCACGTCCATTGCATTCAGAGTATTTTTCAATTAGCTTATTGTAAATTTTATTTTGTATATTCTTGAGATAATTAAATCATTGAAAACATTATTATTTTTTTTATCATTTAGTTTAAACGTTTTTTTTGTGTTTGAAATCAATTTCCGTTTTGCTCACTTCGCAGCTTCTTATTTTGAGGGAGGTTCTTTCGTTTTCTATTTCGCTCCTGCGGACTACTTCTTTCACAAAGCGAACGGAATTCCTTTTGTGTAAGCATACTCTATAAAATGCCCACAAAATAACGGCTCCACTAACTTATAAAACCATCTAAAATAAATTATGCAATTTTTCACGGTTTTTCATTTACGGTTCTCCGAACAAGGCAATTTTTGGAGTATTTCGGATATTCCCATACACCCTTTAAATGCTCAAAATAAAACTTACACCTCCAGATCTGCTGCATTGTCTAGTTCAAGATTTTTCCGATCGGGTATTTTTTATACTTTGCTATCGAATCTCATTCTTTAATATTGCACGGAAAATCCCAAACACCCTGTATTATAAGTGAAAATCTTCAATATAAAAGTTTCAGCTCTCGATACGCCGTAAAACACCATGTAAAAGAGACTGTTAGTGAATCACAGTGTTTCAGTTACGGCTAATTTTCTTTGAAAGAGGAATTACGTTTTCAGTTTTTTTGTAAATAAACGTCACCGGTACATTTTTCAAAAATTATAAGGAATATTTTTTTCTTAGAACCTTATAAATGCGTTTTTTGAATGTTGAAAAATATTTTTATAATAGTTTAGATACTTTAGAGCTGGTTTACACTGTATGATTTTAGCTCGTGTGTTTTCATTTTGAAAAAATATAAAACGCCAATGGGTTGCTTGTCTCCACGCGCCTCATGACAACCAATTTATTTTTATTTTATTTTTTTTTGGAAAAAATATTCTGGTGTGTCACTTATTGTATTTTTGAAGGTAATTAAAAAGTTTTTAATAAAAATCTAAAAATACGCACAAGGGGCCTGTTTTTGTTTTCGATAATTATTGTTACTTGAAGCACTTTTTTTTTAGATTTTATTTAGACTTAAATAACAACGAAATTAAAAGGCATTAAGTGGAGTACTAAATTACAAACAAAATCAGACGCGAAAAAAACAAATTCATTGTAGATTACGCATATCGTCAATTTAAATTAAAGTACTTTTAAATTAAGGAGACCAGTTTAAATTAAGAATTCAAATATGCTTGAAAAATGAACATGATATTATCGAGATATATTTTTCATTGTAGTAATTGCTCTACTAAGATTGCATCATCTCTTTATTTTAATATAACATTATATTAATATAATTTTAGAAGAAACAATATACCTTTTTTTAAAAGTACCACTTTCTGTTTTAAACGATATAATATTTAAATGAAAACGACAAAACGTAACAAATAACTTTCTCAAAATATGATATTTGAAAATGCTTTGAAAATATACTTTGCATTATAGTATATAATCGTACATCGTACAGTACTGTTTGGTTAGTTACGAACTTTCAGTGCAGTTTCAATTTTTACCGGTGTAAAGGTTGTGTAAGGGTTGTGTAACAATCAATACTGTAATGTTGGAGACGACTTCGTTATTAAGTACTGAAAGGTGTGTATTTAAAAAACTAGGATTACTACATTTACCACCTTTTAAGTATGTCATAAAAAGTAGGTATTTAAGAATGTTCGGGGCCACATTCAAATTTTGGGTCGACTGGTGGCAAGTTCTTGTGCAGGCTATAAGCACGGCAACTGATCAATAATAATTAATTAATATATGGGTTTTTGGATACAGTACCAAAATTTAATATGTGATATATGGATCCGTCTATTTTGACAAAACTAGATACAGACCAAAAAATGTCATGACAGTGTTGAAGTAGTTGCTTTTGTTTATACTTTTAATGTTTTAAGGTATATAAGGATAGGAAAGAATATGTACCATATTTTTTTTAGATTAAGTGTAGTTCTTTATTTTCGGTAGAAGCATGGTTTTTTTGTGAGATTTAACATAAGGAGAAGCAGACAACAACAAGCACACACTATACAAATTACACAGTGGTAAAAATCTTTTTTAAAGACCTCCTTCCTGCCAATTTCGAGATTTAAAAAAAAAGTTGGTAATGAATTTTTTTCATTGTCTAGAACTAGTTCTAAATTAACTGTTTACATGTTAGATTAAATCATATTTATCACAAAAAATTCCATCTTTATAATAATATAAATACTAGTTTTGGATAAATAAAATTAATGGAAATAATGTAAATATCTGTTTCGGCTTATAAAATGTGTTATTTATCACAGGTCTTTAACAATGATAGAAATTTATTTTCGTCGTAATTATTAATGTATCTTTTGAAATACCTCTGAAAAAGTCCACTTTTAAAAGTATTTCTTAACTAACTTTGTTTTTTAAAAATTATCAAAAATCATTGGTCAATAAATATCAATATTTTAATAAAAAAGATAAGCGGGAGAGCTATTTATATTTTTTGCATGTATTTTCCTATCTACCAGAATAAAAGTTTTCCATTGGCAGAATGGTCTAAATAAAATTATACAAAAATTTCCTCCCTTTAAGTATGAAATTGGGATAAGATCAAACAAACTTGTTGGATGGAATTGACATAATGCTTGCAAATATATGAATATTTTTAAGTATATATCAAACGAATTTAAAACGTGCAAAAATTAAATATACAATTATGCTCATTTAATTAGAGTAACTTTGTATTTTTAAAACGAAGCGATGAATATTTAATTTGAATTACCTACATTCTTGTCTAAAAAAATTCAAATACTCAAACGAAGCATTTCATTTTGTTAAAAGAAACTTAAGATATTGAAAATTTACCATTTCTATTTTAAGCCGTTTAGTACTCTTGAGTATATGCTCAAATGTATTTTTCTTTTTCCGTGTAGCCGGATGGGAAATAAGGCAATTTAAACACGTTTTTAAAACGTCGTTTTCGTTGGGATACCAAACGATTTCGACGCCACTGCTTGAAACGTATCAATGGTATCTGATCGACGATACCGGCGCGTCAATCTGTAGGAATTCGGCGAATGATTATATTGGCGGCCCATTGAAAAATGCCGGCCGGTCAAACGCCAAAATCTCAACGGGCCCGCTACCGTCGTCGTCGTCTGATGAAATTTCCTGAGTCGTCTAAATCATTCCTGCAGACCGACTTTCAGACGGTTCGGCCCACTTCCAAAAACGGCTCTGCGAGGAATGCGTGACTATCGATCACGCAGAGGGTCGAACGCAGTGGCTCGAACTTAAATCCCTACTTACGCGTTTAACGAACCGGCTTAGCTCCGTAATTAAGAAAATCGAACGAATCGTTAAGGAATTAGCTTTGTTTATTAATTCGGATATTCGATATAACTCGCAATTTTTCAGCTTAGAATAAAAGCGGGTGCAAAATAAAACACACAAATAATAGGATTTGTTTTTTTTCGTTGATATAGGGTATGGGGTATGGGTATGGACTAAATTCTGAGACATGAGATATGTGCTTAGTTATCTTTTTTAGTGTTTTGTTTAATGCCGAAATCAGATCTACATTGGATTAGAAGGTATTGTGTATTTCTCACTCGGTTATATTACGGAAATAAAGAAAAAACGTTAAATCTAAAAGTTTTATGTGATTTTAAGTAGAATTCAGAGGCGCGCAAAAAAAATTAATACTTGTGGACCGTATTCTTTCGTGAAGATGCAACAATATACGGCACTCAATATTTGGCTTCTTTTTCAAGTACCTAAAATATTGGATAACATTTTTGAAAAAGTAGTCTAAATTTCATATTGTTATAAACAAATAAATAAATAATGCCTTTATTACAGCTACGACATTAAAGGTATTTGGAGGTGGCGATATTCGTATTCAATACTCTTCTCAATATAACCATTAGAAAACAAACGAAAACAAAAAAAAAATAGAAAACAAAATTTCGAGTGCAAGCAAGGGCAAAAAGTAATTTAGATTAAACAGCCAAAAACAAGAGAGAAGAAAATTATGAAATAATGATATCTTATCTCCACACAAAAAAAACATAAACAAAAATAAATGCACATGCAGTATAGGTTTTACCCGCAATAATAAAACTTTCTGATTTCTTACAGAGTTGTTTGGTAACACGATAAAAACCAACATGATTATTAACCCTTAAACTAGAATCAATAAGAAGACCCAATACTGTGATGGCAATATTTTTCTCTCCATTTAAAAATGTTAAAGTCATCATTGCTAGTAAAAATTTCTTTTTTTCATATTAATTATTAAATAAGCAGAACAGAAGAAACAACGTTAAACATTAACAACAACTAAATACTTAAATAGTTTTTACCTTTGATGTATCGCATTAGTTTTGAACACTGAGTATGAGTTACACAGCCTGATGATGGGTGCAAATTTGTCCATATTTGTTCTAAATTTTTTAGTGTCAAATGTGGGAACTTCTCGAGCCTAGACCCCTTAATTCAAAAATGCATAATAATTCACCTATTTTACGTGACTGCTCCCCAGACTGCACAGAATTTTTTTCTAAAAGCGCTTCGTGAGGAATGTGTATTGCATGTTATGAAAAGTTAAGCCATGTTTAAGTGGTATATCGAGAGTAATAAAGGTGGAAACGCAGCCTTGCTTATATTTTGAGAGTCAAGTGACAAATATCAGAAAAACAAATTTAAGCTGGCACGGACCGTTTAGAAAACCAAATTTTCAAGGAAGATTGAAGATTAATTGAAAATGATATATATAAAACTCGGAACAAAAACGAAGAATAAATAAAAGCACCTTTTATTAATAATATTAGAAGAGTTCTAAATATTCAGATCCATAACGCCACTGCTTCAATTACAAGCAGAGTCGAAAAGCAGAATAGAAGATAAATTGAGCACCTCTTATGATTAAAAACCTAAGCTAGTTGCTATAATATAATGTACAAGGTAATTATTGACGCGCTCTTAAAGGTTTTTTTATAGTTGTTTTAGTTTTTAGACGTCTTTAATAATAGGATTATATATTGGAACCGCTTTAAAAAAATCTGTTTTTCGAGATACTCAGATAGAGGGTCCCCTATAAAAATAGATTTTTCAGTTGATAACTAATAAAACATTGGTTTAAAAAATGTAACATTTACTAAATTAAATTATGCGTAAAAAGTTGATCCATGTACGAAATCTAGGTCCATAAATCGACATTAGTTTTCGTCTCGTCTTAAGAGAGTGTCAATTTAACCCACCCTGCACAGGTAAGCTGGGAGTTCTCTAGATAAATAAAATCACTGCTGAAGAAATCTAGCACCTTTAGGAAAACATCACGGCGGATCGATCCAAGCATTGTACGTACCCGCATATTGCGATTAGACTTATAATTAGGTTAAGAGACTCTAAGGTTTGCACGATTGCGGCATCAAAGACAATTTCCAAGTTAAACACGACTTTTACCAAACCGCAGTAACAGCTTAATCTATCTTTTTAACTACACAGAAAAAATCCTGGCAATGGAATTAAATAAATGGTAAAAAATTAAATTAACTCTAATGTAATTGGGGGAGGGATTAATTGCGATATGAATTGATTATGCCAATATGGAAAATTTAGCGATTATCATTTGAATGTAAGTTAAGGTATAAGTGTGTAAGTTAATATTTTGAAAAGGATTTACCAAAATAAGCACAGATACTTGACAAGATTTAGGAGAAGGTGATAAAAATATATTTATTTGTTACATTCTGATTAACTTAAAAATATTATAAATTTACCATAAAAATATATATGCTTCAGTAAATGAAACAAACGATTTTTTTTAAAACTCGAAAACATGCGTTGTAGCTTTATAGCAAAAACATATTTATTTTTTCTCTCTCAAATACCCGTAATTGCCTTTGTTAAACTCGAACATCTTGTAATGCATCATCATCATCAATTGATATTTTAAGCACGTATTATGTGTTTAGAGTGTTTTCTAGTTAAAAATTACACTCCGTAAGAGAAAAAATGCGATTAAGTGAGGCAAATCATAAACTTTTTTTTTCTCGAAAATCTGTGGACAATCTTTTTACCGTTTTCGCTATTTCAAAGGTGTTTGACAATTTCCGAGATTGATTTTTTTTCTGTTTAAAAAATGTGTATCTTTAGACGGTTGAAGATCGGTGTACGTGACTGCACAGAATATTTTTTTTTGGGAACCCCAATTTCCGGATATACTGCATATTGTACGTTATGAAAAGTTAAACATGTTTGAGTGCTATATCGAGAGCAATAAAAATGAAAATGCTTATATTTTGAGCGTTATCCTGAATCACGACAGCCAGAAAAGAAAAATTAAGTGAGTATGGATTATTTAGAAAACCAAATTTATACTGAGGAAGAGAAATAGAAAATTTATTAAACATTAAAGAAATAAGAGCAAACTTTATTGATAACATTAGAAGATTCACCAAATATTCAGTCATAGTGCCACTCCGTTATCTAGAAGCAAGCAAGCAAGTGATTCAGCACGTATGCTAGTTGTTATACTATAATGAGTCAGATTATTATTGGATTGTCATTATAAGTTTTTTGTAGTTGTTTTAATTTATCGACATTTTACTTATTCTTGTCATTTAACTTTTTTTATATAAATTAAAACTAACAAAAAATAATTTTTCGGTATTTAAGCTAATTGGAACGAAACATAGTATTGAGTGTTGTTAGTGTTGAAGTTGGTCAATTGGCCACTTCTTAATTGACTAGTCAAATTCGATGTTTTTCCAATTTACCTATCACCCTGCTCAATGCATATCCGAATACGATTCGGGGAATCCCAATAAAAATATTGACTTCATTTAGTTCTCAGAATGAAGCAACGGTGACGTAACGCACAATATAAATAAATAGAAATTTTGTGTGTATTCTTAAAATTATTTTGGTTCAATTGACACAAAATACTTGACTGGTCAATTCCACAATGCTAATAGTTGTTGTAAGTAGCCTTTAGATATTCTATTCTCCAAAATAATGGCATTTTCTGTATTATAACGAACTTATATCTTATATCTTTCCAAAACCATTTATCTTGCGGTTATTTTATCGTTTTTCACTATTTCAAAGGTGCACTTTCCAAGGCTATAAAAATTTTCACGGTTGATATGTTATGCGTAAAAACCGTGTATTTTTAGAAGTTCGGCGATCGAGCGGGTTTCGCGCGATTCGAACGTTCCACCATCAGAGACTTCCAGTACTCCCTGGCTAACCTAAAAATGTTTGCCGGCTCGCGCAGAAAAAATCGCACGCAAAATCCAAACGTACCTGAGGCGAACCACAGGAAGGTGGTGATCGCGACCGTGTATACGAGTCGGGGGCAGTTCTCGGGGGCCATAATGTGCGTATAGCGGCGGCTAAATCAAGAAATGGCGGTTTCCCGGTCAGCCCGAGCCGGCAGCGGCTTTTAGCCGGCGGCCCATGGCAGCTATCAGTGATGGTGACTGCGCGTTACGAATACGACACTGAAACACATGGGGTGGCACTCTGGAGGATCGCGACGACGACGAGGACGACGACGACGACCGGGGTACAACAGACCAGCGACACTGCGGACTCGACGATGTCCAAAACGAAGCAAACGGAACACAGGCCAGTGCGGCACTGAATTACGGCCGGTCGGTGGACGTATAGCGACACGGCGCGCAACGACGTCACGGCGTCGACGCGGCCGCCCGGGACGCATGGGGTGCCGAAGGGGGCACGTGGATATTGCTGCCTTTTGGGGTAGTTGCCGACGTATGCCGAGGGGCACACGATTCTCGATGATTAATACCCGTCACGTCGTTTCAGTTGATCATTTGCGACCTCCTCGGTTTTTTCTCGCCGGACTTTTTCAAAAATATTCGACTAGATTTGATTTTGTCTGCAGGATGTTTCAAAACTAAACGCAAATATCTGTATTCGATCTGTCATCCAAAAATAAGTCTGTATTCTCATATAAACGCCTGTTTGCGCTGTTGTGAAGGCCGCCCCATCTTCTACAGCTTACGGTTTTATCATAAGAAACCTTGGCTCTTATAACAATTTTTATCGTTTTATAGGAAAACCTAACTGCAGTTACAGGCTTAGCTTTATATTTAAAAAAAGGTGCTTAAATCCCTTTATTATAACAGTTCTACTCTTTAGGTTTTATAGTTTACTCTGTAAAATCCGTATAAATCTTAAAGCACCTAATAAATATTCAATATTCAATTTAATTCTAACCTTTATCCAGATATTTATTTCAAAAAATATACACACTTACGAAAGTTCTGGTTAGTTACATAAGTATCCCAATACGCCTCTAGGTAAGCTTCATAAAAGCTTCCAAGTTGTTCAATATGACTTAAAAGTCGGTACAACTAAGTTTTAAAAATCGAACCTCGTGCACGTGACGTCCTTTTCTAATCTTCTTTCGAATTGACATAAATATGACTTATGAAAAAAGGAAGCGTTTTAAGCAATATTCTGCAGATTCTTTAAATTCGAAGACAACTTTCTTCAAATGAAAAAATGTTTTGCATTTTAACTGGTAAAAAATGAGATAATTTTAACTTTCAGGCTTCTACAAAAACTACGTTTTAAAGATTTCAAGTTTGAGAAATAGTAAAATATGAAATAATTCAATACATTGTTAAGGAAATCTATCGTAGAAATTACAAATTAAATTACATTTTTCCCAGTTCTTCTCTACTTTTATTAAATTTTTCCATTTGGTATCAAATTACTTGTTTTATAATATAAACCATATCTATTTTTAAAAGCTGTCTTTTATTTTTATTTGGTTATGAGTTTGAATTAAGATTTCTATTTAAAATTTTAATACTGACATCACTTTCATTTGAACCGGACCTGGTTTCTACAATCTATGTATTTATAAAGCTTTAGAAAACAGTACTTAGGAAAGAAAAAATAGGATTAATAAAGTAATACAGTGGAATTTGTCGATGTTTTTGTTATAAGGAGTTGCGGGGTTACTTTAATTGAAAATTAAGAAACTTACTTAATAAATTATTGCTACGAGCGGGTATTAAACATGCGATTTATTGATTTTCGTATTTCCTATCTATATATTTCACTATTCTTTTTAAAACTAATTTTAATTTTGTTCCCGAACTGGCAATTAAATTTGATTTATTCTTGTATACTGTCAATATCAAATGCTCCTTTTTACAAAACAAACAGCACAAAACATTTTATGTGGTATAAATGTGCACACCTAGCCCGACAAATGACACAAAAACTTTTTTAACTTAATTTTAGCAAACAAAGGTCCAATAGGTGTGGTAGTTGCCGACGTATGCCGAGAGGCAAACGATCCTCGATTATTAATACTCATTACGTCGTTTCAGTTGATTGTTTGGACCTCCTTGGTTGTTTCTCCCAGGATTTTTTCAATTTTGTGTGCAGGGTGTTTCAAAACTAAATGCAAAGAATTGTATTGTATTCGTCAGCCACAAATAAGTCTATATTCTCAGATAAACGCGTGTTTGCGCTATTGTTAAGACCGCCTCTGACAAAAACACTTTTTGCAGCAGTACTCAAAAAATTATATGTCCTATAAATATGCACACCTAAACCGACAAATGATAGAAAAACTTTTCGAAATGCCTGATAAACTATATAAACTAAATTTTAGGAGTTTACAAGGAGAAAATAATACCAAACCTATAGCTATCTCTAAAAAGTGTTTTAATTATTTTAATATTTCATAATATTTAAATCCCAATTTTAATTTGGAAAATATTATAAAGTGCAAAATGACAAAATTAAATTATGCTTCAAGAAATCCGCGTCTCATTTTACATCATACTACAGAATATGAAGTAAAATACTACACAATACAAAAAGTAGATGTAAATACTTTAATGTAAATGGTAAATAACAATGTTGACAGCTTTACAAAAAGTTTTTCATACACGTTGACGACAACTTTAATATTGTTTTTGCTTCTGGGTCGAAAGCCCCATGTTCAACAAACTGAGTCACATTATTGCACCGATCGAGCATCGGGGTGTAATTGCCGGAAATACAGCCAAGTTTACCCAAGAACCTTATTGGTGTAAACCGGAACAGGTGGCGAATCAGGGGTTCGGCTTTAACCCCATTTTATGTGAATATTCGAGAAAATAAAATAAAGCCCGGATTTAGTTTGTTTTACACGAAAGCTATATCATTATCCAGATGCAGAACATATCACAAGGTCTGATTTTAAAGCCATTAAAATATGCCTTAAAGTCCAATAAATTTAATTTTTAGTTTAAAACCCCACATTTATAATAAAAAAAAGGAAACATTTTGTCTTGTAATTTCATCAAGTAAAACGATCTTACACTCTGTTCCACAAAAAGCTGAACCCCAGCTTTCTTAAACGAATTTCGAACTAAAATAACTATTTTCTATGTATATATATATATTATATATATATATATATATATATATATATATATATATATATATATATATATATATATATATATATATATATATATATATATTGGATGTAGTTTCTTGGACCGTCGCGTGTATATTTCCTTCAATTTCTCTTGGGTATTCGGTCTCTCGAAAACAATTAATGTGATTTTTCTAAATATTTATTAACGTTTCGATCGTAATTTCGATCTTTTTCAAAATATTCTCATTTTGTATATTTGACATATATAACAATTAATGACATTTGACGTTGTGTTAATATATTAAAAATAAAAATAATTTGTCGGCGAATATATATATATATATATATATATACATATATATATATATATATATATATATATATATATATATATATATATATATATATATATATATATATATATATATATATATATATATATATATATATATATATATATATATGTATATAAGATTACTCGAATTTTTAATAAGTCGAACCAAATTGGTTCCCAATAGCGTCAAAAGTAGGAAATGCGTGTTAGTTTGTCTTGATTATTCGAATATCTTTATAACTCGAACGAAACATTTGGTGCCAACTTCGATAAGCCGAATTTTCTCGGGGAACCCCCTAATTACGACCGATCTTAACCTGTCTTTTTAACGTATATATGCAAGCAGTTCAGTTTCTGTGCTTGCTAAGTTCACTTGTATGACTTACTAGTTAATACTAAGTGAAAAATACTGTCCCTATTCAATTTACACATTATATTAAAGACATTTTTGGATTCTTGCATTTGTTGATATGCCATCAAAACGTACTTTAAAAGCTTTGTCTGTTGATCAAAAATTCAAGGTTATAAAAGAAGTGGCAAAAGATTTCGGCAAGTACAATGTCTATAATTTTGAAAAATAAACATTCAGTCATCACCGCAATGGAACGTTTCGAAGAAAACAAAAACAATTAAATTACACTATTGGATTGTGTTGACGACGTAACTACCGCATGGAATATCGACGTTAAGCCTGAAACAATTTCCAATTGTGTTAAAAGAGCCGGTTTTGGTCAGTATTCTGAATGGGAAGAATAAGATGAGATTCCCTTGATTTTCCTAAGTGGACGCCTGAAAGAAAAGAGTGAAGACGAAAAACAAATAGAAATCGAGTTTAAAGCTTGGACAAACATTAGAGGTATAGCAGAAGGTAGCACCATCAACGATTTTATACATGTGGATGACGATATTATCGAGTCCTGCAGATCCGAACCGGTACAATTAAGCATCGAAGATGACTGCGAAAGTGACACGATGGAGGAGGAATTGGAAGATGATTCTCAGCAACCACCTTCAAATTAATTGGTTGAAAATCCGTTGATTGTCTTGCGTTTCTATTTGAAAACCACTGAATACACAACCGATTCCCTCTATGATTGATTAAATAAAATTGAAGCTTTTGTTGAAAACCAAAATAAGAAATCCGGTCGTCAGTCACAAATAACTGACTTTTTTCCAGTGAAAGAGTAAACTTTAATATTTATGTATATGTGCATACATACTATGTTTATATATACTGAGTACATATACAATCCATTTGTATGTACATATATTATGTAAATACATACATACATATGTTCTACTATTTCATAATTTTCGTTTTTTGTTCAAAAATCATAGATATTAGGGCATTTATTTAACGTATAACCCATTTTTAAAAATGAATTAATAAATGTTCATTCAATATATATATATATATATATATATATATATATATATATATATATATATATATATATATATATATATATATATATATATATATGATGACACTATATTCCGGGATATCATCCGTTCGCTCGTTGAACTCCGACTGGAATCCTGCATCCGACTGGAATCCTGCAAATCTTGCATCCGACTGGAATCCTGCAGACGTTTCGCCAAAATCTCACTTGGCACCTTCAATGCTCGCGCTCCGAAAACACTTCGAACACTGTGTTCGATGCAAGATTTGCAGGATTCCAGTCGGATGCAGGATTCCAGTCGGAGTTCAACGAGCGAACGGATGATATCCCGGAATATAGTGTCATCACATTTTTCCATCCGTGAATCAATACGTGAGAATATATATATATATATATATATATATATATATATATATATATATATATATATATATATATATATATATATATATATATATATATATATATATATATATATATATATATATATATATATATATATATATATATATATTATAAAAACTTAAATTTCCTTATCGTATTTATCATAAAATGCAATCGTAAAAGGTTGTCCATTTCGGAATTTCTAAAAGTTCTAGTTCTCTAGTTAGCAATAAAACGTTTTTCCATTTTGTGCGGATATTAATTGGCCAAGAAGATGTTTGCAAAACAGAGAAAAAGCAAAAAATCGAGCACTACAAAAATGTCACCTACTGGAGTTTGAAAATCTTTTCTAAATTTTATAAACGCACAACGCACAAACAAAAAAATTATTTAAATATGTTTAATTTTTAAGAAATTTTAGCAAAAACATTTTGATATTTAATTTAAACGAATAATAGGATGAAATAAACATTTTAGGACCGCCAGTTTTGGTTGGTTTTAACCGTTTTGTTTAGTTTTTGATTTAAATTTTAGCCAAGCAATTAATGTTGCAAATAATAAACTATCTTTTAAATTTGTTTTACTTACTGTTGGTATTTTCTCCATTATTATTTTTTGGGAACACGTTGTATAAACATGAGATTGTATTTTTTTGCATTAAAATAATAACAATATAAAATGAATGAATGGAAAAATAACAATATAAAAATGAAAGTGAGGTGAAATAAAACTCTCAAAAATTGATTTATTGATTTGAATAGTGAAGTTTGTTTATTTATTCTTCGCCGGGTTTTTTTGCTAGAATTTAAATCTACAATATTTTTAAATAGGCAAGCTAATACAAAATCAGCTTTCGTTAAAATACAAAATGAGGTGTTTCCATTTGAAAAAAAAGAGACTTTTAAAGGCTTTTCCAATAAAATTTTTAACGTTAGTTTTCGATCACGCTGTATTTCTTTATTTTTAAAAATCAATACAATAAACTAAATCCCTTTTTTAGGGAAATAAATCCCAAATATATTACTAAAACTTTCAGTTGGAGATTTGCAACCGTTAAAGTATGTCAGAAACGGCAAGACTTAGATACATGATATTGTATATGAAATATGCTGCATTAGAAGGGCAGCTTTTCCGAGACAGAAAGGTATATTTCCTTCTAAGTTATAATTCTCGGAAACAGATCGTAAATTGCGCCGAAAATGCGAAACACGTTTTCACAAAACGTCGCTTGTTTATTTTATAAACAACAACAGTTAAATATAAGAACAACACAAACAAAAGTCGGCAACTTGAAGGGGACAAAATAGCAATATAACGTAATCCGAATCCAGTGACAACTGTCCGGACACGTGGTCCTTTGGCACGTGGTAAGGATCCGTTATCAATTACTTAAAGAAGGGGAGAACGAGGTGGTCTCTCGGGTGACTGATCCCTCTTAGGACAGGTGGTGTAGAATTCTCCTTGGATATGTCAGATGGTTTCGCCTAGTCGCTCGGATGACCGTTCCAGGCGGCTGAACACGACATTGGTAGCACATTGTACATAATTCCCTGGCACATTTTGTATTATGCATATTTTATTCCATATCGGGTTAATCCAACTTTGTATTTAATAAATAAAATAATGAATGAATTCTTGCTTTTAAAAATAATCAGGAAACTGTAGAAAAAGTCGTCTAGAAATGTAGATTGTTGTCTTGTCTCTAGATCATTTATATAAATGGACCCTTGCTTTTAAAGTGACACAACTCAAAAATTTCAATTTTTGAGCTAATACTATAAGCGTATAGAGAAAAAAATGCTTTATTTCTCAACAAAACCGTATTAAATTAATTTTATAGGATGTCCGCTAGATGTCGCAAGCATCATTTTTAAAGATCAAAACACACGGAAACCATGTCTGCAAAAAAGCCCTGTTATTAATTTTATTTCTGATCTTGGCAAGCATAGGCGCGTAAAGACTCCGTCAGTGGTGTTTTATTTTGAATTGTGTCGTTTTTTATGATAAAGAGTGAAAAGAAATTTAGGAATATTTATAGTTACAACAGTTTTTATTGTGTCAGATGAGAAGAAAAGGTAAGTACAAATTCTTGTTTTTATTTTATGTTATGTCACTTGTTTTCTGTTTTTCTTTTGTTCGTTTCTTGTTTCTTTTCCAAATGTGAATATTTTTTAGTAACTGATTTTTTTCATAAATCATTAAATAAATAAAAAGGCTGTTATTAGTGACACACAAAAGGGTTTAAATTACCTATGTATTTTTTAACTCCTTAAATTTTAATTTTTTTAAATTGGTGGCCTGTTTACCGAATTAGTGCAAAATCACGTTTTAGGTAAAAATTTTAGTCATTTTAAAACTAAAATTTTATTTTCAGGTATTTAGAAACCATGCAGTCCTTAAGTCGTATGGGCAAAATCTTATAAATATCCAAAGAGAAATTTAAACATTACTGACACTTTGAAAATTTCTGATCAAATATCTGAGGCAGGAAATCCTATTAAATCATGTCCCAATGAAAAGCACTTGACTCTTGATGTTTCTAATGAGATACATTTGTCAGAACCTGACAGTTTAGGAAAAAAATATCAAGTTTTAATTCCATGCCACAATAGCAGAGAAGTTTGTTAACTTGCTTTCTCCCTTAACCTTCTAGAAGAAGCTAGCAGAGGCATTTGTCAGGTTAATTCGGAATGTGGTTTATCGAGTGATATTAACCGACCGACAATTCTGCGAATAGTAAACAACCCGAATTACTTTATCATTCACAGCAATGAAAGTGATGTAGATAATTCCCATGCTGATCGCACCTTTCCTATTGCAACTCCCTATTACCCAGGCCCTTCCTCTGATGCTGATGCTGTTAGTGCAATAAGCTCTTTGTCGAAAAAAAAACCATTTACAAGAGTTAGCCGACAAAAATATAATCACAAAATGTTATTATAATTGTTTTATAGAAATATCTTAAAATAATTTTATATTTTTTTAAAGTTTCAAATATGTTTTTTTTTTATTTTTTAGGATGATGTTTGCGTTTTCTTTGTATCTTTGATTTAATTCTTTGTGGTTATAGTATTACCTACGGTTTAAATTATAAATAATCTATCCTAAGCATTTAATTTAAAACACTTACAAGCATTTGGCTTTTCCATCACTAAATTTTAAACATTTTCTGCAGCTAAATTCTTGTTATGCTTTAAAATTATTTTATTTCTACTTCTCCCAAAACAATTTAATTTTAAGACAAAACTTACAACGGGATAATCTTTTAATGACATATTTTTATTAAAATATATGGCAGGGATTTTAATTTTTGTCAACAACAGTATCACAACTTTACAAAAATGTCAGAATTCGTAATATTTTCTTTTATCCAATTTTTTTTTTGGTTAGAATTGACACAAATCGAAAACGTTTATTTTTAGACTTTAAATGAAAACTCCAGATAATTAGTGTTATTTATTTATATTGCAGAAAAAGGTTACGCTTTTTTCGTTTTTTTTTTTCATAAAATTCCATATTTATTAAAAAATTGTTTTTACAGTTCCTGGGAAATTCGTTTTTTTTTAGTTGCGTCACTTTTAAAGCAAGGGTGCGATATTACAAAATGCAGTTTATACTCTAGAGTAGAAGAAACTTAATAGTTAAGCAATATCTAATATCTCTACACAGTTAATAAAGTGGAGGTTAAACTGATCAACAGAAAATATTTGGGAAGTACCACCACCTGTCTTAGAAATATTACGAGATTTATTCTATAACGTATAGCTTAAATTCTCTTCGTCGTTTCATTTCCTGTTCAGAAACTTATCACTCTCACTAATTATTTCTTGAGTTATCCGAGATTTTTTGGAATAAGTTTCGGGTCAAATTTGGCAAAGCCATCCCACCAAAACAATTAGCAAACTAGTCATCCAAGTCATTGCTGACAGTACTCAAAATGGGGCAGTTGGAGATCTTCGAAAAAATGAGACTGAAAATTTCTTGTATTACTAGTTTTGTTGAACAGTTTTTGTTGAAAAATTATTCACTGAGTCTACTGAAATTATATATCCTGTAAAAAGTGATCAGAACGGTCAGCACATATTACTTGAACTGCTCGATCAATATTAAGCTGACTGGTATTATATTTGGAAGAAGAGAATGGTAGTCTAATGTTTTTCGCTGTTGCAAATCGGCACCCAACCTTCCCTCGAGTCACAGTGTAGAATAGATATTCTTTTTCCTCTAGACAAAGGTACATTCAAAATGCATTTAGATGAAGAATTTTCCATCCGTTTCTGTACAGTGTCATGTCTGTCGAAAGAAGTCTCGTCTAAATAACAGATATTTCATTTTTGAAATTGATGAAATTGAGTTAAATATTTTTGTTTCCATTCCACCAACCGTTGGGTCCCTTTAATGCTACGCTTCTCAATATTTTTAAATCTAAATCCGATTTTGTGCAGGACAATCATGTGTCACGAATACCAGTAAATCAACCATTGTATTTTAATTTCTTTTGCATTGATTCAAGTTACGGAATCTGATATATATATATATATATATATATATATATATATATATATATATATATATATATATATATATATATATATATATATATATATATATATATATATATATATATATATATATATATATATATATATATATATATATATATATATATATATACATATATATATATATATATATATATATATATATATATATATATATATATATATATATATATATGATGACACTATACTCCGGGATATCATCCGTTCGCTCGTTGAACTCCGACTGGAATCCTGCATCCGACTGGAATCCTGCAAATCCTGCATCCGACTGGAATCCTGCAGACGTTTCGCCAAAATCTCACTTGGCATCTTCAATGCTCGCGCTCCGAAAACACTTCGAACACTTTTCGGAGCGCGAGCATTGAAGATGCCAAGTGAGATTTTGGCGAAACGTCTGCAGGATTCCAGTCGGATGCAGGATTTGCAGGATTCCAGTCGGATGCAGGATTCCAGTCGGAGTTCAACGAGCGAACGGATGATATCCCGGAGTATAGTGTCATCACATTTTTCCATCCGTGAATCAATACGTGAGAATATATATATATATATATATATATATATATATATATATATATATATATATATATATATATATATATATATATATATATATATATATATATATATATATATATATATATATATATATATATATATATATATCAGATTCCGTAACTTGAATCATTGCAAAAGAAATTAAAATAAATATATATATATATATATATATATATATATATATATATATATATATATATATATATATATATATATATATATATATATATATATATATATATATATATATATATATATATATATATATATAATCTCATATATATCGCATACACTTCCTGTGAACCCACTTCGCATCACCACGCTGTCATTATGCTTCCTTCCTTTCCATTGAATTATTATCAAGGAATCTACGAAAAGTTGACCTTGGAATATCACCTCCCAATGGCAGCTTCCACTACCTCGGATGTTTTCAGAAGACCGCAGACAAATTTTGCACACATGTACCATGTATGTACCACATTTTTTTTAAATTGCACCAGTGGTTGGCGTACGGAATTTCAGAACTTTATTTTGACAGATATTGATGGTACGCCACTGACTTCTTTTAAAATAAAAATTATTGTTACAACCTTCAACCATTTCTAAAAAATTTAATTTCTAGATTTTTTTCAATCTGATGTACTGAAAGAATGGTGGAAGTTACTAATGAGGAATTGTAAGATATGCACTTTATGTATGGTTTAACTAATAGCAGCACGCTTGAAGCTCTGCGATTATATCGAGAGCGCTTTTCTAATAGAGTCATAGCAGTAGGCGAACATTTTCAAAGATACATCGTTTGCCAAATAAAACGATTCACCATAAGATCTGGAAACCCATAGGAGATAGGGAAAAATGTTTCGTAGAAAAGTTTCTTGGATTCTCTTGAAGATTTAAAATATTATAATTTTGTTGATAAAGGGTGTCCCAAAAGTGCCCCCCCCCCCTATATATTTCGATATTCTTGGAATCCTTGGTTAAAATAAAGGTCACTTTCCAAATTCCTATTCAAATTTTGAATAGTCGAGGCAGAAATTGAGGTTATGTGTTTTTTCTTTCATATTTTGATTGCCCCATATAAAATTGTGTTGTGACGGTACTGATCCAGCCATTGCAACGAAAATTTAACCACAGACTAAGGAGATGATGCATTACTCTATATATTTTTATTCGGATATCAATTCTAGGACAAAAAATAAGTTAAGTTTATAATTTATCTTATATTTATATTTTACTTACTTTTTGAGATATTCTAGGTTTAAGATAACACCCGTGTAAATTCTTGTTGAATTTAAAGCTGCCCACATTAGGTCACTTGTTGGCAATATTAGGTATTTTTTAAATAGCAAAGACATGATACTACTTGCTTGGAAACCCCCATGCAGTTGTAGAATTCAAACATCAAGAACAGTTTTCGGTAAATGTTTGGGCTGTAATTATTGGAAGCGTGTATCCTTCAAGGTGAAAGGCACGTTCGACAACTTATCTAGTTTCTATGTTCTATTTCTTATCAAAACGGTTGTTATTAATTTATTAACGAAGAATTTAATTAAAAATTATTAATAGTGGGTAGTTTTTTTTTTAAATAAGAATCGTTTATTGTTAGGATGTTACGTTATTTCATTAAATCTGTAAAAGTAAAAAGACCAGTGTTCTAATTTTTTTTCTGAAGGACACTAGGTGTCAACTAAAAACTAGATATTTTGTTTTAGATTTCTCACAAAAAAGTACTCAATTTAACCAGTGCAGTGGTCACCTCAGTCAGTAACACGCCACTGATTTGCTTTCAAAAAAATCAAAAATAATTTAGCAGCAGATTTAATCTCTTTTTTTTTTATTTTGGCGCATGATTTTCACTTAAAAATAAAAACTAATTTCTCTGCAAGCTGTCATATTAACGATATTGTTCTGACTATGCATAGAGCTTTTTATTTTTTTAAGAGAAAAACGTGTATTGTATTGAATTAAATTTCTTTAGATATGATTGAAGATTATAAGAATAATTTTAATTTTAAGAGAAATCAGTGGCGTACCACCAATGTCTGCCAAAATACATGACCGGTGTATTTAAAAAAAAATTGGTACACTAGATAATGCCGCTTGATATATAGGACATATGTGCCAAGGTTTATTAAAATATTTAAAGTGGTATTACAGATATTAAAAAATTAAAATAAAAAAAATTGAAAACTTTACCAGCCTGTTTATAAGTATTAAATAGATT
Organism: Cylas formicarius; assembly: GCF_029955315.1. Lineage (NCBI taxonomy): Eukaryota > Metazoa > Arthropoda > Insecta > Coleoptera > Brentidae > Cylas > Cylas formicarius. The sequence continues at coordinate 10,924,715 of NW_026844352.1, read as the reverse complement.
TTACCTTCATGTACTCCTAAAACTCACTTAGTCAAATGACACTTTCTTTTTGGTTCGTTACTCTCGTCCAGTCGCGGTAAAAATTTTTCAATTGACGGTCTAAACTTAAGAAATAATTTTGAAATTTTCAAATTTCTAAGGTGTCTACACTACTAAAATAAAAACACCTTCCTTCTTACTGACAAACGTTTATAAATCTGCTTTTTATTGGTTTATTGCTGGGTTTATTGAGGGTAAAGGGCCTTCCGTTTTTGATAGGCCAGGAAAATCATGACCATTAATCGTATGCTGGACTATACTTATTTAAATTCATTTCGATTAGCTTGAAACTGCGGATGTGAAATTTTGACACGAATTAAATGCAATACTTTCAGACCTATCCAAGTGGCATACAATCCAAAGGGGATAGCATCTAAATAGAATTGCATTCTTATGTGATAAGCACGAATAGTTCGACCAAAACTCAGGCCACTAATCCAATAGAGGGCGCGAAACCGTAATAATTGTTATAGCGGGTTTGGATTTTGTCTATTCAGGCGGATGAGATACGAGTTTCCAATAGAATTTGGAAGCACAGAATGCAATTGAACTAGATAGCAACAATAGAGCCCGGTAATGCAATTTCAGCGTAGAATTATTGAAACGGCTTTAAGGCTTGAAAGTTTTGTTTCACTTCGAGTGAAATATGGGATAGCGATTTTAATTAATTCGATTTTGGCACCCACTTCAAGATGGCCGTTTGTTCTGAAAATTTCCTGCAAAAACCAGTAACCGATGAAAATTGCAACAGCTCGTTTTTTTCAGCAAATATTAATAAACATTTTTTAAGATTGTAACGTGGTGTTGGATTTAAATACTTTAAAGCTTCTTTGAATAATAGAACTGAGGTAGTAAGGCTCACGGATGGAAATATAGTTGTATCGGAGTCTAGGGCGGAACTGATTGGGGTTCCTCAATAAATGTTATTTGGTCCTCATTTTCTTATACTGTTTATGAATAATATTTTTCCAATTTTGGCTGGCAATTGCGTAACCCTCTTCAAATTGCAAGAACGAATCCATACAACAATGTTTTTTAAAACGAGTTATTTTTCTTGTCTCAATGAGTACTTTGACTGTGCTAATAGTTTATTATAATAATTTATATTTTTGTCTGTGCAGGTATGTTTTTGATTAAATTTAATTGTGACAATATCCGACACAAATCAATCAAATTTTAATTGGAAATAAAAATATTATTTTAAAGGATGGCCATGGAAACACCTGTATTTTATCGGAAATTATAGTGAATAAATATTTTGAAAAATTACTCACGAGTTTGGCAATATTCAGTGTCTGGATTAATAAGCTGGAAAGGATCTAGCGGAAGTTATTAAAACACCCTTCATTTTAATTCAGTTGCTATTTTCCACCACATTGGAGTCTGGGAGAATCGCCACTAGATTTTTATGTAGCCTCTTTTAACACAAGAAATAATTTGGCTTCCTCCAACAATGGTGGACCTAAGGCATCAATGTCACAGGTTCCAAAGAACTTCAAGTTGCTCAGCCAGGGTGCGAGGTGTGTAAGATCACTTTTAAGTTTTATCAAAAAGTATTTATTTATTTATAAAAATTAATGCTGTCCCTTTAAAGTAATCCCCCCAAATATAATTCACTTGTGCCCAAGTGCCAGATTTTTTCTCTCCTCAATCGTGCCAAACCTCCTTGCTTTCAAGGGTTGCTTCAGGTTTGGGAACAGGAAAATGTGGCGGTGAATATGTTGGCTGAGGCATGATTGTTGATTTGTTTTTGGCGAAAAAGTTAGACACAAGCAACGATGAATGAACAGGTGCATTATCGTGATGTAAAATCCATGAATTGTTTTCCCACAATGCCAGACGTTTTCTTAGTATTGCTTCCCGCAAACGGCGCATAGCTTCAAAGTAATAGTTTTTATTGGCCGTGCGACCTTGAGGTAAAAATCAAAGAAAACGGTAAGTAAAACCTTCACATTTGATCGGACTTGTCGTGCTTTTTTCGGTCTTGGCGATGCTGGGTTCTTCTATTGGGGCGGCTTGGTTTCGACGTTATAATCATATATTCATGATTCGTCAACAGTTATAACCTTTTTGAGCAAATCAAGATCATCATTGACGTCCTTTAACGCCTCTTGAGCGATGCTTCTTCAACGCACCTTTTGTTCAAAATTAAGCAGTTTTGGAACAAATTTTGCTGCTACACGTTTCATGCCCGAAACTTTTGAAAAAATTGCATGGCAAGAGCCAATAGAGATGCTGAATGTTTAACCACTTTGCTAATATGATTCGATGATTTTTCAACACTATTCGTTTCACTTCTTCAACGCTTTCATCAGACGTGCTGAGGCGTCCAGAGCGAGGTTCGTCATCGGCGTCCTCTCGGCCATCTTGGAACGGCTTGTACCAATTATAAACATTTTTTTTGCTTAAAATAGATTCACCATATCCATTTGTCAACATTTCAAGTATTTTGCAGCACTGTATTCCATTTCTTACACAAAATTTTATGCAAATCCTGTGTTCCATTTTTTTTAAGAGTAGAAAATTGCCGAGCACACAAAACAGGTCTAACACTTCTGTCTCACAAAAAAAAGTAAACATGCAAACTGACTGAAACTATGAACATATGTTAGGGACATGCGTATTAACATAACAAAAAGAAAATATCGAAGATCGAATATACGTAGCCAGCGCAATTACAAAAGATACTTTAATTTTTGGAACACACCACGTCTACATTGTATCGTTCTCTTTTATTGTTATTGTCATTTATCTTTTTACTATTTGCTTGTTCTTATGTATTACATAATATCCATAAATGCTTGCAAAACTAATGGATTATGCTTTTGTCCCGTAATATGGCAGAGTCTGCCTGTTAGACAATAATTAATAGATCCTTATTATTATTATAGAACATTTTTCGTAGAATCAAGTGAGCCAACCAGGTTTCAATTCTTTTTCAGCAATCAGCAGACTAGGTTTTGTCTATATCTATATATAGATATCATGAGGAACAATTTCTACGGTACCAAAAAAGCGACAGTTATTATAAATACAATACTTTATTACAAAAAGAGCAGATTCCGAATATTTCAAATTTGTACATATAAATACCACAAGCAGCTTGCAAGTCAATGTATATAATAAGTGAAAACTGAAAAAATAACAAAACGTAACAAAAGAAACAGAAATAAAAACTGCCTTAACGGTACAGTAACTATAGCGCAGAGTGTATCAAAATTCAATCCGAAGATTTGAATCGCATAGTGATCATTCCAAAATAAGTCTGTTTTTTTAATATAAAAACCTTTTGTCGAAATCAGATAAAATGCTTTTAAATAATTAATAGAAATGGATTTTTCCTATAAAATTTTGCTCCCTATATCTCGAAAACGAATCAAGTTAGGACACTTGCTTATATATAGAAACAAACTTTACCTTTCTCTGAAATATGGCCATAATATCTTTGTACTGAATTCCAAAACACCCTGTATAATTTACTAATGTAGACCCTTACTTTACATGTTAACGCAGCTGTTATTTTCTCACAATTAAATTAAATTATTTGTTTGAAAATAACTCCAACAAACGAGGCGCAAACTTATTTATTAAAACCACCTTATCTATTTGTTCATATTTAGTATTCTAAGACATCCACATTTTTTCATGCCGAGTGATATTGAACATACTTTATTGTTAGCAGCGTATTGGGTGTTCGAAAACACACAAAATAATCACTAATAAACCACCGTCTCTTTCTCTTTACCATTTGGAGTCACTGTCGTAACATTGCTGGTTACGTTGCTGTTGTTATCTTCGTCGTCCGTTTCTTCTGCGGCAGTGAGCTTCTTTGCCGCTGCTTCCTCGGCCCTCCTGAAAATAAAAACCGATTAAGTTCCCGCTGATTACTGTATTATAACCACTTCTCTCACCTTCTTTGTTCTGCGAAATTTTGTTCTTGCAACTCTTCCTCTTCTTTCTCTTTCTGTTTCTTTTGGAAGAAACGGTAGGCAAGATAGACAAAAAGTAATACAAGAGGAACCATAACCAGCAAAACGATGCCGGATGATATGGCCGCTTGTCGCTGAGCATACTCCTGTTGACCTAAAATGGATGGACATTTTTTAATGGTGACCTTAATGACCGACCAAAAAATATCTTTAAATGCAATTATTCCTACTAAATGATCAACGTGTCTGTCGATTGAATTATTTTTATACAAACTTTCAGGAAGGATCCATCACAGCCGTCAAGTATGGGTTTATGTTTACAGTCTACCCATTGTCCGCAACTTGACAGTTTTGGTGGTAAATGTTTCAAAGTTGTATTTGAAAAATTACCACTTACGTTACCGTTAAAATAGCAAGACACAGGTTAATTTTTAAATTACGGGATAACATATCCGAAACAGTTATTTAAAATAATATTGATATTTATATACAAATTTTTATTTGTGAGCAAAATTCGCATTTAATTTATGTATGTCCCTAACATGAAGAATATGTGCACCTAATATATGTCTCTTTATTCTTTTGCAGAGTTATAACTTTTTAGTACATATTTGTAAAAAGTTTGCATTAAATTAAATAAAATTCTCTTTCATTTTTAGGTATAAGTCGTCATGAGCAGCTGTTAGCGAGTTACTTATACTTAAAATAGTAAATATCTATGTCTATTTCATTTTATCTAATTTTTTTACTATATTTGATTTTATTTTAACAGTGTCCAATTAATAAACCCAATAACTGAAATGCCGCAGCATGCTTTTAATAATCAAAATACATAAAATAAAATAAATAATTATAATAGAATTTTTACTCCTCTGTACACACTCAAAAGTCGTTTGCTTGACTTTTGATTTAAAAAAGACAATAAAAAATAATTAATTTACCTCTTCGATGTGTAATTAACTATATTTGGTTTAAAACGTTTTGAGCATTGAGCAAATCAGAGTAATATTGGGGAATATTTTTGTCGCTCTCCTTTTCGTTTATTAATTGCCACGTTGTCAAGCGAAATAAAATTTGCCATTTTTTGGTTTTTTATTTTCTTGATTGTTGTCTTTTCACGCATACATTGGGGCCAAGCTAATTTCAAAAGCTTAATCCCAAGTCCCGCTTCAGATGGAACGTGAGGCCGGGAAAAGGTCGTTCGAAATGAAACAAGCAGGTGTTCCACAACCTAGGAACGTACCATTCGAAAGAGAAACATGAAAGGGGGTGACATTCCTAGCATGTGGAACAGCGCCCGAACAACGATACATTCAAAGAATATTTATTGTCCAAAATATTCTTAACAATAAAATAAATATAGAAACATTTAAATAAAAAAAAGTAACCTACGTGGTCAATCTGAAGGTTTTATACAAAATGTCAAAAATGTGAAAAATTAGTCTATAAAGCGCGGGCTATATTCCACATGCTAGTTCCGTTAGACGTCGGTAATAATACTGCTCTGGCTACTTATTCGCTCTTTGGGGGGCGACTTTTTAAGCGGTACTGCGTAGTCATCCGAGCCGTAACTCAGCGGTTTGTTACGTTTGCTATCAGTGACAACGTCCGGTGCAAATGGTGTACTGTAAACCTGCGAATTGGTCGGACTATTTGCGGGTGAAGACTCAGTATCGTTAGGATCCCAGGCTTTATGTTCGAACTCGGTTTCCGGCAATCCTGCCAAAGGCTCGTGAGTCCTGTACACTTTCTCATAACTTCGCCTTTTCTTGAGGCTGTCACCGCTCCGATCACTAGCGGGGCTCAAAGTGACGTCGGTCCCGGTAGGGCTTAGTGAACGGTTAAAAGGCTTTTGAGCCGAATATTGCCAAGAGCTCTCTTCGGAGTTTATGTATTTCTGGTACACCCGGTAAGCAATGAAAATTATTATTAGGATTAGCGGTAGAATGATGGCCAAAACGATGCCCGAAGTAATAGCTGCTTGACGCGACGAATATTCTTGTTGCCCTGTTCGGATCAGAATAACGGCGATTAGTTGATAAGTATTGAAAGATGTGCAGGGAGGAAAAAATTGGACACTTTTAAAAGGATACTCCCGTCTCTAGAAGATATATATACACATTAATAAATGAAAAAAACTACCTTTCCTTGAAAATATTTTTATACACATATTGAGTCCAAATGAACAAAAATGTTCATTCTAAATGACTACTTTAGTGTTAGCTGACTAAAATATTATCCCTAATTGTACAATTCGTGACAAGCAATTAATACTGAACCGGAACAATGTCAGAAGAATGAAGTTCATAATTGACTGCCCAAGATATAATAGAAGTGGCGAATGGGGGAAGTCCGGACAACCTACCCAGGAATATTTTTATGATGAAGAGTTTTGCATACTCGAGTAGTAGGCTTCTTAGGCTTCACAAGAAGTTCCTAATGGAGTTATATCACCGCCATTTATTAGCTTTTGCGACATAATGAAATCCTGTTAAGATATTTTGCAATACAGATATCTGCAAGCCCTTTTATTAGACTTAAAAGTCTGAACTGGTTCGGTACGTGAATTTAAAAAGCATTGTGATTTATTTGAGGATGTTAACTCTGATCGAATATTTAAAACTTTTTATTTACATTCCTAAATTTTTTCAACGACCAAAACTACTTGAGAAAGTTACCCCTAAAAGAGTTTGACTTCTCTGAAGCTGATGAAATCAACTCAATGTTATTTATTATAGTATAGAGAAATAAGCCCAAAAAACATGAGATTAGTTATAAAATTCATCTGGTTGCGATTGTTAAACTGTAATTTATTTGTCTTTGATTGTCCATAATTTTCTTGCAAGGCATTTCGTCCGAAAATGTGACCGAGCCATATATACCAATATGCAATACAAATCATATTTTACACAGCCAATTATCACAAAAATTAGTAACAACTACATAACTTGGATGTTTTTAACGAATTAAAAAGTACTTACGTAAACAGTAAGTGTAACCGTAATCAGGAATGTTCCACTGTCCGTTAGCCTCGCAGGTCCTGCGCTGATCTCCGATCAAAACGAAGTCCTGGTTGCACTCGTATGTTACTCGAGTTCCCGGAATGAAGAGGAATGTGCTTTTACGACCGAAACGTGGGGTTTCGAGTACGCCACATGATACAACCTATAGAAAATGTTCTTTGAGTTTAACAACATTTCAATACACTATTATCTGAGTTTTCATTTGTAATTAGTAATAACAATGTGCCCGATTGAATTTTCGTGTTCGTCTCCCGTAGGAACCAGGGACATTCGTGTCTTAAATTTTTATTGGGACATTTATCGGCGTTGGACACCAACACTACCATGATTAGTTCGGTCGGTTAATAGCAATTTTGTCGTCAACGTCAATACCCCTCAAAAAAGTTGGCGTGCCGTCTAGTACTTCAATGACTAGATTTTAAAATGAAAAGGGGTGAAAAGCAAAAGTTTGCACTTTCCGTTTTTGAAGTAAATGTTACAAACAACGTAGATTCCTTATAAAGGAAGTTTTTGTTTAAAAAAAAAAACATCTAAGTTCACAAAACAGATTTTGCTTAGTATCAACCAGTCATTAAGTACTATGTATTAGTTTATACATACACTACAGGGTTTATTTATAGGGAGTAAAAGGTTGTCAAAGGTAAAAAAAATATTTTTTCTTAATAATTTGCAAACCACTTGAATAATTTTGACTGATTGATTTTGGTAAATCAACAGTCACTGGGTGGCATTATTTGATACGTGCGTTGGAGAAATTGATTTTTACTTATCTACAATTCTGGTATGCCACTGGTTAAATATTAGCACGTTGAAATAACGTTGAAGTAAGACTAACCAAAAAAAGCGTTTCTTTTTCCTTACAGAAAATAGAATCATTGATTTGAAAAATATAGCAGAGTATCATAATTACTTTGATCCTATTCCACAAATATTCTTGGAAAAATTATATTGAAAATGAAAGCCACCAAAATTTTTAGAAAAAAAAAGAGTTTTAATAGACTAATTTTTATTCAGTTTTTATTCAGAAATTCGAGAATTAGAAAATATTCCTCTTTAATTTTCATACAGACCAATCGAAGCTAAGGAAATCATTTTACGTTACCGAAAATGCAAAATTGCACTATAATACCAATAAGAAATAGTGTTTTCTTTTCTGGCAAAAGCTTTATTTTTCTAAATTATTAAGGGTATAGGTAATTAGTTTAACGATGGTGCAGTTTTTTGTCGAAGCGATGAAAATATCTTCTAAGTCTCATTGCATTAGTAAATTTGGTACAAAGGTTTGTAAATAAAGTTCAATTTACACATTAAAAATTTTAAAATGCCTAAAAAGCAATTTAGAAATTCCAAAATATTTTTGACGAAAAGGAATTTTTGAAATATTGGAAAAATAATCCGAGACTCCACCAGTCTGTCATTAAAGGCGTTTTAGAAATCGAGCACTTAATGGTTATAGGGCTGCAGTTACTTTTTTATAATTTTGATCTCAGTCATATGCGGACGATGCCCAAGTTATTTACATTTTTTAACCGTTTCATTATAATGAGGTCGAAACGGATATTAATTTTGATCTGTTTTATGCGGCCAAAACTCAAGTACAGCTCTTTGCTCCCGACTCTGCAATACACTTTCTCAAAAGATACTTGCATCTTGAGATAAATGGGGAACCCTCATTGTTTGCTACCGGGGCCAGAAATTTCATAATTTAAGAAAAAAGCTCTCTGAGTCATATATTATATTCATATTGCCACGTATTGTTTTACCAATGTTTAATACTACTTGATCGTCAACGCCTTCAAAAAATGCAAAGCAACTCTTGTAGGTTTGTGTATTATGGAAATATGACCACGTACCCTAAAGGTATCATAAGGTAAATATCAAGATGAATACTTTAAGTATGCCACAACACAGAACTGCTTTTTACGAGCGGCGGTTTAAAAATATTGTGGTAATAGTATATTATGCAACAAGCGCGGTAAACGGCATTTGACTCACGAGTTTTTAATAAACGAGTGAGTTAAAAAGTTTACCGAACGTGTTGCATACTACACTTTTTCTACAACCTTTAGTTTTTGGATAAATGTTCGCAATACAACACAAATACGTTCACTGACATGACCGTCAGAATTGACAAACGTCAAACATCCGATTCGTCACAAGTCCGTGCGGTATAATCCCGGAAATGTCCGAAGTGACTCGGATTCGTGGGAAACGAAACTGACGTGGTAAAGTGACGCTTCCCACACGCTAGATCGGCGTGTAATTAGGTATTTTACAGACGGGAGTAGAAAAATATAATGTCATTATGAAGATTATGCAAACCTAAAGCTGAAGGATGCAAATTAATAGCAAAATTCCTGCGACTTACCCGAGTCCTTGTTGTCTCTTTCAGAGCGTAGATGGTAGCTTTATAGTTCTGAGTGAAGTGAGCCAGGTCTCTATTTAGCGTCATAGCGTAATCGTAATAGCACTCGTACGTTTTGGTTGAACATATATCATAAGTCCGCGCTATTTGCTCGGACCTGTTCTGGGGTATTATTTCCTCCGGAGTCATGTAGAAGATCGGCAGGAACGACCTGTTGTTGTAATTGGCGGATGTCAGGCCGTTTTCTCGGGTAAACAGTGATCGACCTAAAGAGAAAGTCGTCCCGTCATATATACAAGGCGCCCAAAACGAGTAAAAAATATATAATTTTTTATAAAACAACGAAATACAGTTACGCATGTCAAAAATTATCAATTAATTAAAAAACATTTTCCAGTTTCGCATTTTTTTAGTTCTTAAATTTCTAGCTAGGATGAAACGGCTTCAAACAATCTCGATATAGTAGAATGTTTGCAAGAACCATTTAAGCAACTTTACTAACTAAAAAAACTTGACCTTCTTTCCTAAGTATCTTCGCTGCTGTTTCAAAATGGACTCACTTTAAAAAATATTGCAATTCCAATTTTAATGCATTCTGACCCCGAATAAAATTTATGCGAAACATAGCCAACATTAATAGATAGATGGAATAGATAGTTTTATCTCGAAAATGATTAGTTTCTCGAAAAAAATTGAAAAGCAAACAACAATCTTAATTGAATGAGCCATCCAATTTGGTAACTGGAGAATGTCAGTAGCGTACTACGGAAAAGTTTGCTGCCTAAAACGTATCACCCTGTAGCTCTGCTACTAAGTGCCAGATAACTTTTTAACCTTGGGCCGTATATTTCTTTTGAAAGCGGTACTAAATTTAACACAAAATGTTATCAAATAGAAAAGATCGAGAAAATGATTCTTTAAAAACGAAAAGTATCAGGCAAATTCCTTTTATGGCATTTTTCGTTTCACAATTAGGTAGCGGCTTTTAAAGATAAGCGAGATAACCCACAAAAAATTCTAGAATAAGACAGTCTGTGTGATATGATTCTGAAGAACCCAAACAGTTAAACTAACTTGCCTTTGTCATTATCAAGAACATCATCCACCATCCATTTCGATCCAAAATCTGTATAAACTCGCTGCATATCGTTTATGTTACTAACAACGCTCACGACGCTGGAGTCTGGCAGTGTGAAATCGTCTTCTTTATTGAAACTCCAGTTACCGAACAGTCCAACTGTTTTATTCTAGAATGAACCAAATTAGTTGAATATCTGGGCCAAAAGTTATTTGTTGTTTTCAAGTTGATTAGTTTTATCATAAGTAAGTTAGAAATATATTCACCTAATTCCCTAAAAAGTGAAGACATTTATCAGACTAAAAATGTTATTTTTTATTAGGAATATACAAACATGTGAACCGAAATAAGTTACCTAACCAAAACTAGTTTTAATAAAAAATAATAAAATATGTACATAGATAATATGAAAAAAACACTTTAAATCTAATTTCAATTATCCAGTTGGAACAACAACAAAATAAAGAAGTAAAATAAATATCAACATTTCATAATTTTTTTATACTAATTAATGAAAAGCAAACTAATACCAGTTTTGCTAACAAAATTTCACAAATTGTAACTGAACCTCTTACAGTTAAATTTGGGTTAGTTTTAGCGACTTCAAAAAAGTCACTAGTCGAAAAATGGTTAGTACCAAATCATTTTTAAGTCCTGCAAAGTAAATTAGCATTACTAGAATTACCTTCGCTTGAATAAATTTAAGAAGTACGCTGGCCAATTTAGCGGAGCCTTATTCGTTATTTAAGCCAGCATGTTTTAAACCTTAAAACCTAAACCTTAAAAATCTATTAAAATATTGTAAAAATTCAAAATGATAATATTGGTTACCAAACAAATGTATAACGAAACCGGCTTTGCTTTAGGTTTGGCATTTACCTTATGCATAATTGAAACTAAATATCAAGCAATAAGAGCATTAAATTTATAATATTTCATCATTGGCCTAACTCATAATTGTATTATTTAGAGTCCTTTCGTAGAAAGTGAAATCACGGTAAAATAATGTACACAATTAATTAAAATGTCAGTAAACTTTATTCAACAAAGCAATTCCTTCTATGCTAATATTTTGAGGCAACTTTTATTTTGATTTATAAAATTGAGTTTGTACTCACAATGAAAGACCAAGGAAGGTATACCCTCGCCGTTAGGAACCCTTGGTTATCTAGTACTTCGACTCCTGCTCCGTTATCGAACATAATTATGACCTCAGACTGATTCAGTATGTAAGTTGGTGTATAAACAGTTACCCCTAAAATAAATAAAAAGGTCACCCAAACATCCCTGAAACGAAATATTTCTTACTACTAAATTCTCTACGCACCTGGGAAATGTTGAAACTTTAACGATGGTCTATCAAAATATATCCTCTGACCATCAGCCAGGACGTCTAACCTATACCGCCACCTCGCGTATTCTGGTCTCCTTCTAACTTCTATAACCGTGGAGGAGTTACCTCGCGCCACCACCGACGACAACTGTGTGGCCCGCACTTCGCCGTAGAGGTTGGGATCCATTTGCTCGAAACGACCTTGGACCTCTATATTGTCCAGCCTGACTCTAGATTTGACCAAGACGAACTCTCCGAGGCCGTTGAAGGTGTAGTCAACGTCGTCGAATGTAACAATGTGAGGGTCTCCATAAACTCCGGCGACACCTAAAAGGCGGTCGTAGTAAATTACGACTCTGATCGCCAAAAACAATCCTATTCGAAGTTACCTGGTGCTTGATACGCAACACAGTCCTGCGTAGGCCTTCTCTCGAACCTTAAGGTTTCGCAACCGACAGCCTGTTCCTCTTGCCATAAGCAACAGAAATACTTGGGTACCATATCGTTAAACCATTGTGAGAGCGTGGGCACTTTCGTGGCCTCGTTGTATGGCATTTTTCCCAAATTGTGGCAGCGTCTTGGGCTCGAACCCCACTGCTGGTCATACGACAACATCAGGTAGTGGTTTCGATCGTAGCAACACTGTTGCTCTGAACCCTCCAAACTATAAATACACATACAAAATTTGATTGTAAATTGCAAATTGCAAATTTAATTGACGTTCCTCTAAGAGTTAAAAGGTAGTTCGAATATACTGGAAACCCAGATAGAGCTGCGACTAAATTATTATTTTTAAGAAATTAAGTTTTCTAAATGATCATACAGGATAGCTTATTATTGAACAATTCTTTTATATCTCCAAAATAATTTATTTTATTCATAAATCTATAGAGGGTACTTAACTATCTCACAGTACCCTAACTTATATTACTTCATTTTTGGGTTTCTGGGCAAATATTATAGAGTTTTTTCAAGTCTGCCTATACTTAATCCCCATAGTTTCTTGGATAACTTAATTATTTTAAAAATTTTGAAATACGCAACATTATTTTGAATAATGAGCCTTTTAATCAATTTTGATTTGTGGTAGTCGTCTGGATTGGAATTGGAAATGATTATTGAAATCGATTCTATCGCAGTTAGAGAGGCCTTAATTTTTTTCATGTAAATAAAACCAAAAACATGTCAAACTTGTTCATAATCAGTGGTAACGAGAAAGAAGTTTGATCTATTTAATTTGAAGAGGTTTGACTGACTTCTGCTTTTTCTGGTGTTTTCGTTGACTACAGAGACCACTAGTCAAAAATGGTTAAAAGCAGCAATGTTCAAAATAATCTTCAAATTTTTTAAAGGTTTCTTAGTTTGAAGTTAGGAGGTGTGAGATACTTATAAGGTACCCTATATAACCACAACTATTTTCAGTACATGCTGAACATCCAAAATTTTTGTAATTAAATTTTTTTAATAAAATATACTCGTTATTTTGCTTTCGTTTAATTTAAATTTGTGACTTTGTCAATAATGAATAATGTCTTGTAGAGAGAGAAATTTCAGATTTTACCATGCTCTAATAGACCAACTTCATGTTTAGAGCATATTGAAAAACTTTGTAATTTCATAGAATGAATAACTTGAATTATATATGGTGGCCTATGTATTACGTATGACAAATTTTAAGACAAAAGTTGTTTTTATTTACTTTCTGCCATGTTTTCAGTTATTTTCTGGGACCATTAAGCATTTTTCATTTCATTTTTTTCATTTACATTCTCAACGTTATATTTTTAGCAGTTTTTGATCACTCTATGTTAATTTTTAAAATTTTAATACAGACCACTAACATGTAGTGCTTTCATCAGTGGCGGAAATTGATAGATAAATTTATATTTGCAAACGTCACTTTTGAAATAAAATTCAAAATATATCAGAGACGGTAATGCCTGAATAGTGTTCAAAAAATATAAAATGATATTTTAGAGCGCGATTCATTGCTAAAAGTTTTCAAGATACAGGACATTAAATTGAAAAAAAAAACATATGAATATCTAAACAAAAATTCGATTCTGTTAAAATATTTGAATGTTAATGTTGTAATAGATTAAAATTATTTAGTCCAGCGGCGTCCATAACATAAAGCGCACTACAACAAATGTTTCCGTATACTTTCATTAGGGCTAAATTAGCCTCTTAATACACCAAATAACATATTTCAACAGAATCGAATGAATATTTTTTTATATATTATTTAAAAAAAAATTTTTTTCAATGTAAAACCCTTGAAAACTGCATTTCCGTACCCATGTTTATAAAAACTTTTTTCATATTTTTTAATAAGCAATTACCGGCTAAAATGTCTCCTTCTAAAATAAGAAAGTTATTACCTACTGACTAAAGTACAACTATACAACCGTATAAGAACAATATTTTAAAAGTATCGGTATCTATATAGATACTAATGATATAAAGGCCCTGCCTATGGCGATAATACCAGAACTTATAAAGCAACTATGAAAAATTTTTTGAAAAGGACCATTCAATATGATTTAAAATCTCATTTTGGACCAATGAAATTTGCATCATTAACTTTGGATTTGCGACAATATTTTCTCAAAATATGTCTAGATCTCGTTACACGTTCAAAAACAAGTTAAATGTTTTTAAAAAGAAAATGGCGCAAACTGCAAGTTAGTGGGGGAAATGTACGTGCGGTGCATCACTTTTTACAGTAGTAGGGCAACCATATTATCTAATAACTGTATGGTCAATCCAAACAACTTTTGTCTCCTTTGATCTTTGTAATTTTTGGCAAACGGGCAACGAGTTCTTACGTTGGTGATCCAGTTTTAACGCAATGAACGGCCTGATTGTTGTAATAGCAAGTCGGATTGGAATCTTTATCGCAGTCAAAATCGGGCATGTATTTTCCTTTATCAGCGAGCGCGTGTTCTAGGGTGCATGGACACTGAGGCAATTCGTGGGCAAAGTTTTTGAGATACCGATCGCTTCGCAGCCAGTCGTCGCAAAGGAACTGAGGCCAATTTCTCCCGTACATTCGTTCCCATTGGTAACTAAAGTACCAACCCAACGGCACAGGTCTGGAAAACGAAAAATTACTTTTACACTCGCTCAATTACACTTTCGAAAATGGCGCACCTACTCCACACTACCGGATTAATCTCGACCGTAGTGGTAGCAGTGGTGGTACTATCGGCATAGTCGGAAATAAGCGGAATCGATTCCGTCAAGTTGATTTGCAAGAATCCGAATTTCAAGTCCGTCAGGAAAGTGTTGTCTCTGTCCCGGAACTGCGAGGGTACGATGGTGTATTCCCCTGTATTTTGGACGTTCGTAGCGATGTCGCCGATATACAGTAACGAGGGATGAATGGTCGTTTCTCTGTAACCCCACAACGAGATCCTGATGTTCGCGTTCTCGTTGGTTGTCAGGTTGTACTTCTCCCAGGTAATTTTTATCTCGGCCGGCGATTTCTCGTGAATTCTTTGATCCTTGAAGTAGATCTTTTGGGCCGCGGTCGCCGGTGTTTCTAAAATGTACGTTCTGTGAATATGGAAAATCAAAAAAAAAAAAGAAACGCTTCAAAAAATATACCTAGTTATTGTGTTTTGCTTTCGTATACGTTTTCGTTGCAACTAAAAAGAAACTAACTAAAAAAAATAATTATCTTATAAAATATTAACCATTTTTAGCTTAGCAATATCCCAATTTATAAGAAAATTCTTGTCGAAATTTGGTCAGTGTTTCAGCAGTAATATTGCTAACAGCATTTGTAATTTTATTACGAAGTCCCTCTAAATAATTTGCACGATCGTGTGCGTGCTTGTAAATAGTGCTAGTGACGTAAGCCAAAAGAAAAAAAACATTTGGTGCTAGATCTGGGGATCTAGCGGGCCATTTGTTTATTCAGAAAATCCCGAACTCTCCTAATATTATGTGTGGGACAATCACCTTAAGGATAACAAATTTTATGAACAGAAATATTAAGAGCCTGAATAGCTGGAATTATTTGATCAATTAAAAAAAATGACCACTGATATGGTTTCTTAAAATACCAAACCATACGTTCTCCTTTTCCGGATACTAAGTCCTTAAAGGAATGGGGATGTTTTTGTACTCTTGTGAATACCCACCAGCCACTGCCGGATTGTGACCACCATGTAACGAAAATGAAGATTCATCGGTGAATAAAATATTCTTCATTCCGATTAGTTCGTTCAATCATTACTTTAAAGAATACCATGCATTTCTGATGATCTGCTGGTAAAATTTCCTTCATGGTCTATAATTTATAACACTTGTACCCATTTCTATTTAAAATATTCTGCACTGTTCGTGGTTCTATCTCAAGTTCCCGGTAAATTTGAATAATATTGCACGGAAAGTTTACATTTGTTACATTAAAAAAAACGAGACGCCTTCTATTTTTCCTTTCCCTGCCGCAGGGAGATTGGAGGGGACCCAAACAGGTTTTTATTTAATCTCGCGTCCATTTCTTGTCTCTCTCTAACATTCCAAGAGTCTCTGTGTAACTCTGTCACACTTACAATAACGCTTATATATATATATATATATATATATATATATATATATATATATATATATATATATATATATATATATATATATAGTTAATTTTCTGGTTTTTCTCTATAACTTTTATATGATTTATATATATTATATACATTTATTTACATTGATCGATATAGATATATATATATATATATATATATATATATATATATATATATATATATATATATATATATATATATATATATATATGACATGGTTAAGTGGGATATTGAAGATCGATTAATGTAAATAAATGTATATCATATAAATCATATATGTAAATCATAGAAAAGTTATAGAGAAAAAACAGAAAGTTAACTCCAATCTTGTGTTTGCGAAGGACATTCATACCTATGCCGGACGACAGTGCAATATTTATGTCAATGTTAGAACTATAAAGATCTCTGTAATCCAGAATTTTCTTAGTTTATAAGTTACGGGTATTGTCGAAAATCGTTCTAACATTGCTAACATCATTGTAATTGCCTACTATGCCCGTGTCATATAAACGCTTGCGATAAAGGTTGAGCTATTGTAATCAATTTCTAGCGGTGTAAGTAACGTATATTACTAAATTACTTTTTTACCAGTCGTATATTCCCTTTTGCCTTCGCCAAATATTTAGATTCCGCCAAGATCTAGAATGTTCCCAAGGCCTAAATGCTCTGTTTAATTAATAATAATAATGTTGTTTAATAATAAGTTAAAAAATCGAAAAAATAAATAATTAAAGAAAGACACTAGGGAGCAACATCGAAAATAATTTTAAACGAAACAGAATCTTTTGATTAAATTGCAGCGTAAATTAATTGTTATTAAAGTTTTAGGCCTAATCATTCTTTCCTAAGAATTCCAAATAAAAAAGGATGTTACCTGGAATATTGAATTTACTTACGTATTGAATTTGAATTTGAATTGAATAAATTAAATTTACTTACGGAATAGATCTACCAAAAACTCGATATAGCCAACCAAAAAAATAAGCTTGCCTTAGTTAAGTAGTCAGATACGGACAAGAAACTGAACAATTTCAGTAATACCTAATCACTGAGTGTGAAAACTATGTATGATGAAAAGTTAGCCAAGTACATTTTTCTTAGTTCTTGCAACTTCGAACATAAACCTGTAGAAGTCTAATAGAAGATGCAATAGTGTTCAACTTGTCAAGCCAATTTAGTACATCATCGTAGTAAAACAGTTCAGAGAGAATCAAAATAAATAACTAACTAAAAGTTCAGATTTTCACGAAATTATATATTTTTACATGACAGTTGTTTCAACAACACCGTGTCTTTATTAAATATCACACAAAATCACATTTGATAAAGACACGTTGTTGTCGAAATAATTGTCATGTAAAAATATATAATTTCGTGAAAATTTGAACTTAATTATTATTTATTTTGATAAATGGATTTTGTTCAAGTAAAAGCCACCTTAGTTCAATTTCAGAGAGAATCAAAAAGGAGCATAGAAGGCGTTCGATTCAATACAACAAAAATATTAAAAAATGTGTTAGAATTTGCAGATAGATATATAGAAACATAAAAAAATTAACCAATCGTAACGAGAATCTTTTTACAATTTAAATCTACGTGTCGGAAAAATTGCTAAGTTATTTGGAATGTCAACAAGGCTTATTCAGTTTTCGAAATATCTTAAATAACTAATACTAAACTTGTTTTATTATTAGTTTACTACCGAGGGACACACATATAGAGTTCTGAGACGACATGTGATCTTTGAAAGTTCGGAATTATTAGAATTGCTAAACTAAAAACAAAAACGAAAAATAAAAATTGGCTGCTTGGGGCGGCTGCTAACTGGCGTTATGAGCCTTGATGTCATGACCAATGAGAGAGTGTTAAGCGAATTTGAACCGATAAGCACGTGTCTTTCAAATGATAATGTGACAAATACTTTTTTATTTAAAAATGTAGTTTTTTTTTTAATCGTATTAATGTGTGTATACAGTGGGTCGTTTATCTTGGGAAACTACCTTATGTCAGAAACTCTAGGGGATGGAGCCAAAAGTTAAATACAAAAGTTAATTGAAGTATTACAAACCTTCAATTTATTTTAATGTTGTATAAACAGGGTGTTTCATTTTTCGTGGGCGGGTATCAACTTTCTTATTTTCCATGGAACGCCTGGTGCATTACTTCATTTTTGAATTTTATGCGTAATTCTAGACACATTTTGTGTATAATACCTAAGTCTAACCGTTTATGACATTTTAAATTTTTTATGCGAAAAATGACGTTTGGAATACTTAAAATATCTATCAATTTCTTCATTTGGAAGCATTTATTGTTTCACTTGAGTAAATTTTGTTGTAGACAAAAGACTCGAATAACGGATTAAAAATGAATTTAAAAAAATTGTCAAAAAACCTTTTTTTTTAATGGAAGCTGCCCATTTTTATAATCTTGTCATATTTAGCATCAAAAATTAAGGCAATTTTATATAAAGTTGAATATGCTTAATATTTTTACTTTTTTAAATATTTCGTTTCAAACATTTGTCACAAATAAATAATATGCTGTTGCCATATAAGTTCAGTTAGTGTAAGATGGCTATGACGGTGTTTAAACAAAACAATTGCTAGAATGCTGTTTGCGTATTATATTTACCACAGAGGGAAAGATTGATATGATAAAAAGTTACATATCGTACAATCAAAACCGTACACGCTCTTAGAGTTTATATTAGAAAATTTCTATTAAGAAGGCGCCCAGAAAAAAAAATTTCCACAGGATTTACCAATACTTTAGAATATATGGAACTTTGAATAAAGAAAACAATGGACGTCGTCATATTTTAATATGACTTTAACTTTAATATGCCTTTCACTTAATATTTTGTTGCATTTTGAAGAGACCCGTGATTATTTATCCCCAATCTGTTAGAAATGCCATTATATATTTAAAAACCCTTTATACTGCTTGTATTGCTCAAAGAGCCGGACATATTGAACAACTCTTACAAAAAATTATTATCCTTTGTAAGTTATTAATTCTTTATTGATCGTTCATTAACAAAAAAATTCACCAACGTTATCGCTTATCCTTGGTCTTATTTTGTATGAATAACGCATACAAAATCTTTGTATCTTCATAAGCGCATCGGCAAGATTATGGTCAACTATGAAATGGTATATCGTAGTGCACTTTAGAACTTGACTTGGACTGCAACTGCATATAATTTGTGATAGACAAACGTTTAAAAGGAAATATTTCAAATAAAACAACAAATGCTTCCGAATGAAAAGACTGGCTGGTATTTTAAGTATTGCAAACGTCATTTTTCGCATAAAAAATTAAAAATGTCAGAAACGGTTAGACTTAGGTATGCTCAAACTATGTCTAGAATTACGCATACAATTTAAAAATGAAGTAATATACCAGGCGTTTCGTTTAAAATAACAAAGTCGAGACTCGTCCATGAATAATGAAACAACCTGTATATACAAAATTAAAATAAATTCAAGGTTTGTAATACCCCAATTATCTTTTGTGTTTAACTTTTGGCTAAAAGATACATTGTTACGATGGAACTATCTGCGCTATAACTTGGTAAAAGTCGATCGAACTTATTGATCTACCTTGGTATTTTAACAGATAGGGATTTATTTTGCACAACCCAATATAGTTATATCTAACTGGATATAACTGGATACCTTAATCAATAGAATCAATACTCACCAACGAAATATCGTCCTTTCCATTTATACAGTCCCGGCCCGATAGCGATCTCAAACCGTACGTATCCCTGAACCGTTAGTGGGGGTTGGATACAGATCGCTCGATTCCTGCTAACCACTACGCCGTATACGACATCAGCGACGTCAAACTTGCAAAGAACCTGATCGGTTGGATTAAAACACGGCCCCGTAATGTTGACCACTGTGCCGCCCAACATGTTACCGCTCTCCGGAGCGAACATCAGCGGCAAATTAGCGCCGTCTATGTCCTTATTGCAAGTGCCCACCAAGATTTTCTCGTCGATCCTGAATATGTGTCTTCCAGGCAATCCGTTGGCGAAACCTGTAGCGCTCAAATCTCTGATAACCATCTCTTGACTGTAGGGCTTGTATTCGTAGCTCCTGGTGCCGTTGCCGGCGTTGAAACCCACAAAAGCGGTCGTTCCACCCTCCCCGCCGATGGTATCTCCACCGGCTTCCGTATGACTGGTCCAGTCTAGATTGAGGTAGTTAAATATGGCATAAGTATAGACTTCGTCCGTCGCCAAGACCATTTGGAACGTGTTCGTCTTGTAGACGGCGTTGGCCCAACCGCCGTTGAAGGAAACGTTTTTCCACGTTACAATGACAGCGTGTTTCGGGCGAAAAGTTTCTGATCCGATAACCCCTTGCCTGATATCCCACGTGAGCCTTTCGCGAATCTCGACCCCCATTTGGTCTTGCCTGTTCCTCAGGTCCCTTTCCATTCTATAGTACACGCCCGGTTTCCTCTGGTCGATGTCTCCGTCTCTCAAATTTCCTAAAACGAAAATAAGTTGAATTATTTTACACTTAAGGCCATATGTAAGTTTAGAATAACCCAAAAAATAAGTATTTTAAGAAAACAGTTCGGGAACAAAATTAAAACTAGTTTTAGCAAGATAATAATGACAATATGAAATTTAACTGTAATAATTATGTCGCAACTCTTTTCCAAAAAAAACTTCTAGGTACCTATTTATTATTTATAACCATTGTATTGGAAAAACAACAATGTAGGTGTCGCTTGCCAGTTTCTTCATCAATTTAGTACCTATTTAGTACAGGTACTTTGGGTTAATTTTACCGCGGACAAGTGTACGATATTTAAGGCATTCCATGTTTCTGTCACCCAACTACCAGACATTGCCAAAGTAAATCAAATTTGTAAAAAAAAATCTATTCAAAATATTTAAAATTAGTTTTCAGGAAATCAATTCACGACATGAATCTGAGACACCGAGCAACGCTCACTCTATTGTTCTATAGAAGTACTATATTTCATAGTTCTTTTACATACAATGCGGTAATTTTGTTCAACTCTTTAGATCACGTTCTTAAATCAAAGTTTCTTGGTCCGTGCAAAGCTTTTAGCTTCTTTTTAAAAAAGAATTTACTTCTTCCCTAGCGAAATAACTAAATTGCAAAAATTAAGTGTAAATTTATATGTTATAAGGTTCTTCTTTGATGTGTATTATCAAGTAAATATTTTATTGTGTATGTGTAGATTTCATTTAGATATAAGTTAAGTGTGGGTGGCTTAAGGCCTGACTTCGCCCATGTAACCTTAATAAAGTCTATTATTATTATTATTATTAAAAAATAGAATAGCATACCTAATAAAATATGTTTGATTAATTTGTTAAAATGTTGTTATTCAAATATAAATTGAAATTTTTCCGATAGAGATAAGTTAGAAACAAATTTTAATTGTGGGTTTAATAGCTCATTTTCAAATAATTTTCAATACCATTTCCGATTTGTCTGTTTTCTCAAGTTTGATTTAATATTTTTTTATTTCCACTACTGCTTGACTTGGAAATAATTCATTAAACCCAAGAGAAACCGTAAAATAATTTACGCTCCTGTCATTCTCAGGTCAGTTTTATACTGGGTCAAACAAAATATTATTTTCTAACGGGGACGCCCTTGCGCAGTGTCAAAGCCAATTTACCGGCTGGAATTTAGACCATGGATTAAAATGTAAACTTATTTTTTGAATTAAATTGCTGATATATTTGTCTACGGTTCCCATTCTTTTTGAGACACATAAAGTTTTTTTATTTTAAATTAGGTTTAAAAAACATAACATTGTTGAAATGTGTTGGCCTCATTTATGGTGTTAATTTAGCGCTCAAAAAATTAAAATCTAAAAAGTCCAGTGGCGTAACCAAAAATATGAGCCACTAACTAACTTCTAGTATATTACGCGCATACTCTTAATCCAAAATTAAGGCAATAAAAAAGACTGAAAATGACTGTTGAACTTGCCTATTCTGCACTTGCTAAAAAATATCCCAATAAAAGACGGATCGTTTTTCTTGGGCCATTCGCGAATGGGAAAATTCAATGGATAATCATAATTGGGTGGAGGGTCGCTAAATTCCAAATAACCATTGAGCGATACTCGGGTATAGTTGAACCTGAATCCGAAGAACGGCAGTTGAAAATTAAAATTTTTGTGGACCTGAAAAGAAATAAAATTAAAAATTTCGTATTGCGTTTTTTATAGCCCCTATACAATAATACGAAATAATAACAAAAAATTAATACCTTAATATGAAAAAGCAGTTGAAATTTTCGTCAAAAATATACAATGGAAAAATTCACCTTCAAGCAATATTAAAAATTTAATTATTAAGTTAATGGCCAAATAGATTCGATAATAACAAGTAAGGAAGTTCGGACCGCTTACTTAATCATCATCAGTTAAGAAAACTATTGTGCTAATTTAGTTGGATGAGGGACTAACCAAATTGGTTTAATGGAGTGATTTCCCAGTCTAAAAGTTCTCTTAGCTAATGATGATCAAGTAAATGGTCAAAACATGTATGAAAGACTGAAAGGTTCATTATTATTTATTGTTGAGTTACAGGCTAAATGTAGAGTGAAAATCCACAAACAATTCAGGTTACCCAAACATCGTTTCATGAAACACCCTGTAAAAGATAATAAAACATTGTGTAACTGTGCCACGCATCATATCATATCACGTCATATCATTTCAAACTAAATTCTATAGAACTCATATGGGTGCAAATGAAAGCATTTGTAGCATTCAAAATGAAAGACCTTAAGCTAGTGTTTG
Source organism: Cylas formicarius (assembly GCF_029955315.1). Classification (NCBI taxonomy): domain Eukaryota; kingdom Metazoa; phylum Arthropoda; class Insecta; order Coleoptera; family Brentidae; genus Cylas; species Cylas formicarius. Next base: position 10,901,549 of record NW_026844352.1, on the reverse strand, counting down.
ATTAAGTCATTGAGGATGTGAGTCACACCAGAGAGTTGGCGTAACGCAGTCCAGCATATCATTAAGGAAGGGGAGAAAATCTATCTTGACTACTTGTTGGTTAGTAAATGGATAACATTAGGCAAAACCCAGAAATTTAGCTAAATAAGGGTGGTACTACATGCGCTCCATATTGAGAGTGGCCCAAGTATTCGTTTTGTCACCTTGTAGTCCCTTTGCATACTTAATGAGGTTTAATCACTGATAAGTTTCGTCTATATCCAACCACTCTATTGTGAGGATATACTATTCTTGGCAGTTAAAATTTTTTGATTTTTGAAGCTTAAGCATTGATACCTGCCTATAATTAGCAGGTAAGATTTAAAGAAATATTTATTGCGAATTAAGTGCTATTTAAAAAGCTTCTGGTTTTCTCCTGGGTCGGTTGTTGTTGTTGAGTCGAACTATTTCAGTTATGCTCTAAAAAAGCCAACAGGATAATTGGCGAAACATCAGCAAATTCGACTCAACAACAACTGACGCAGGAGGAATCCAGAAGTTTTGTAAATAGTATTTATTACAGTAGTCTGTGGAAATTTCTTTTAAAAATTAACAAATTAATTGTTAAAAACGACAAAAGATAAACATTAAAAAAGAGTAACAGACCTGCGGAGTAGAAGACTGAATCTCTTTTTGATAATCTCCCTCGTTATCTGCGTTTCCACCTTGATCGTAATATGGGTACATAAGGATTTTTCTTATTTGGGCAAGACGAGTTTCGGTTATAGTGTATGGCGTTCCCGTGCCGCCTCTTTGATCGCTGTTTGGTGGCGCCACCCGAGATGTCATGGGGTCTAAAAACCATACAGACGTCTTAGGTTTAAAAACGAATTGATTAAAAATTAAATTAACAAACAAATTAAATAATATACACGTCACAATCCGCGGTCACTGCAAACAAATGGTTACTGTTTTAAATATAATTAAGTTAATGTTTTAAATATACTGCTCAAAAAGGTTAGCAGTTGATTTAAGCTATTGCATCCATTTTTGAACTAGTAGACAATAAATATAACATTTTAAATGTAGGATTGTGCTTTGGAATTAAGTAATGTATATTGAAAGTAGCGCCCTCTATAGGGAGCGTTAAAAATATTGTGACGATAGAGCTGCTAGCTGTTAGAAAATTGAATCCGGAGCTGCTGAATATAAATAACCTACTGACATATATGCTGGTATTGTCTATAGTGACTAGTAGAATTGACGATTTGAAAACGTATTCTTAAAGTTTTCGAGTCGATGGCAAGAAATCTCCTACAAAGAAATCCAGGGCGTTATTGGATCGGCGGTATCTACATATCCACTATCCAACTGTTAATCGAACATCCTGTATATTCCCATCTTTGGCAAATATTTAAATTCGACTGACTCTGAAGTATTCACTCTGTATAGGTTTAAACGAAAGTATGTGTACCTAATAAATTCTTATCTTATTTACTGTACTCAGGTGTATATTGAAAATCAGGTCAGGCAAGGTAAAACGTGTTAACTAATTCTTGCACGGTATGCCGGGTGTCCCAGTGAGAAATTGCTGGAATTTATATTCAAACGAACGGGCCTCCAGAGAGAGCAACTTCTAATGCGACTAAGAAAATGTTGAAGGAAATAAATAAAATGGTGGGGAAAGGTCTTTTTATTTAAATGTGTGGGTATCGTTTAAAATATTTTCTATTTTATATTTTATATTTTCCATGACAAAGAATAATATAATTAACACTAAACGATAGGGGCATTGTCCTACAACTTAACAAACATTGGGCTTGTGTTCCTCAATTTTAAATGTACAATGTATTTATGTACAATTTTATCTAATAGTGAAGAGGAATAAAATATAGTGAAAAATACGATATAAAAAGCCCTTAACTATATTATTTCCAAACTCAATATCAGTAGCTCCCTTGATTGAGTAATTTAACTTAACATCGATAATAACAATAACAAGAACAAGGTTATGGAAACAACAGACTTTTGAAGGCTGGTGCATAAGTTTATGCAGGGCGTAGAGCGTTCAATTACTTGATTCTGCGTCCTGCAAAAACTTTTTCCAGAGAAATCAAAATGTACCAAATTATAACAATACTTTCTTCGATTAATAAAGTAATCAAATAATAAAAAAACGCTGCTGTGATTATCATATTCTTGATCCAATAAGCACTTTTTTCAAAGCCTGACATTCTATTTGTTTATTAATACTGGACTAAATTATTATTAAGAACACTTTTCACGACTGGCGTTTAACACAAAACTGTACTTTAAAAAACACATTGGTGGAGTCTGGTAGAGATGCACTACAAATGCTGAATTTTCTGGTCCATAATTGAAAGAAACAATATGGTAACAAATATTAATCAAGTACATCACTAAATTTGAAAGAAAACAAAGAAAACTTCTAAAATCGTTAAATGGTAGGAGATAACTTTTATTTCAGTTTTTAAGTAAACTTTGTGACTTATTAGTGGACTGCCCTGAATTGCTGAGCGAGCTCAATTTTCATGTTCCTCCGAGGACCGTAAGAGTATCACCTATGTTTCACCCAGTAACCCCGAAAAACAATTTTTTGACCAAATGTCCTCTCTACCACTAGAATAAATTATTCAATGATTTCTGAAATAATATTGACTTTTCTTTCTTAGACACTCACAGTTTACCACATTAATTAAACATACATTTTTGTTAGTATGAATATCTAGTGCATTATGTACTTTTACTATTATTTTACTGAAGAGAGAATAGATATAGTTATGTTGTGGTATTTTGGTATTACTATAGATTAAGATCCAAAAATAAATTGTTTGTATCTTTCTCATTTTTCTCAGAATTGTCATAATCAAGCTAGTGACACTCTGTTTTTAAAATAGGGCAGTTGAGAGCTTGTATTTTGGTATTTATTAATTTTTGTAAATATTTTTCGATCTTTCTAAGCTTTTACTAAACTCTTTCCTGTGTGATGGACACTTTAGAAAAGTAACTTTCCTTTCTTCAAAATGGTTCAAACAATAAAAATCTGAAATTTTATAAAGATCATGATATTTATTATAATATTTAATACCTCCGTAGGCAATATTCTGTAAAAAAAAACATTTTCTGATTTGCATTAGAAGTTGTTCCGCCTACCGCCAGTTTTAAGAACCTGGAAATAATTTGCAGCAACTTCTAGTGACCTCCTAGTGGCACACAACGTAACAACATAATAAAGTTTTATAGAAAAAAACGATTTTCACCTCAGTCTCGACGAATGAAAATTTGCATTTATATTACCCTAGTAAAATGGTGATTTGTGAAAACTCATTATGGGACTTATTACTAAACGACCAACGACGCTCATTTATTGGTCATTGTAGGAACGTGCCTACCTACCTACGCTTGGCGTTTTGCCGCATATAATCAAAATGATTCTGTTATCAGAAATCCTAAACCAAATAATAAAGAAATTACACATAGAAATTTTCGGAAAGTGTTATCTTATGTAGTTATATTTTTAGATATAACATTGTGAATCCATTTCCTATATTTCTTCAGAGCAACGCGAAACCTATGAGTTTGCTAAATCTTCTTAAACCATAAAGTTAAAACTTGTTTAACTTATTAAAGAGAGTAGAAAAAGACGCCTTGTTAATCCATAGGACGCGATGTGATGAAAGTCCTCTAGATATTAGAAAGATACTTCCATTGTTCTGTCTAAATTTATGAATTTCTAAATAAAACATACTATAGGGATTCTATGTTGATTGCAATTTTTTTCTTGCATCTTTATATTGTTCTTGCTTGGTTGGTATAATTGGTAAAATATATACTTTAGAGTGTAGAAAACGAACTCATTGATGTATGCAATATTTGTTTTTTATCGAATACTTTACATCTGCAGTTAGAATCAAGTATACAAAGATATAAATTTGGGAGTGCCACTTCATAATCTTTACAGATCTGATAGTATATTTGTAAGCAAACCCCCAAAAACTCTATTGAGTCCTGAAAGCTTCGTAAAAATTAGAGATAACCAATATTTGAGCAATATTCCTCACTGAAAACGATGAATCATTCCCGGGTTGACATTCCTTTTCAATGACTCATCACATAATAATAAGTCACCTATAAAATCGCAAACTAAGAACAGTCTCATTAGCAAAACGCGATAATAGTAGTAAAAAGGACCCTCAGGCAGTAGTTAACTTGCGAACAAAAAAGGTTCGCAGCATTTAAACGCCGCACCCAAAACAAATATGGCGCCCAATCAGCTCGACACACACAAATAACACGAAAACAAAGCATGTGGAAGCAAACCACAACTAACCGTAGTCGGTGGGATAATATGTCATATACTTTCCAGATCTGTAGATAATCTGACCCTCTTTTAAACTACCTTGATCCTCCTCTACGTTTTCTACGTCTGTCGGCGGTTCATAATCGGAATTTGGGGTTTCAGGAATTGGAGTTTCTACAGGTGGATCAACTACAACAAAATACACGAAAGGCGTACACGGTTAGTGTGAAAAGTAAAAATTCGTTAGGGTTTGTTGCGGCAAATGCACTTCTCTAGCTTACCTGAGTTATTTTGGGGACTTTGGGTTCCTACGGGGGTGTCTTCTGCGGGAATGGGCTGCGGCGATAAATTCGTATCCAGACTTATTCCAGGCACCGTTTCAACATCTTTATCCACATCTTCTTGTCCACGTATGGTCACGCACACAAGGCACAACCAAAAACACCATCTTAGTTCCATTTTGGAACTATCTCTCGTAATGAAAAATGATCGATAGACGAACGTACTGCATCCGTTTAGCAAGGTGTATATCGATACGATGTTTCACTAGATTTTAATTGCTTATCAGTAAGAGATAACAAAAATGATATCCTCTAGGTGTGTTTTACGAACGAACGTGACACATTTTTGTGAAACAGTTTTATCTCAGTTTATTTATTGGGAAATAATTGTTAATAAATATGACCTTATCATTTTTGATCCCGAGAGCAGGTGAAATCCCCATTTTTAACTCTTAGCTATTTTATGCGTTCAGGGCTTAATCCAATTATATATTATATATAGTATTATTGTGAAAGTTAATAATTTTATCAATGAAAAATCAGATATTGCATTTCAAGAACGCGTCCATCATATTTTTTTAGCATTTTTTGCAATAAACTGTTTTAGTCGAGCTTTGAAGAAGCCAACAAGTGGATTGGTGAAACGTCAGCAAATTCGATAAGTCAACAACCGAAGCAAGAGGAATCCAGAATATTTGTAAATAGTATTACACCAGCTTGTGGAATTCGAAAATGTTTTTTAAAAAGTGGTGTCCTATTTAAAAAAAGAGACTTGGTCTCGAAATCAGGTTTTTGACGCTCCATGTATATTTTCTATTTACTGTCAAAAATGCGAATTTGTTCCATATTTTGGAGGTTCACTGAATATAAAAAAAAATAATAAAAAATATAATAAAATGCCAATCGGTAATCTTAAGGGTCCTTAATTTAAAAATATACTGTTGCTCAGAATTGAAAATAGATTTTGAGTTAGAACAAATTTAAGCATGTGCATAATTTGCTTATACAAGCTTATATAATTCTTTTCAAGTTCCGATATTCACGTTAAAATATAGTAATATTCAAAACATTCTCTCGATTTAAATATCAGAGATAAACCTGATTGTTTCATTCCAAAACTTTGAGAGTCTAAAACAGTCACTTCTTCTGAAACATCATCATATCATATCTCAAAGTAGACAAAATGAGTTAAGAAATCAAAGTACTTAATTTCAGTTAAAATGCTGCACTTTTAAGACGAGAAATTACATTCTAGTTCTGAATAACTTTTATTTATAAAATAAATAAAATACGCAATCTCAAATAGTAGAAAAATAGAGTGTGATATAGGTAAACCTAAATAAATGTTATTTCAGAGAAATAGTTCATTGCAGACATACCAATCTAAGATTTTTTTCTGAGAAAATGAATTATTCATTTACAAAAATACTTATTTATTTATTTTATTAAAAATGGATCCAGTACCTTTGAGATCTAGATGTAAAAAGCAAGTGATACACTTACATTTCAAATTTAAGTAATGCACAACATCGTAATGGATAGAATAAACAAGAAAATAACGAATTTGTGACTGTGTTTTTCCTCAACTTTACAGAAGTCGATTTTGCGGTTGAAAAAATTGACAGATTGGGCATGCGAGAAGTTTTCGAGAAATAAATTTAATCATGTTTGGGAAGCCGTAAAATGCCGGTTAAAATTACGAACTTAATTTTCAATTAGAAAATCTAGAGCTAGAGACTACTCAGAGTACTGTACATATCGAAAGGTCTAATTTTCTGATCTTGCGACGCTACAACAATTGTTATATCGTGCAGAAATAATATCGTTATCAACGATAAGGAACCTCCATTAAATTGGTGTTTTGATTTTGAAGGCCGCACCGTACCGAAAAGACTGGCAACTTTCTTGTCTTCTTTGTGGACGGGCCGGCAACGTCGTGAGAATCCCGTGACGACTTTGTTAATTCCTTTTTAATGCTAGCTGGATTTCGTTAATGTTTTTCTTTATTTTTACATATATATATATATATATATATATATATATATATATATATATATATATATATATATATATATATATATATATATATATATATATATATATATATATATATATATATATATACATTTGCGGATAACCATTGAACCGAGAGTGTACCAGAGCCCAAACATTTTCTCAAAATAATATAATTAGGCTCCGCCACCACAGTGGTGTATGTTTTCAAGATTTTGCAGGAAATTCCATCAGGTCCTGGAGCAGAACATTCTTTTAGCTCAGAAAGAATTTTTTCACGTCCTTTTGGTCAAAGTGAATGTCTCCTTAGAAATTAAGATTCACGGGCCCCTCTTAGTAAGACGGTAGATTGGCGGGTTCATCGGAAAACATACTAGCAAAATATGAGGCAAATACGTTTAAAATAAACTCCTGGTCATAGAAGACCTCTCCCCTCTCTCAAAATATTTCTAATCTCAGGAGGGCATACCCTTTGGGGTATTTAGGTATTTAGTTTTGAAGCCAGACTTCGGTTGTCTAACCTGTAAGGAGAAACTGTGCAAAGCATATGTCATAATCCAGGGTAGATAGTGTAAATGTGTTCACGTGTCATTAACGTCGTTGTGAGGAAAATTGCATGCGTGGTTGGAAAGGTCTGCAGCTAACCTTAGAAATCTGTTATGCATATAATTTTCAGATTATTAACATCACATATGACTTAAATTAAAAAATTAATAACAACATTAACAGATGTGCCAATTAAGGAATCAAGCCCAAATTTGTCAATTAATCTGGGATCTGAAGTAAGTAGAAGGTCAAGGGTTGATGAAGCGCCGTTTTCTTGGAAGTGTGTGTCTTCTTCATCAAGTCGACTAAGATTGCAATCGAACCAAAAATCTTAAAATCTTAAAAATCACAGGTTTTCCATGGACGTCGGCAGATAATCGTTCCATTTAACAGGGTAGGATATTCATCAGAAGCACAATAATTTACATTTATCTAAGTTACCTAGGTTGAGTTTGTGCATCACATATTTATAACATTATTGAGACTAACTAATAAAAATATTGCATTCTAATTGAATTTGAATTAGAATTTCGTCATTTGTTCCTTTCTAGTTTTTTTGTAGTGTTTTTGTTTCTATTTGTTAAAAATAAGCAGTTAAAAAACACTATCCGTTAATTACCCGAAATCGAACACTAAGTAATTACTTGTGCAATAATCCTATTAAATAACTTCACAATTCATTGCTTCTCTTGAAAACAGAACTCAATTTTTGATACATTGTCGTAATCAGATCGAGACATAAAAACTAAAAACACCTACTGGTGGTAGAGGGTCAATAACTGAAAACCATACGATTGGTTGGACAATTAAACATCAGAAAAGAAAATGTCTTAAGGTTCGTTAAGGTGGCAAAGATTTGAAAAAGCTTTTCTATAAAATAATGAGATGCATATGCCTTTTACTGATCTCTTAGTAACCCATTTGCCTACCTTAAGGTTCAATTTTCAATTTTCAATTAATCATCAGGAATCATAATATGGAAAAATTATCGTTCACGGCACCCTCTGTATAACTGAAAATATTATATTTTTTGCTAAATAAGGGAGATATTGTACTTTGTTACACCATTACGCCACCCTGTATATGCTCATTTTTCAACAGAATCGCTAAATTACACTTATTTTATGTCATATGAGGAATTAAATTCGGACTGGTTTGCTGATAAATTTTTTCATCCTTTTGACAGTCTAATCAAAAATTGCAGAGAAATCATTTAACTACGTTGTCAAGTATCGAAATAGGGCAACGGTAAAGGAAGAAGAACATTTGCTTTATGGAAGAAGAAGAATTTGGACATAACATTTTGGTAATTTTATTTGTAATTTTACCTAGCGAGTGTCTAATAGATTCTACAAATTTGGTGAATTTAACTCCCTCCTGATTTATTGCACCTTGAAATTCATTTTTGGGTGGTTCACGTTTTGGTGAACGTTTCATGGGATTTGTTGAAGATGAGCTCCATGAAGTTAAAAAATTGTGCAAAAATGTTGCTGGTACAAAACTTATTTCCTGTGTGCCCATAATGGTTCGCGCCGAAATAAAAAGAACAGATTTTAAAAAGCTGGTGGTTTGTCTGCAGTTTCCAAAGGAGTATCCCAATGCATCATTGCTTATAGAATTAAAAAGTAAAACTCTTTCCGAAACACTTTTACTTGACTTAACTAATATATGTGAACAAGAAACAAAGAAATTTCTAGGAAAACCGCAAATTTTACACATTATTAATTTATTAAGAAAATTCATTGATACAACTCCCCTATCATGTTGTTATGATGAAATAAAGGCTTTAAGACAAATCCTAAGTGAACAAGATGAGTTGAAGCTAAAACAAAAGACATCTAGTTTGGCTTTAAAGATTTGTAATGGAAGATATTATCTGGTTTGTAGGTTAAGTATCCCAGATAATTATCCTCAACAATGTGTTGAGTAAGTAGCTTGTTTGATTATTTTTATTCCAAGTTTTGTTAATTTTTGGATATAATTCTTTATTGTTTTTCTAGTCTTCAAGACACAGACACAAATTTCTCACCGACATTCTACAGACATATGGTTGCTCAAGCAAAAGAATTAGCAAGAAGATGTGTGGAGCCACCTTTAAAGAGAAAACCAAATGATCCACCTTTTTCACCTGGACCATCCTTGGAGAAAACAGCCTCTTTTCTTATTGATTGTGTCAAACGTCTACCAGAAGAAGATTGTTGTTTTTGTGGAAAATCGTGTTTTCCTGATGATCCTAATGTAAGAACACCATTTAATTTTAGCACTTATCAATTTTAAAATGACTTCTTTTAGCTACTTGAGAGAGATGAAAATTCTCCAAATCATATCGAAAGAATATATTGCAGTCATCTTTTTCACCAAGCATGTCTACTAGCTTTTCTAAAACAGCCCCCCTTTGGCAACAAGAAATGTGCAAAGTGTGGCAGTAAAATTAGTCATTTTAAATGGTCACTCAGTGATAAGCTGGCTGAGGCGAGATGGGCGCATGAGCAAGCCAGGGAAAGGGAATTACAAGAAGTGACAGATTTCTTTAATTGATTTATTTACATTATTTTTACTTAAGTTAGGAATTTACTAAATTAAATAAAATTGAAAAAATAAAGTCATTTCTGATTTACTCAACCTCCAATATTTTCACAGTCCGAATAAGCAAAAACTCAAATCAAAAATGTCCTGTTTTAGCAAATGCGATATCCCCGCGTTTTTGAAATATAGAATTTTGATAAAATAAATTTATGAAGGCATTTAATTAAACGTGGACAATGACCGAATGGCTTTAGTAAATTTGCCCATATTGTAAATGAATACTTATATTCTGTGGCAAACCCGAAATTGTGCGACAATTGACGAACCGAAATACGACGGACTACATTTTGCTTGTGGGTTTGCTGTCAGTCTCGCAAACAACAAGCCAGGGTTAGCAAAAAGATTTTTAATTACTTTTAGTTAAAATTACCGTCAACTAGTGAAAACACTTTTTTATTTAATTTAATCAACTCAGAACCAAGTGGTAAGTTGCTTTGTTCTAGTAATTTTCTGCAAATACTCGTAGAACCAATTTTAAAAAATGGGTTGGTGCTGGGATAGGGTTTTGTCAAAAAGATGTGCGTCACGTCTGCCTCGTTGCTTGATGCTTTTGTTTAAAATTTTAGTGGCTTAAGCTTAATTGTGGTAGATTCTATTTGGCAGAATTGCATTAAGCTAAACAGACATTAAATATTTTCATGGACGTTTTCGTTACATTGCGAAATGGTATTTTATCTAATTCAATCTGTAGCAAACGGATATAGAAGGTTTGTTTTTTCTGCTTTAGTTGGTTAGAGTTATCGGTGGTTTAACTCATTAAATGTATGTATTTATATTAATATTATATTAAAATAAAATGATGAATCCTCATTCTTATAATAAAACCTTTTTATTTCCTGGTCATTTTAAATGCGAGAAATTTCGATATCTGCTTTTGTTCCTTATTAGGCACTTGCTAAATATTTTGGCTTCCTAGAAATTATCGACCCATCGAAAAGGCATTTACCTGAAATATGAAGTTTCTTGGGATTATCCTTGGAATGCACTTTCCTGGTGGGACCTTGAATACCGGTGAACCGTTCCGTCGGTCGGTGACCTCCACAAGTCTTTGTTCAAGCGAGATTTTAACAAGTTTTACTTTTTTTAGTTTTGTTTTATTGTTTCCGCCGGATCATTTTATGGTGACGTCGCAGAAGCCTATCGCAGTTTTTTTCTCATAAATCGCATGACCAAAATTATTGCGAACGAACTAACACAATTATAGTTCTTAAATTTCCAAATCTTTTTTGTAATGAGCTGAATACCTGGTTGCCAACGAAATATTTAAGTGCAAATTGAAAAAAGTCGTGGTACTGGTAAATTCATTAATTTGCTTTGTCTCATAAGTAGGTTTTGATTTTTTTAAATATATTAGAACAAACAAAAATAAGTATTTGGTTTTAGAACATAAAAATGATAAGATAATTCAACTCGGAAATTCCGGTACTTTTATTACTTTTAATTCGGGGTGATTTGAAGCAAAGGCCACAAATGACCAGGACACAAAATTGTTAAGTGTCAAATTTAAATTCAAAATTTCAAATTGTATTTGAACTCCTATTTATTAGATACCTCATTGTTTGATAACTTAAATGAGTAAAATGTTACTAAAGTACCTATATTTACCAGCGACACCTGCTATGTAATAATCATATATATTGTATTGAAAATCATTTTAACTTTTAACTGAACTACGCAAAAGTAAAAAATCTTTTAAATTTACAATTAATGAGAAAATAGATTATGCGTAAGAAATGAAGAACATTTTGAAAAATCTGTTATTAACAATTTTATTTTTCTTCTATATAAGTAGTAGGTCATAAATTGACCTCGAAAATATCAAAAATGGAATTTGTGCCACGTAAATTTTGTCTTCATTTTTATACTACAACATGTTGTAAATACATTTTTTCATATTATACTAAAAAAGAAATGAACTAAACTACAGCTAAAATGCACTTTCCAAAACGATACAAAAGCAAGGAGCGCTCTTTACCCAGAGAAATATTTGATGAGAGTTAAAAATAGGCCGCCCCTAAAGAATAAAATTGGAATCGGCTATACAGTTTCATATCGAATTTTATTGGTATGTTGATTGTTATTGTGATATAGTGTCTGGATCAATAAAGCGATAAAAATGAGTAATAAGTATAGTACTACATTTTAAAAACTATCGCTTTACCTTTTAGGTGGATGTCCTGTTCTAGAAAAAAATAGTGGCTGGTAATATCAGTTTAATTAATTAATATAGTCGTCACAGAATAATAAAAGCATAATAAAAGTGAATCAAAGACCCGGGCGTAACTGCAATAGGATGTTCCTTTTGCAGTTTTTATAAAAATCAATAGACTTTCCTAGTTGGGCGTAGCTACCATGAAATTGATTTAAAAAAGTTATTAACGAAAATAAATGCAATGACGTCAGTGCTCGTATTAATTTACGGCTGTGTTGGGTTTATAAACATCGCCTCGTGCATTTGTCAAATAAAAGGTCCTAATTTCGTCTAAAACTGTTTTGTTTTGTTTTGTTCCCGGCGGATATGCAAATACTTCAAAAAATAATTCAGACAAGTTCGGTCTACCGCGAAATTTGTTGCGGAAGAAAAAAATGGTTTACTGCAGCAAGGTTCTAGGTTGGATAAGGCTTGATTACTCAGATGCGGACAAGAAACAGAAACATTTCACTAATAATTAGTAATAATCACTGTAAGTGAAAATTATAAAACATTGATGGAAATCCAACCAAGTGCATTCTCTATTCCTGTTCCTCAAATTCAACAAGAAACAGTAAATACTGTCTAATTTACAACCTTACCTTACCGAGCAAGGAAGCAACCTCAAAATTAAAACAGCAACCGTGAGGCAAATTCAGTTCATATAATGTATTTACATTTTAATACAATTTATATCAACGAGTTTGAAATAGCAACTTATAAAAGAGCACTTGCGATATTTTGGTGGTTTCTCCAATAACTAGTAGTAAACTTATTTTATCGCTTTTGACGAAACGTTTTTAATTTGAGACTTATTATATAAATAAAAGAAGTTACAATGCAATTAATAAACTGTAGAAAGAAGAGGTCAGTCAAAATTTATTTAATGAAGAATAATAATTAATATCTAGTAAAAGACATAACGAATTTGAACCGATAAACACATTTCTTTTTTTTTTTATTAAAATGTGACCAAATTTAATTCTTTTTGGGACGTCTCTGCCGTTCAGGCCAGTACCCTTAGCAATCACTAACGGGTGTATGTTCGCAGTAGCGTTTTAAATAAATATTTATATTTCATTGAAATCGCATTCATCTGTATAAAATAGATGGAATCTGGGAATAAAGTGGTTTGGCATAGACCACTCTCTTCCTCTATGTTTTTCCTATATGACACGAATTTTTTAACAACCTTAGCAAATTCTCTCTCTTAGAACTAGGATGAAATATATGCCATGCAAACGATAATAAATTGTTACAGAGAGAAAGTCTTTGACACAATTAAAAATATCGTTAATCTAACGCAGTCATTACGCCCGCCGTATGTTTCGCGCAATTTTACCTTTGTTATTTATCTTTGCATCCGTTTTTTTTTTAATTTCGAGTCATTTTGATATAATAATATAATTTATCAATTAAAAGGCTTATTTTATTTAAAATATAGATTAATGACTACGAATAATATATCAGAGAATCAAACCTAAGTCTGAACAATATTGACGCCATAAATTGTGTCAGTTAGTCTATATGAGAGATAACTTGAATTGAACTGAGGGCTTTCACTTGATGAAAATCCATCTATCAAAATAAATAAGAACTAAAAGTTCAGATTTTCACGAAATTATATATTTTTACATGAAAATTGTTTCGACAACACCGTGTCTTTATCAAATTAGAGATTACCATTTAAGGGTTATAAACACTCCCTTGCAAACAGTAACATTTCAAGTAATATTTAAATGAACATAAGCATTATTAAATATATGTGGGTTAGCGCAATTGGCGATTGTGTATAAAATTCTGTCCTTTTAAATATATGTTTTGTTTATATAACTGTAACAGCAATAGCAACCTTGCATTAAAAAATGTGTTCATTTCAATCAACCAATATTTTTTTAAATTTGACCATTCTAGATTAGGTTTCAGCAGTATTTTATTTCCTCTCAGTTTTGTTTCAACATGTGCCCTTTTTCTTTTTAAGGTTATAGGACCACTTCCCCTAGGCCAAAATAGTCCTTAAAGTAAAAAGCCTTCCAGACAGTGCAATTGTGTACCTGCGCACCCACACCCCCACCACGGAGAGCCCCAGGCAACCGGGGCCACAAGCAGCTCGTGCATCGGGGAAGGTACGGACAGAATTTTTAAACTGTATAATTTCTTTTATTGGCACGCATTTTCAGGACGGCTCTGCTGCCCCTTCCACCAATAAACGACGCTGGGTCCCACCATCGACATTGAGACACCGCGATGCCCTCACTCCAGAGTCCCGTAACGATCAGGTGTTCCGCAGAGTGCGCGGTATCCTTAATAAGCTCACGCCCGAGAAATTTCAAAAATTGAGCGACGAGATCCTACGCATCGAGCTACAGTCTTTTGTCATTCAGAAGGGCGTCATCATACTGATTTTTGAAAAGGTAAGAGAACAATTGGAGAGGCTAACAAATAAAAATATAGCTACTGGCTTTTCTGGAAAAATGGTATCAAATGCATGTGTTGAAATAAATAACATTTTTAGCAATTACTGGACCTTGTAGTAATTGTTTAAAATAAAAGTAAAGCCTTATGTTAACTTTAAGATTTCTAACCACAGCCACCATTCCTTAGTTGTACCAAAAGTTTGTAGTGTCATATGACGCTTTTAAGGACGAATTTCGTAATCGTAATTATATTTTGTGGTTTATAATAACATAACCTTGCTTTTTGATTTGTTTCAACAGTTGGCATTACTAAATTTACGCCAAATTTTGAAGAAAATAAGAACAATTTATAAAACGCTCTATGAATTTGTTTGAGTATTAAACAAAATGGTACATTATACTCATCAAAATTTGCTCATGAACCAACTTCATGAAAAAGCTATTGCATACAATTTTCCAAGACTAGGTTCGAATTTAATATCCCCCTGGTACATTTATTTCATAGGCTCTAGATGAACCGAAGTATTCGTCGATGTACGCTCAGCTGTGCAAGCGGCTAAGTGAAGAAGCTCCGAACTTTGAACAAGGCGACGGTACCATTAGCACCTTCCGTAAATTATTGTTAAATAAGTGCCGGGTCGAATTTGACAATCGAGCTGCCGCTCTCGAACGTCACAGCTATGGAGCGGTCGATCAGGACGGTACGCTGCTTGAGGAGGACGAGCTCGAAGAGCGTCGTCAGGCAGCAAAGAGGAAAATGCTGGGCAACATCAAGTTCATTGGTGAACTGGGCAAGCTGGAGATCTTATCGGAAAACATATTACATCTATGCATTAGGGTTAGTGAATTTATCCATTTTAAGTTCTCACCTCTTCCGCAAATTCTCGGTTCTGGGGTGGTTCAGGGTGTCTCATTGTTGCGATCTCAGTAATTGCATTATTTGGAGTAACAAACAATTTGTTAGATTAATAGAATCGTTTGCTTCTATATTCTCGATACTATACTTTGTAGGATCAACGCTTATAGTTTGGTTATTTCTGGAAAATATTTTTTAAATTACTTAATACTAAAGCTAGACTTTTAATATAATCAAATAAACAAAATCAAATTATTCAAAATAAATTAAAAGTTCCAATAAATGAAGATTTTCTCCAGACAATAGATCACCAAAACTTATCGTCTAGACTATCTGATTTTCTTCTTTAAAATAATGATTTAATTAAACATATAATAGAATATTTGAATTGAAAATTGTAAATTATGCAAGTGTGGTAAAGGACATTTGTGTGACGAGTTTATTATTATGGTTCATAAAACAGTGACTTAAGAAGTTTATCAAACTTGTTGCCATTAGTTTTTTACCACGAGAATTTTATTTCACATGGATCTGAGCCCCTTGGGACATTTCCGGGATATTACTATACGGGTTTGGGAGCAACCAGATGTTTTTGGAAATTTTATAGCAAATATTAAATTTGACGTTTGTCAATTCTGGCCGCCATATTAGTGAATATATTCGTGTTAATTTGCAAAAATATATCAAAAAGTAACGGTAGTAGATAAAGTATGGTATTCAACAATTAAAGTTCTTTTATTATTGGGAGCACATTATTCTATTTTTGATCATTTTATGATTCTTTAAGGGGTTTGGAAACACTTCTTTATTGCTTTTTTTTTCTCAAAGAAACTTCCACAGGCTACTGTAATACTTTTTACATAATCTCTGGATTCCTCCTGCGTCGGTTTTTGCTGAGTCGAACTTGCTGATGAAGCTAACGCAGAAGGAATCCAAAAGTTTTGTAAAAAGTACTTCTCTATTGCAATATTTGTGGTTGCAAACTCGTTCTAGATAGATAGACGTATATTTAAAAAAAAATATTGTAGAATTTTAAATTCTTCCAATAAAAAATAAAAAACAAATAAAGAACACTTTAAGAACCAAATGCAAGACAACAGTACACAAACAGACAAAACAAAATATACACACACAACGCCGTAAAATTATGTGAGTTAATCACGAATGGAGACGCGCTTTCTAACTCAGTGGTATTTATGCATGGTTGATACTTGAGAATTTATCAGTCAAGGAAGACGTTAGAATCATTGATAATGTGACATGATCCTTCTAAAGTTTTTAAAACCTGAGCAACTGTTATGAAAACGACCCTAAATGAATGAAAGTCTTAAAACCAACCTGGACTACCAAAATATAAATAAATGAATATATAAATTTAACCGCCTAAAATACCTCATTTCGTTGATCAGGAGTTATTGGTTAGACGAGGCGACGACCCCTCGGAGGACCTGGAGTGCCTCTGCCAGATTATGCGCACGTGCGGTCGCATCCTCGACACAGACAAGGGTAAATACTTGATGGACCAATACTTCGAGCGTATGCGTACGCTCGCGGACAACGGAGACTTGCAGCCGCGTATACGGTTCATGCTGAAAGATGTGATTGACCTGAGAAACGATAATTGGATGCCGCGGAAAGCGGCTATTGTCGAAGGGCCCGTACCAATGGCACAAATTCGACCCAATGAAGACGACCGACTAGGTTTTAGAAGGTAAACTCCAGCAAAATTTGTTTATGTTGTCTGGATTTTCCGTTCAAGTATATTAACTTAAAAAATATCCTGCGGTTGTCGAATGGATTTGGTTTTGACATTCAAACCATCTGATTTTGTTTGTAATGTATCAATCGAGCTAATGCCATTTGTCAGAACCTTGGTGCTGTTTGTTATTTAAATCCCAACAAAGTCTGAAAAAAGGAATTTTCTCTCACAATAATTAACAAAAAAGAAATAGCAATGAAAATATAATGAACAGCATCACTGTTCTATCATTGTTAAATTTATAATTTTTATTATTATATTACGAAGTTAGGGAAGGTGGCAAAATGCAAAATAATAAAAGTAAGGAGCCGAAAATGTCTCCTGGGAAGTGACAACACAGGACATTTCTAATTTCAGAAAATATCAAAATAATGCAGCAAACTCTGTACTTTTTTTGAATTAGCATCCAGTAACACTAATTTTTACACGCCTAAGTTAATACAGTTAGTGAGCCATATACAGAATGTCTCAAAGAAATGAAGAAATTTAAAAAATAATAAATTTTTTTATTTCTCACTGTTTCTAACATCAAATGCTTCTGCTCAATTTAAATAAGTCCTATACCTATCTGATAATTTCTGAGATATATACATTTTTGTTTTTATTATTTATTAATAAATTTTGTTTGAAAGAAGTTCTACGCGCCCTTTTTTACGCCTTTATGAAAAAGTAGCCATTGTTATATATCAAATTGCTTGTATGTATGTGTGTAATTATAAACATGAATTTTTCTACTTATAATTTTATCACAAACAGATATGTCGGAAACTATGCCATGTAGGTATAGCTTGTTTATAATGAAAGAAAGCATTTGGTGCTGTCCAAAGCATGAAATAAAAAAAAATGAAATGAAATGAAAAAAAAAAGTTTTTGTTAACACTACCAGGAGTTTGTCGAAGTTAGTGGGTAACCCCATCTTTTATCAATGTCTTGCAATCACATCTTGATCTCACTTATTAAATGAAATACAGATTTTAGTAGCAAAGGTAACAATTACAGTTTATTACAAAAAAATAAAATAAAAAATAAACACAAACATTAAAGTAATAATCCTAAACCTCATAACTATAGTTTGATTGGGACGTTGATTTTGTTCTTGGTCGATATTAGTGGAATTGATATCTTAGTTAAACAAATGTTCTATTATGTTAAGTCTCATTTATATAATTTTGTGCTATTGGCGATTTTACAATTACATGAAACCTCTGGCGGAAAAAAATATAATAAAATATATAGCAATTCGCGAGAAAATTTACTTTGAAGATGACCCATGTCTTATAAAAAATGTAGGGATCGCAATCAACACGACCGAGACACGGACCGTTCCCAGACGGACGGTCTTTTCCGACACCCGTTAAAAACCAGAGGAGGCCTCGATGACATTTTCGGGTTTAATCCGTCGCCGGTGGCGCCTCTCATTTCCGCACCACCTTCGTTCGGGTCGGGTCCAAATGGGTTCGGCTCCGGCGGAGGTAACGGTCGGGACGTCCCTTTCCGCGGTGATCGTCGGGGCGTTCAAGGATTCGGTGGTGCCGGTACTGGCGGCGGGGGTTTCGAAAACAGCCGAAGGGGTCACTATAAGCACAACCAGAATAACAGTGGATCAAACTATAACAATCGTATGTATAGCGTTTATAACATATAATAATAAAAATAATAATATTGCTTTACTTGCAACTGTTATTACGCCCAATTATAGAAAATACTTAAAATTAAACAGTAGAACAAATAGCAGCGCGCTAATTCTAATGTAATACCTACCCGACAACGAAAATTGTTGAAAAATTAATTAATTATCCCTTAGTCTAGTGTTTACCAACCTTTTTTGTGGCATTTCCCACTATATCATTTATAAAAAAATTACGCCCCCCATACATAATTTTTAACATTGAAAAATTGTTTTGTTCACTTAAGAAACATGAATGATAGGTTTTAGGAAGATATCACTATGAAATTGCTATCAAATAACAGTAAATAATATTTCAAAACATATAATAAAAAAGTTAAAATTCAAATTCAATATAATTTTCAACAATAGGAATTGAATGCTCCCATACTAACCACCTATTTTAAGAAATCACCTTCGTGAGTGCTCTATGTGCTTTTATTTTTCAACGTATTAATTTGTTTCGTGATGATGATAAATTTACAATGAGAAATAATGTCTCTGTATGTAAAGCAACATTTCGTGATATAATAATTTTTCAATAATTTACTATTCAGTAAATAATCCCAAAGAATGGGGTCTTAATATATATCTTATATTATGTGAGGAGTATAAAATATAGCTTCTAAGGCTGCCTAGATTAAACTCTTGAAAATGATAATATGGAGAATACAGAGAAACAGAGTTTTAGAGTTTAGTTCTTAAAAGTATTTCTTAATAGCTCATGGTGTTAAATATCCGCACGAAAATTTTGAGTTTGTGGTTTTTGAAGATGAGGACTACAATCAAATTCCATTTATCACATAATATATAGAGGGCGCAAAAAAATCTCGCTATTTTCTTGTTAGTACCGTTTTGTTAGTTTTGGTTCTTGTAAAATTATGATAAAAAGATCATTTCTAAATAAAAATGATATACATAATACATTTACTCGTGTTAAATATATCGTTTTTGAAATATTTGCATTTACCACTGCAAATGACAAAATTTATTTCTCTTTCCCGTATCATCAATAACAATAACCAAAACTAACAATAACCCTTTTTTGGTCGCGTGATTGTTACAGAATCCAACAAAGATGTAGCTCCGCGCTTCAAAAAAAATTTGATCTTCCCGAAGGAAAATTTGGGCGAAGTGGAACTGAGACCATCGATAGTGTTCAACAAAGCTTCCGTAAAGAGCAACAACGCGATTAATGCCGCCGGAGGGGGCATGCAAACCAATCGGGGGGTTAACACCGCTCTCGAGCCGCCACACTTTGGCGGCAGTAAGCAGCCGCCGAGCGCTATAAAGGAACCGCTCCCGATCGCCCAAGACAAACCCAAGCAATCTAAAAAAGACAAGGTTTGACTGTCGCTGGATATAGAGGGTGTTGGTTTCTACTGGTGGTATTTTAGGGGCCAAACAAAGAAGAAGTGGTTAAGAAATTTAACACGCTGCTCGACGATTATTGGAAAGGGGAGGTCGATATTAAACAGGCGATTAACTGTTACAAGGAGCACAAAATTCCGGACAAGTGCGTAAAAGATGTGATTGCGTCCGGCCTCTCGCTCGCATTGGACAAGTCAGGTTCGTGCGATTTAATTTATTCATCGTTTAAATTATAGTAAGGCTTTTTGACAAGAGTATTCCCCCACTTAAAGAAAAAGCATGGAATATCAAAAATAAAGAATTGAAAGAAAAACTAAAAACGCTACTCTTAAAAAACAAAATAAATAAGTAAAATTTCACTCGAAAAATTTCTCTTCAACAATCCAAAAACTTTTGTACAGAGTGTGCCAAATTGGACACTTCAGAGAGGGTATAGAAGAAAACAAATGTTTAGGTCTCGATTTGCATAAAAAACATAATGGTAAAAACCGCACACCGATACTTTTTGCGCAGAATTAAATATTTTTAAAACTTAGTTTTTTTAAATGGACTTCAAATTACCTATC
Organism: Cylas formicarius; assembly: GCF_029955315.1. NCBI lineage: Eukaryota > Metazoa > Arthropoda > Insecta > Coleoptera > Brentidae > Cylas > Cylas formicarius. The sequence goes on along the minus strand of NW_026844352.1, from coordinate 10,880,997 downwards.
CAGAAATATAGCACGCCTTATATTTCACTTGAATCTCCTTGGAAAAGAGTAAGTTTTTAACTTAGAACAAGTGATGATGCTAGAGCGCGCTTTTTAAATTGGATACAACAGAATGTCTTTTTTTTCATAAGAATCTATTGAAATGATATCAAAATAGTCTAGGCAAAACAGTATATCAACATTTTGTTTCTAGCCTAAAATATCAATCACAGAAAATATAGTTTTGCTAATTTTATCATTTTTAAATCATAAAAGTAATCTTCAAAAAACTTTTAAAACAACGTGTTGGGGCATAAAATAATCAATATGCAAATGCAAAGATAGACATAGCAAAGACAAATAAATAACAATAGGTATCGGTGTAATCGCGTCTTAAAATTTTATGAAAAAACTAGCAATTAGATATCGCAATACAGTTATCATTACTCTGTTGAGCTATCATTAGAACATTAATCGCTCCCCATCACTATATCCTAAATAGACAGGTGAAAAAGTGTCAAATGAAGCTTAGCTTCAAAAAGCATAACAATGTTTTATATTAATAAATTATAAATATTTTCATGGTTCAATACTCTATTGGTATTGGCGTAAAGAATGGTACGTTTAACAGCAGGACAACACTTATCTGCTACACAATGTAATAAACGACAATGGAGTTAGAGCGGATCCATATGCACTTCAATGAATGCTATTCTCTCTAGTGTCAGGCTTGGTAATAACTATCCTAATTATTTGTTGTCCACTCCAAAGCAAACCGCCCCTGTATTCCACTTGCATCCATCATCATCTATCTGATAAGAGTTTGTAGTTTATAGCGTCGAACTTTCAACTTAAGTCAAGGAATAAACCTACAGAATGTTCCTTCTCATTTGCGAGCATTATCCCTAAACCGCCGACCCCTTAAACGTTTGTTTTCAGATATAGAACAAGAGAAGCTGATTAAATTGTTGGCGAATTTAAAAGAAGACGGTGCCGTATCTGGCTCGGCCGTGCAAGAAGCTTGCAAGTGTCTGTTCCACGCTTTAACCGAGAGAGAAGTGAACGGAGATCGAGAGGCGACCTTCAATGCGGCGTCCATCTTGCTGGCCGACGCGGTATGCGAACACCTGCTGCCCCTTTCGGACGTCGCCAGTTTGACGGACAACGGCGCCCATCATCCACTGTTCCTGTTCGTGCTGAGCAGAGTGAAGAAGAAGAGGGGCAAGTCGGAATTGAGCGAGATATTTAACAAGAGCAAAGTGAGTGGCCGGTGGCTATTTCGTTGTTTTTTCAATTATATTGTAAATGTTTTATATACGTGCCTTTTAGTAATTTTAATTTTAATTTTATAAAAAAAGATCACTCTGCACTCGTCGAGTATTAAAAATTGTACACACTTCAAAAAAATACTTCCTATCTCAGTAATTATGACTGTACCATCCGGACAAATTTTGTTTTTATTGTTTTTTTTTTATGATTTGATTGGTTTTGTTATTAGTTTGTAGATCTATTTATTGTGTTTTTCCTTCACTATTTTTTAAAGTAACATATATTTATTTATTCCATATATATATTGATACTGACAATGACCAAAACTTAATTTTTTCAAATTATTTAAAACTGGAATGTAATTAAATGTTCTTAAAAATTGTGTAGAATAGTGGTTCAATATGTAAGTTGTGGAATTTTCGTAATAATCGCCATAATTCTTAAAAGTTTCATTATCTTAATATGTTGATATCTTGATAGTAGTTAGGCATGCAACCCCGTGCCAGCAATTGTTCGATTACTGTTTCAAGCCAAACTCCAAAGTTTCGAAACTTACATTTCTGATGTTTTACTTTATATTATTTAAAGATAAATTAAAATTAAGCAAAATACTTGATCAAGCGACGTTTTCGTGAATCTTTTTATTAAGTACAGATAAAATCACAAAATTGTCTTCACATAGTGATATAATTTTAAATTATTTCGCAACATAAGTATCGAAATTGCCAAAAGAAGTGAAGCAAAAGTCAGATACTGGAATACAATAAGAGTTTTATGCATAGCGAAATATATAATATTTTAATTATTTAATATATTGTTTTTTAATTGTTCCGAAAATTATCGTTTCAAGTTTCAGTTCCATATTGTCAATACTTTCTATTATTGACACGAAACGATTGTTGCACGTTTTTATTTCAATGTGTAGGTTAATTTGATGGCCCAACTACCCGAATCGGATAAAACAAAGGAGCGTTTGTCGGAGATCTTGGAGGAATACGAGCTGGCTTTTCTCTATCCCTTGCTTCGTATTCAGGCTGACCTAGCGAGACAATTGGCGGCCGACTCAAACCCACAAAATTTTTACAAATGGATCAAAGTGGGTTTAAAAAAAGAATATTTCTATTCATCAGTGTAATATTTTGTTTTTTAGGAAAATCTTGAATCTGCCGACTTCAACGACCCTGGTTTCATTAACGCTCTCGTCACAGTATTGATCAAGTATATAACTCAAGAAGCCCAATCGGCAGGTGATGAAAAAGCAATGGTGGGCAATATTTATTTATCTATTTATATGTTTATTGTTTCTTTTTACAAACATCAATACAATGATTTGAAACTTGCAGATATATAACAATAACAATCCACACTTAATAGTTAGGTCAGTACTAACTTCAGATACATCACAAGATCAGGCATATATAAAGCATGATATTAACAGGTGATGTTTTTACTTATGGGTAAACTATATACTGTAATTCTTTCTGTACTTCTATTTCCTTAGAATTCCTTTCTAATTTGTTGTAATTCTTCTGGTATTCTTTTCGACCATATACCATAATTCTGTGGTTTACCTCGCAAGTTTTGTATTTGATAGTGTTGAGAGTAAAGGATATAAATAATACATGGGTGTGCCTTGTTCTTTTTAAATTATTGATATTGCTAGAATAATTGCTACTATTTCTTATTGTGAAACCCAGTGACCTGAGAGATTTTTCTCCAAAAATACACTGCGACATCTTTAATTTCTTCACTAGGCTGAATTTTGTCATCACCTATAGAGTAGTTAACAATTACGGCATAAGTGATTACCGCCATACATTTTTTTTATATTTAACTATATTTTATTTGTTCCAAACCACTTTCCGGCTCGTACTGTAGTTATCGACTGTAGGGTGTATGTAGCCTGTTAATATCGGGCAAATTGAATTCTTAACAACATGCGGTCGTGTATTAAATAAAATTAAAAATAATAGGGGAGCCAGGTTACTACCTTAAGGGACTTCCGATGCGCGTATATAAAGATCAGAAAAACTGTTACCGACTTTGTTTTTTGTAAATTGTAACATATCAAAAGTAGTCAAGACATTAGATAGAAACGATAGGTATCTATTTATGACAATAACACAAGTATTTTTCACACGCAGGTTCATAACAATTTAATTTAGAATTTAAAAAAAAGTAAAAAAATACAAACAGAATTGTTAAAATACACACAGGCACACCCTAGTTTTAGACAAACTTGCGCTCTTATTCAATATTGCATTCACATACTACTACATAACAATAGACAATAAAAAAAATGCAAAAATTAATCTATGATTAATTGTAGAGAACATTACACACACAAAACATTAACAATGTTACTACAATGGGTAGCAAAAACTAAATTTCAAAATTATAATTTAAAAGTTCTTGCGTATACTGATAATGGTTTTCCAATAACATTTTTTAAGAAGTGCATGTTACAAGCACTTAAGTGCTCATCTTGCCAACACCTAAAATAACTTATTTGTAAAGTTTCTACAAGATTTTTTCAAATCAATTGATGATTAATGAATTTTAAGACGATAGTAGAGCAACCAAAGTGGTTAATAAATAAAATGAATCGTTTTTGTGTTAACAGGTTGAAAAAGAAAACTCAATGTTGAAACGGTACCAGCCGATTTTGCACGCGTTCCTCCGCGACAAATCTTCGCTCCAATTGGTGGCGCTCTATTCGCTTCAGATGCATTTCTATACGCTGGGATTTCCGCGCGGACAGCTGCTCCGTTGGTTCGTCGCCCTGTACAATTTGGAAATCGTCGACGAGGAGGCGTTCATAAATTGGAAAGAGGATGTTACAGACGCGTACCCCGGCAAGGGAAAGGCCTTGTTTCAGGTCAGGATTCTAATTATTATTTTAGGGGAAGTTTATTTAGTAAATTAGATTTGATAAGAATGGGCTTTGATTTTTTTTATGCTACTTTTAGACTGACAATTATGACAACTTTGATGAGCATACTACAGCATTTTATATCAAGTACATGTCAATACTAGAATTTTTTATCCGTTTATTCACAAAATAGGATTTTGCTGTCAGTGTAAAACTAGTATTAAAAACATCTCAGATTTATACTATTTATCGATAGAAATGTTTTAATTTAAGTTTTGTGAAAATTTGCTTTAAGTAATTTAAACAAATATTTGGCATCAAAATTTGACACTAGAAAGTTGACATCGAGCTTGGAGTTAGAAACGCGAATTTTTAGGTAAATCAGTGGCTCACGTGGCTACAAGAGGCGGAATCTGAGGAGGAGGAAGGCGAGGATTAAAAAACTTTCGCTTGACCCAGGCACACAACACCAGATTCCTACACATACACGGTTTCAAATTAAGCCGCAAAAAAATTAGATTTAGGAGAAAAATGAACCTTGTTTTTCCTAGTATATTAGCCAATTATTTTTTTAATTTGTGTTGCTTTGTTTGTCCTTAAGATCCATAAGAAGAGATTAAACATAATATTCCCAGTATCAAATTGTTTTCAAAATATTGTCTAATTTAAGCGGAAACACGTTTTTAACTTTATTCTGTCTTAATCAATTAATTGCGATAAAAATATTTGCTGGAAATGTGACGATTCTGTTTTGGTTAATTCCAATAAACATAAACTTAGCAAAGGTGATGTAGATTCTTAAGTTTAAGTTGAGTTAGTGGTAAATGCATGAAGTTATTAGAAAATTGAGAAAAAAGGATAAAGCAAGGCATGCACGACATGGGAATTTTGCACCCATTTCAACTGCCTCCTGAATAATGTATTGCGTCTCAAGGCATCTGTTGATACATATGCCAATTAAAGAAACCAAAAATATAACATTTTCTGATTTTGATTTTGTTCTAATTTTCTGTTTTAATTATTGGTGGTGGGAGTATCCCTGCGCCTAAACTAAGGAGACCCAAGTATTTTTTTTATCAAAGTCCTGTGAGTAAGGAAATGTTTACCATTTTGTTTCTCAGAATGCACTATGTAAATGTGTTTTTATAGAAATTGATACCTTGTGTAAAACAGAAATGTGTTCCAGTTAATGTAATTTTTTATGTCGAACTATATTTAACGTATTTTTTCTAAAAATATTTCATTTTATTTTTATTAATGAATATTTTTAATTATATACACTTAGATGAAAATGTCTCACACTGAAAGTTGAATTGTACTGTGAAGTTTGTGTTAATAAATATGTTCGGTGGTGCTTTGCTATCGATACAAGTGTGCTCTTTTTTTGCCCCAAATCACCGCACTCCCTCAAATGGTGTTTTATTTTTAATAGTGAAAGCTGCAGATGAACTTAAATGGGCTACTCTTATAGCAATTGGAAGGAAAATGGTATACTAAAAAATGGTCATCTATAAATAACAAAGAAATCAATTTTTAACAAGTGTTTTACAAAAAAACTTTACAAGAAATATGTATCACTTAACAGGTTTCATTTGCCACAGTCCATCATTAAGATAATGGCAATTCTCAACTCCGACTCCTTTATTTACTTTGGCTCTGAAATTTTTAAAAACCAAATAAGGAAATAAATTCCCAAAGTTACTATTGTCATGGTAGTATAGATAATAGTAACTTACATGTCTTCTGTAGATAAGGTTGTTTTCCCTATTGCCAGAGCGTGATCTTTTCCTTCTGCCAATATTGCCTAAATCAAAATATTTTTATTAAATTTTAAGTTTGATATCTTGAAAAACCACTACATACCACAACTGTATCTTTTGGAACATCAGTCATTTTTGCCCCAGGCGAAGTTAAACCTGGGCACATTATATTTGCTCCACTAAGCACAAATCTGATGGCTCCTTTATCAACCTGTTGCATAGGCAGGAAAAATGGATCTACAAGTTTTGAGTTAATTTTTGATAACCTTTGGTTTATTTTATAATTGTAAAATTTAGATCAAAATTCTATATATTTTTTAATCTAAAAAAAGAACGAATTTCACTAGAACTGTTGCAAAAACGTAAAACCTTAATACATATTCCAATTAGTAATAAAAGAAAATGCAAGTCAATAAAAGTTAATTCCACAATTTTTAACTCACATTTGTGAAATAACCTGAGAGTAGGCATCCACTGTCCTTCACGATGTCGAAAAAATTGCTGCTCTCCCGCAGAATTTACTATAATTTCTAAATGATCGTGACTAAAATTAGTTGTGAATATTTAGTTAACAAGTTAAAAATTAATTTAATTGGCATACCATTTCACTATTCTTAGGGAATCTTTTTTTGGTATGATCACATCAATATAATTTTCCAAATATGGATATGATTCTAAAATTTTGCCTCTGATTGCTTTTTGAACAGACGATTTCAGTTGTAATATCCCTGAGATGCTTTCTTTTTCATCGAACCTACAAAAAAATCCATATTAAAAAAAAAACTGTAATTTTAAAATTATTGTGTATCTCTAAGACAACAATCCTTTTAGCAATATTTACTTTTTAAACATTTTTAGGCGAGAAATTAAAACTTATCTCACTAGATTCTCACGATCACAGAGTACTAACATTTTTTAGGTTAAGTTCAGTCAGCCAAGAAGAGAGAAATAGTTGAAAATGTCATAAGCCTTCAGCTTGGCGAGAGTTCTTTTCTTTTGAGGATTATAATAAGAATTTTACGCAACTTGCCTATGAGCAATAAAAAAATTCGGTTCTACGTTAATAGTCCAATTATAGTTATTATACTATTCTGGGAGTTGACATAACCTTGGTCCGTTGCCTATTGGATTATGTACCGTTAAGAAGATGTTAAGTGATTTAGAGGTTATGGAAATATATTGGTGCTTTTCATTAATTCTGTCCTAATAGTATTATACAGCTATTAAAACAATTCAGAATCAATGAACATTTGAGTTAAAATGACTTTGATAAGGAGGTACCATATCGTAAAGAAGTTTTTTTCATCTCAAACTGAAATTCCTCCAAACTTACCCGAAAAGTGCACCAAAAGAATACTGTCAGGAATACAACCAACTGGCGCATTACATTTGGGTAATTATGTGGGCGCAGTAGCACAGTGGCTAAAACTTCAAGATAAATATGAAATTATTTTGAGTATTGCAGACCTGCATTCAATGACATTACCATATGAGCCAAAACAATTATCTAAGAACATACTTGAACTCACCGCTACTTTGTTAGGCTGTGGGATAAATCCCAATAGAGTTATATTATTCCAACAGTCTTCTGTACCAGCACATACCGAATTGTACTGGTCTTTAGGGTGCATTTCAACAATGGCTCGTTTAGCCCATTTACCCCAGTTCAAGGAAAAGTCAGTTAACTTAAAAGAGATTCCTTTAGGATTGTTGGTTTATCCAGTACTACAAGCAGCTGATATTTTATGTTATAAAGCAACTGACATACCAGTAGGAGAGGACCAACTACAGCATATACAATTAACTCAGGATTTAGCAAGGATATTCAACAACAGATTTGGTGCCACTTTTCCAATACCACATTCATTAATTTTAGAAAATAAATTCATCAAGTTAAGAAGTTTACGGGATCCTAGCAAAAAAATGTCTAAATCTGATCCAGACCCCAAGAGCAGGATCTGTCTATTGGACACACCTGATCATGTTTTAAAGAAAATTAAAAGAGCACTTACTGATTTTACATCTGAAGTTACATATGACCCCAAAGATAGATTGGGAGTGTCAAATTTGATTGACATACACTCTTTTGTTAGTAAGAAGTCGGTGGAAGACATTTGTAGGGAAGCAGAAAATATTAATACAGGTCAATACAAAAATGTTGTTGCTCGAGCTGTGGTTGAATTTTTGGATCCAATTCAGAAATCCACAGCCAAATATCTGCAGAATGAAGACTACTTATTAAGTGTACTCGAAAGTGGAAGAAAGAAAGCTTCAGAACTAGCTGAACAAACACTTGATGAAGTCAGAATGAAATCGGGTTTAAAATTAAGTGTGCAGAAAGTTAATAAAATTAAAGCAAGTTTATAGCATATTGAACTATAATTAGAGTGTAAAGTTTTTATGTTTTTAGAATTGTTTTGTACAGATGTTTGAATTTTATTGTGCCATTTCACCACAAATTTAATTAATGTAAATGTGTAACCAAGGCAACAGTTTAATATTGGTGCAATGAGGTTGATTATTCCTTAACCAAACTCATCTTTACTTTCCTTTGAAATTCCTTGTGTATATCGAGGCTGTCAAAACTAACCAAATTCTATGTTCTATAGCGACAAGTGCATATGATTTTTTCAAATGTATTGAATTAAATTGATCTTTTCTATGATGACACACAGATTTCGTTTTGAAAAATTCAAATTAGGGTTTAACCTACATTCTTTTTTTATAATAAATTTGCTAATTTTTATTTGTTGCTTGTAACTAATAAGTTACAAAACAATTTTTCTTTTTAAAAAAGCAGTTAATATAGTGCACTTTTTTTAAAATTTTAGATGGCGCGTTAAAAAATACCTAATACCATAAACATCTATGTACCAGCTAAATTGGTCTGCCTCAATAGGTTGTGATATTGCTACTAAATTTCAGACAATAGCCTGCACTTTGCGCCTTTTCTTTTCTTTCGAAAAAGTGAAGTCCATTGGTTTTTCTAACTGACGAATTGATGAACTGTCAGCGGCCATGTTTGTTGTTGCATTTCAAATCTTAGTTTTCAAATTTCCAGGAAAGATCAATTTAATCCATATAGCTGCTAGAGATATAGTGACCCTGCTTATGTTGATAATACAGGAACTTATGAAGCAAGTATAAAAAAAAGTAGAGAAAATCCATTCAACATGCGGATGCGCGAGATTTAAAATTTCGTTTTTAACCAATGGCCTTGCGCATTCAACAGCCAACATGGCCACTGAGAGGTGGTCATTAAGTTTGGATGCGGTTTTTTTTCCTTCAGTATTTTCTCCAAATTTTCCTAGATCTCGTTAAACGTTCTAGGAAAATGCGCTGCATCAATTTTCACCGCAGTAGGGCCACTATACTATCTAATAGCTATATGAGTTTATCATTGAACTTGGCTTTTAAAGTAGACATTTCCGAAATGTGCATGTGGGTATACAATAGCGCGATCCACATAATTAATATTTTTTTATTTTAAAATCGGAAAATATGAAAAATTCCAAATAGATTTGAAAGGTTCTTGGATGCTCGCACAGAAAAGAATTATCTTTTCTCACTGTTTCTGATACCCCCTACGCTACATATAGCGTTCGGCTTCCAAAAAACTTTGTGTCGGTATCCTTGCCGCTAGCAAAATTTTGTATTCCTCGCATGCACGTCGACAATCCCGCCGATCCGTAAGGTGGTTTAACTGCTTCAAAACGCGGCCAATTCAGAAATGTCTGCACGACACGTTCTCTTACTACTTGATAATAACGCTCACAACCGTCAGACTTTACACCAAAGTTGATCTCTCTTAATGGCGCACGTTTTCTTCTCTGTCGTCTAATTAAAATCGCATCTCGGTTGGCCGTGACCGTGACAGTTTTTTCGTCCCTCGGTTTTCTTTCTCATGGTAAATTTATTTAGAGTGTGCTTTGTGATCGTGCTGGTTCCGGATTTGTGAGATTGGATACGCGTCTGGGATCGAAAACTTCAAACATTCATTTCGGCATATGGAACGGGGATGCATTTTATTTTTCGATTAGTAAAGTAGAAGAACCGAGCTATTAATTACGAACCGATATGAAGATGTGCCTCAAAACGTTTATTTACTCGGCAGCGGCGACAATGAAAATCTGGTAATGAGGTAGGTGACAACTTCCGTAAGCTATCCTAGCAATAAAAAGATAACGCTCACGCTGATGGCGCATACCGTCGCCTACTTTCCTAAAAAAAAACTTGTTTTGCGCCTTTGCTGCAATTCGCCGAGTATCGCTTATTATTATGCTTGTAAAAATGAAATAAGACTATTTGTTTTTTCTTCATCTTTAGAAAGCGACTCGAGTGGGTCGACTTTACTTTTGAATTAGGATCAGTTTGGTATATTTAAATATAAGCCTTTTAGTCAAACTCAGCAATAAGCACATTCAACGGAGTATTGTAGTTAAATTTCTAGGTGTTTATTTTGGTTCTCATCAAATATGGTCCAATGATATTTTAAGAACATTCTCTCTATTGCTACAGGATGTGGAGGTTAAACAAATTGGTTTTTATAGATATTTTACGTTTATTTTATGCATCTCATATTATCACGCGCTGGCGAAGTAGTTAAATTGCAAAAATGATTCATTGGAACAATATTTTCTAATCTCAATTTTTTTTGTCGTAAACAGTTTGATGATACGAGAATATTCACTCCTTCAAGTAATTTTATTTTTCACTGTATATTGAACTTATCAAAACTAATCCTAATTCAGATTCAGTCACTTCAAAATTGCAACTTATGCAAACAAATGAATTGTCCATTGCGACCAATAAATCTTAATATCTGGTGAAAAATGGTTTGGTATGTCATGTCCTTTTTTGATTCTGACAATAGATAATTATAAAATTTTATTTTATCCTATGTATGTATGCGTGTTTAATTTGCTTTGTTTGTGTTTAAATTTAAACGGAACTAAATAATTTTTGAATCTTTCAGTATTTGGTATGTTGAAGTGTTGTCTGCCTATCGATGTCACCGCGTTCTAAATCAATTAAAACCTCATGCACGTGATATCGACGCCATTATTACGCACATATTAATGTGTTGTGCCACATATAATATGCATTGTATTACATGGCAGCAACTTTAGGTCGAATATGCGCATCGAATATTTACGAGAAAACCACTGATTGTTGTTTATCATAAAAGTACCGGTTTAATTTTTAGAACGTCACGAAAATTTGAGAAATTTCTCCATCGAAAATGTCCAGTGTGTCCCATTTTTCATGGTTTTCGTGACCCAAGGCTGATTTTTCATTCAAGTATTATGGAGGCACAAACAGAAATGTCATGACTATCATGGCCTTTGTATTCGAAATAGCTCTAGTGTATTTCATATTTTTGAAAAGCTCATAACAAGCTTAATAAAGTTACATGGTAAGGCTAACAGAATTAAATAAAACACAAGTTTAGTTTTAATATCAAAATTTGTGTTTAACAAGAAAACTCTACTCTAGAAAACTACGCCAGTGGCTCTGCTTAAGCCTTTCCACATCAGTTTGTATGTTTTCTATGAGTAAAAACATAACCGAGCTCTAAGGGGCGTCTATAAATTCAACAGTTTCAAAATTTCCCCTGTATCCAAAAATCCAAGGTAGGTATGATGTGCACACGTTTAATTTAATAAAAAAGCAGCCTTGGACCACGAAAGCCACAACGCGCGAGCTTTATTAATAAAGGAGGTACGCTATATAAGCATAAACAATTCATTGTCCCGTATTCGAAATCTCGAGAACCACTAAAGATTCACTTTTCTAACTTGGGTATTATTCGATCACGTTTTGAGAATTTAAATGGGTCAACTTAATATGGCAAAACTGAAATATGTTTTCATGCACGCCAATAAATACAATACCAAAACATGCCAATATTGCCCAAGTTAAAAATGTGTTAATCGTTCACAAGAACCGGCAAGAATTGTGGAGATGTTTCGATAGTCTTCGACAAAGATGATAAATCTAGCGTGCGATGCGACATTACATTTTCCTCTCTACTTAGACAAACAACATCTATCCGTAAAGTGTTAATAAGTAGTAAATTTCGCCTCAATTTGTTACTGACCAGGTTTCGTTATTCGATTTTCTTTTCATTTTTTACTTTTCCTTTCGTTTCCTTATTGAATTTGAGTTTTTTATGTTTTTAGGTGTCAGATAGTCATGATATTGCGCAATTATATTTTAACTTTTGCCAACTCTTCTTCTATGGCTCATATTCTCCCAAAATATGACGATCATGAGAAATGTAATATAGAGGTGTACTGTCATTGCGCATTTAATGTTGCATTTTGACAAAACATTTCTAATAATTGATGTAATTTATTTTAAAAAATGTAACCAGACCAGTTTTCACCTTTTCGATAGTCTAACCGAACTGCAAAATGCTAAGGATTACAAATTCACTTTGTATCTAATAATACAAAACACCTATTATATTTCTCTTTGTACCGCCGTCATCTTTTAATAAAAAAGTAGCCTATATGTGATTCTCTCGCAAAAATTCGATTCGCATATTCGACCTAACGTTACTGCCAAGTAATACAAAGCATATTGTATGTGGCACAACCATATAGCTACTAGAGATATAGGGGCCCCGCTTATGCCGATGGTACAGGAAATTATGAAGCAAGTATGAAAAACATTTTAAGCATTTCGTTTTTCAAAGACTAACCAAGCCGCTGTTAGATCGTGAATAAGTGTTTTGCGAAAACGATTTAAGTTTGTGGAAACGCTCTTTAAAGAATATAGTGCAAAATGCACGTTAGTGGAAGATATGGAGATATCCATTTTTAGCCTTGTAGGGCCACTATATTATCTAATAGCTATATGGGCACAGCATATTAATATGTGCGTAATAGAGGCTTCCATAACAAGTAATCAACGTAAAGCGCAGTGACATCGATAGGCAGTTAGACGAGCAACACAACGAAATATTCTAAGATTCAAAAAACATTTGTTTTCGTTTAGACTTGGGTAGACAAGGATCGGATATTGTCAAAATTAAAACAAAACAAATTAAACATGTATACTTACATAGGATAAAACAAAAAATATATATTATTATTAAATATTATCACGGTCATAAAAAATTTGACGCACGACTATCTTTTACCAGATATTTAAATTTATTTGCTTATACGCCCAGCCACTCTTTCATTGAAATAGTAAAATGATCAAAAACTGGCAAATTGTGACTAGAAATTGTTTCATCCAAATTTATCTTAGTTTTATTGTCTTAAAATATATTTCGTCGAATGCACCCCTTACTTTGAACATTTTTTTTTCCATTCGTATTTTTTGTTTTATTGCAGGTAAATTATTTAGATACTGACCTAAAAGCTAAACGTAGTGAATAATTGACAGTAACAGCTGACAAAAACAAGTTTCTTAAGTATAAATTTAGACCTACTTGAACCTTGTTTCGTTTTTGTTTCCCTTTTCAGTTAAAATATCTTTTGTAATACGAATACTATTAATGCATTTTTATAAAAGTAACACCTGTGAAAAGACCTCCGTTATTGTTTTAAAAAAACAGAAGTTGTAAGCACGCAAATTTATTTTATATTAATACTAATACTTGGCTAGGGTTGGTGAGTGGTTTTCAGCGAATGCCTTAAAATTAAATGAAATTAAGACACACAATATTCTTTTTACTTCCGACAAATGAGATGAAAAGTCAGAGCCTGCAAGGCTTCGTGAGGTTATGTTAGGTTCTAATCTTAATTGGCTTCCTCATGTTGAATATCTCTGTTCCAGATTATCTACCCAGGTATTTGTGATAAGATAACTTAGAAAGTGTGTTCCTGATAATGTATTGAAAACTCTTTACTATGCTCTTGTGTATTGTGCACTTGTGGTATTTTGCTATGGGAAAAACTCGTCTCACTAGGACAAGTATTCATCCTGCAAAAAAAAGCAATAACACTGATTGGCAACGTTTCAATTCGTGAACATGCTAGGCCGATTTAAAAAAAATCGAATTCTTACTTTGTTTTATCTATACATAATACTGAAAATTATATTTGAAATCCATATACATTCAAAAGATTACGATTACGAAGTTTTTCTCTTATCATACTTTTCAACATTCAACGATCAGAATGACCCAGACAAATAAAATTAATTTGAGTCTTTTTAACCTACTCAAAAAAAAGTGCAAAGGACATAACATCACATATATGAATAAACATGCATTTAGGAAATTTTTAGAAAATATGCTTTATGAAGATTCATTTTACAATACGACAAAATTTATGTTAAATTAAGTTTGTACCTATGCATTCCTGCATATTTTCGTTTTAAGGTTGTTGCTATGTATATGAGTGTCAATAATCATCATCATAATCAATAATGAACTACAATTGCTTTCATAAATGCAAAGGGCTTTATTAAAAGTAATAAGTTTTAAGATCTTAGACAATATATTGCAGAAAAAATTACTAGGTAATATGATACAGGATATCTCTTTTTGTGAAGAAATGCGAGTTATATAAATAAAAATGTTGTTTTTAAATAAGGTTCTGTTCACCCATTAAACATCAATTTTTTAAAAATAGTGGTAAATATATAAAAAGTCGGGCGGGTTTCGTTTCGTATATCAACCCTCCTCACTGTTGAAATGTGTAGAAATACAAATAAAAAACTGAAGTTTTTTGTAATTCACCACCATATATAATCAAAATTATACGATTAATATATTACAATATTTCAATATTTACTTGCCAGTTTCTAAAAATTATAAAAGAAAAAACTGCAACGGTTAAATTTTGCCCAGAAAGGTTACCATGCAAAAAATTATTCCATTAAAATAACATTTACGATAGATCATTATGTATGAACTGCGCCAGACCATATGGATCACTGATGAGGGATTCTGCTCTAATTAAACCTGATCTAGTTAAATTCATTAATTCAATTAAAGGTCGAGAAGTGTAAAAAATCAAAATGTTGACTGAAATTGATTGAATAGAGGATTTTTCATTATATAGAGTTTTTGAAAAATCCTTATAGTGTTATATCTAAGTTACTAAATGTGAAACAAACAAGCAATAAAAAGATTAATACACATTTAAATATTTAAATTTGATGTTGTCCTAAGCAAAATAATTTTGCCTCAATGAAAATCCATTGGACATTTGACTTTCTCAATTTTCAATAAATTTGCCTATTTCGAAGCTTAATAACACCGTAGAAACTGCTTTTAATCATTTTGGCACATTCGTTCCAAGGTGCCAGATCAAAATTACTCGTCATTTATGACACAATGCCGTTTTACTGATTAAAATGAACATGAGCAATTCCCGAAAGAGTGTTAAAAACCATAGAAAAAATGCGCATATGTACAATTGGTACATGTTTTGAAATGATGCAAAAAATTTTGTGGAACATCTTTTGTTTGTGTTCGCCTATATTATGCAAATGCAAATTCCTGTCAGAAGTAATTTAATGACTTGAGAAAATTTCACTTTTATAATATATTATGCCAGAAATTTGATATACGTTATTTTAGTCAAGGGTTCGATTGGCAAGAAATGAGTAGCTGAAAAGGTTTATCAACATGTTACGTAAAACCGGCAGTGTTTGGATAAATTGTTGCCAAACAGCAGGAGCACATTGATTGACTGAAAACATCTGACTCCCTCAAATCCGTCGCGTGTACCGAGAATGTGAAAAAAATAAGAAATACGTTTCACGGTTTTATTTGCCACAGTCTCTCATTGAGGTATTTAAACTTTTCAACTTCCACTCCTGCATTTACTTTGGTTCTGAAATTTTTAAAAACCAGATAAGCAAACTAATTCCCAAATGACATAAACTAGCATATATCTGATAACAGCAAATTAAATGTCTTCTGCAGATAAGAACTTTTAAACAGTACATTTTCAGTTTCACATTTTTCATTTGAAATTATTTTACAACGTTTATCGATAGATGAACAGATGTGACCTAGTTTGGCAAAACTCTTTTATAATGCTGATGATTTTTGTTTTCTTGTTGCTGGACGGTGGACAAGGCAATTTTAGAAAATACTCTCTGGAACTGGAAAGAGATGTTGCTATGACGCTGCTAAAATCTTCAGAAAACATTCGATCGCTATCAAACCCATGACTAATGAAACTGACGTCTTAAAGTGACATTTTGCCCAAGCTTAATCGGTTTGAGAGGAGGTAGTGTTTCACTGTGGACCAGAGTGCCCTGAAAATTGGGGTTTATGATATAAAAAAGATGGACGATGCACCTAAACTTTGAACGAACATTTTACAAGAATTACGAAATAAGTAAAATTCACTTTTCACTCGATTCGGTCAATTACATGAAAGAGATGGCCATCATTAAGTATCTATAGAGTTTCACGGTCTTAAAAGGTACTAATTTTGTCGTGCGTGTTATTTTCTAACCCACTTCGCGCGCTCTTCCGCTTATCAGATGTAATTAACGGAAATGATTATAATTATTCATCACAAAGTATAGTTATTTTACATGTGGGTAACCTTGCATGGTCATTGCGTACGATTTTGAATATTTTGGTAATTAAACCACTCTCTATTGACTGTTAATCAAGATTACTGTTCGTAAAGGAGAAAATATGATCGATAGTATTAGGTAGGTGCCCGGCGTTTGGCGCAAAAACTTGTTGACCTAGTATACATAGCTAGTATATTCTTATTGCTTCTCGTATTGACGAATAAATCCGGAATTTCTTTACTCTTGGCTACGAACACTTTCGGTGGGCGCAATTTGTATGTTGGGTTGTACGTCATATTAAAACATTTACAATAGAGAAGAACCTTCTTATATTTTCAGTGTTAGAGGTATACTTATGTTTGTAATTTTCTTAATATCCCAAAAATATCGTAGGTTTTTAATAATTTTTTATTTTCTTAAACTAAAATGACTAAGAACGTAAGTTCCAAAATATTTTAATTACTTATTAAATATTAGTTATTGTTTAGTTAATCCTCTAAGATTAAAAACAGGGTGTTCTAAAATTCAATAATTCATTAATTTCTCAAAATGCTTTTAGCTGATTTCGTCAAAAGTTGCCACGCTTATTTATCGTCATAAGAGTACTAAAATTATTCATTTCAATGACATCCAAGAGCGTGACATAATTGATATTTCTTTGTGTGTTTTTTCGTGTTGTTGAACTCAAACAATTAATGATAAATCACGATTAATCAGATTTGTTTATTTACACAACGAGTTACTTCCTGTCCTTTTACTTTAGTTTTTGTTAGGCTAATATAAATAAATAAATTTTGACAACCTGTATCTCAAAACGAAGCAAGTTAGGACATGCTGATTGAAATAAACTTATTCTTGAATGATAAATAGGCCCTTAAAATCTTTGATTTCTGAAATGCTCTGAACAATTGAAAAAAAATCATTGCCGTTATTTTCTTTATTTATCTAAGCGTCAGTTTTTGTTTTCGCCATGCCCAACTTAATAAAATAATGAACAAAACTTTAAAAGAAAGTCCTTTTTCAGTTGCAAGAAGGTAGTATTGAAGTTTGGAACACCCCAAAGCCCGTAAAATAATAAGTTGTGATTTATTTTGTTTAGCAAATTATTTATACTAAATATAACTGCCATCTATCTGGGAATAGTTAAAACTTCTGTTCGTGGCTGAGGCGCAATTCAAATCAAGTACTTTCTCGAGCTTTTCCGTGTCGAATATTCATTTCCTAGGAAAGAAACCGTTTTGGGAAAACAAAAAGATTCAAATATTGGGGATATTGAATTTGATTTTATCTGAAGCAAACAGCATTTGGTGTCCCCCAATTGACGTTGGAGGTTGGTTTAAAATATTGAATAAAATTGTATTTTTAACACAATAAATGTCAGGGCATATAGTACCAGTTGCGGCGGAGAGAAAAACGTGTGAATGACAAATACAGCCTAATATCTACATGGAATATCTACGTAGTTCTTCTTACTTCGCTAAATAAGAGGATGTATAATAAGTATTTTCTGCATTCCGAAAATTTTGTTTTAAAAAATAAAAGAAAATTATTCAACAAATTTCATTGAGAGGCATTTCTCTCTGATGTAAATATTTCTATTTTTTATAGGGCAAACTTAAAAGTTATGTGAAGTTAATTGAGAGGTTTTTAAGTGGATTGAACTGGATCTGATCTGATCTGAGCTGACTTACATATATATCGTGTTTTCCAATTGAATGCCTATAATTAAAAGGGTGATTTATGGATCCTTTTTAAAAAGAAAACTTGCGTCCTAAACGTCTTAGCTTTTGTGATACAGGGTGGTAAAGTTTTCAAAAATAAAATATATATTTTTAATATCTGTAATACCACTTTAGATATTTTAATGAAATTTGGCACACATGTATGTATCAAAAGGCATTATTAATTGATTGACTCTATTAAAATAAAAATTATTCTTACAATCTCCAATCATTTCTAAGGAAATATAATTTCTTTTTTTTTCAATCCGACTTTCAGCTTTTGCTTAAAAAAATATAAACTTCTTTTGTTTTATAAAAATATTTGAAAAGATCCAAGGACGAATACGAAGTACGTAACCCCATGGTGTATTTTTGAAATCTTTATAAAGCGTGTATCCTTCAAGCTGGAGGACACTTTCAACAACTTATCTAGTTTCTAAGTTATACTTTTTTACAAAAATGTGGTTCTATTTACAAAACTAAATAACTGTAAGTATAAACTAAATATTTTGTTTTAGATAGATATTTTATTTTGAAAGGTCTCGATTTAACGAGTGCAGTGCCGACCTAATTATTCAAAATATTATTTGTTCATAGACAATCATCCTTCCTTCCTTAAAAAAATCGCATTGAATTTATTTATTTTTAGTCCGTCGCACGGTTTTCACTTAAATATAAAAACTAATTGTTCTGTTTGCTGTCATATTGGCGATATTGTTATGAGCATGCAGAGAAGAGGTTTTTATTTTTTTAAGCGATTGAAAAATATGAAGAAATTTCTTTAGAAATGATTGGAGATTGTAAGAATAATTTTTATTTTAAGAGAATCAGTACCATCAATATCTGCCAAAAATAAAAAAATGTGGTACACTTAATAATGCCTATTGATATATAGTGAATGTGTGCCCAATTTGATTAAAATATCTAAAGTGGTATTACAGATATTAAAAATATATATTTTGTTTTTGAAAATTTTTATAACCAGTATCTTAAAAGTTATATGAAGTTTTGATATGAATTATTGACATTCAATTAGAAAACACCCTGTATATAGTAGAGAAATCAATTTTGATACGTATCAGTCTTATTACCTTTAATTTACTGATTCTGTGTTTTATCCTCCATTGATTGGGAAATTTTGTATTCTCTTTATTCATTCTCGTTTCGTTTCAATTTATTTACACAAACTACTCGAACCTTTTTATGCCTAGAAGTAGATATAGGAATCGATAGTAGATTAATTCGTTTCTGTTTTCGACCTTAAATTACGACTTGAATCGAATCGACCTCGTAATTGAAATCCAGGGGCGGAAAATTTCGCGTGAAATGCCATAATTAAAAAATAATAATTCTAAAACCTTGCATGATTCGCGCTATTCAGCAATATAGCTTTCCCATATAGAAAACAACTATATGTCGGCATGTCAAACGATTTTCCAGACATCCGGAATGTGTGTGATCCCTAAATACATCTGCTTCTTAACCTACAGTATGTCCACGTTTGTCAGTTCTAGCCGTCAGCAGTCAATGTATTAGTTCCGTTTTGCAAAAATGTACTCAAAAACTAATGATCGTAGAAAATGCATAAAATGCTGGACGTTGATAAAATTCTTGTCACCCTTTATTAAGTATTATTAAGTACTGTGCTCCGCTTGCTTCAAATCAAACGCGTGACTAAAATGGCCTTTATCAAACATGTATAATACACAATGTAAAGTTTATAGTGAAATGGACGTAGTAAATTGTTTGGATAGTTATTACCGGAGTGCTATTTTATTCATGCTCCAAATGTTTTAAATTTGTTTAACAATTATTTAATTATAGGTTTTATTAAACACTGTTCAGCAAATTGAAAAAATAGCTTTCCCAGTGTTTGGTTTGAACTGAATGTACCAATAAACTAGTTATTTTTTAAAATTAACATAAGTAAAAAAATAATAAAAGGCAAATTGATAATTGACGAACTGTATTCTATAAATTGTTGACGCCATTTTGCAGAAATAACAGTGGGGCACATGCAGGGGAAAATCACGAGTGTTCAAAAATTGCAATATTAAACGAAGCAAAATGGCTAAAAGTCACAAATCACAACGAATTTAAATAATACCGCTAAGGGTAAAAAAGGTTAATGTTTATGTTAATGTTTTTTTTGTTGCTTTTTTATATTTTGGTGAGCACTTTTTTAATATTTTAGTTGTTCTTGTGACGCTGAATTTAGCGCTACATATTGTTTTCCCTAGTGTTCCATGCTGGCGATATCTGTTCTTATTACTAATCTCAATCTCCCTCTATATGTTTTGTATGACCATTTTTTACCATTTCGTTCGTTGGTACCCCATTTTTTTACCTATACTCCAGTCAGAAGTTATTATTAGTAATTAGATACGTCACGTATAGTAACGTAATCGGATAACAAAATTACTGTAATGAACTAGATAAAAATGTCATGCTATGACATAATTGCACAATTGCTCTGACTGAATTTATGAATAATTTAAATTTTAATAGATCCACACCTACTATAGCACACATTTTTTGTAGCTTCAAAAGAACACTGAATAGGTAATCATTTCTTGAAATCCTGACTATCTTCAATCAAGACTGTTGGAAATGAGTGAAACAAGATTCTGAAATATTTGCCAAAACGCATCTTCTTTAATACCTATTAGATGTTGTAACTTTAATTTAATTATTAAATAAATTAAACCCTCGACTTGTTTTTGTGCAATTGTAATGGAAATTCGGTTAAATTAACGCAATCAACCAAACCAATTAATATCGATCCGCTAATGAGTTAAATATTTTTAAAGCAATCCTGTGATTCATCCCGCAACGGTACGTCCGGCGTCTTGCTTTATGATATTTATTAAGAAGCGAACAACAAATCGACGAACGTCGTGATTACAGCGAATGGTGCCTTCTGATCATCTTCTTGGATTGCAGGTGTTGTCAGCTGCTATGGGTACCGCTATGTTGAGAGCTTCAACCCGGGGCCTTCCACTTCGAGCGCCAGTAGTTCTTCGGATGTTACAGTGGTGTCCGTGTAGTGCTTACCTGATAGCTTGTCAGCGTTACGACAAAAGTAAGTCCCAGAAAGTTTTGCGTAGACGGTAAGCACGTGCAGAGAAATATGGGCGTATGAAAAGCTAATCAAATTGTTTGGGCACTACTTTTTAGTTAAAAAAAAAAACATTTTTCAAAATTTTATGTTAATTATATTAACATTTTGAAACAATTTGGTCGTAAATCTATTTCATATTTTAAATCCGATTTCAGTCATTTTTGTTTTATACATATGAGTGAATTTATTAACAATCTCTACCATTTTAAGCATAAAAATTAAAAACAGTGTATAATGTATATTATCTATACCTTTATATTTTATTATTAAACTTTTAATTATAATATTATACCTTTAATTGATTTAGATTCACTTTAATATCTATACTAGTTAAAAAAAATACTTACTTGTTTAACAATCATAATAATTATAAGAATTTAAGTGTGGAATCGTAAAAAAGTTGAAATTAATAATGAAAGCTTAAATTAATACATTGCATGAATTTACTAAAAAGATCTTAAACAGTAAAAATTACAGCTTTAAGAGGTATATAATATTGTTTTTTTTTTTTAAATTTCAAATTATAATATTTACTCTCAAAATTGTAAAAATTGTTTCAATTTTATCTCGGCGGACATTATATTTTTATCTTAAAATGAACGCGAATCTTCGCGAAGGGAGGTGAAAGCTTTGATAGTGATGCGTGAATCATTCCAGGATGTTTTGGTAAACCAGGTCGCGCGCCTTAAACTTAAAGTAGAGTTGTTCAAACTTGTCTTTAACTTATTGGTTGTTTATCGTTAAGGGAAAAAATAATTTAAAAGAAAATACTTATCGTATACAGGGTGTTACGAAATTATGAGTTGCCTTCGGAGACAACAAACATTGTATTAATTTTTAATTGTTTTAGTGCTTCCTCTATATAATTTTTCACTAGTTTAAAATATATCTCACTGTGTTACTATTGCGCAAGATTGAAATAGGTAATTCCCTCACTTCGTATGAACAGATTTTCTAATTTGTTTTTTTTTTGTATTTTAAAAATATTGTTTTTTGTCCACATTACAG
Source organism: Cylas formicarius (assembly GCF_029955315.1). NCBI lineage: Eukaryota > Metazoa > Arthropoda > Insecta > Coleoptera > Brentidae > Cylas > Cylas formicarius. The sequence continues at coordinate 10,858,767 of NW_026844352.1, read as the reverse complement.
ACACTACTTGGCTGATTTAGGTGGGAAATGCCAGATGCGCCTTCAAATTGAATTAAAAAATACAAATCTTCTGGATTCGTACTGCCTCGGTTGTTGATGAATCGAGTTTGCTTTGATTTGTGTTAAATCAAAGCAGAAAACTGATATATTTTTTTAATTTTACGCTCTTCGATAATCTTTGCAATGAATAGACGTAAAATCTTGAACATATTTATTAAAAGTTTTTCCAAACATAAAGAAAAACATATCTCAGCCATTTTTAGTTGAGTGAAAATATTTAGTATAGTATTTTTCATTATAAAGAATTTTTCTCATCAATAGAGTTGCAAGGAAAAATTAAATCATTGTTATATTGACAAAGGGTATTAGCATATTGGGTAACGAGTGGGTAAACGCAAAATTTCGTCTGAAAGTAAAATTCTCACGCAACGTTTTATCATCTCTCACCGTAATAATAATTGTTAGTGAAGTAGTAAATACTGTTATTATTTATATTGTTAACTTTATAATATTATACCGGCTTAATCGCGGTAATCACAGATATTATTAATACTCCAAATTTTTTCATATTTTACGAAATTTTCTTCTGTTCTTTATAACATTATTATTATAAAAAAAAAACATTTTTAAAGAATCCGGCACTAAAAAAAAGGAATTTAAAATTTAAAGAATGAGCATTTGTACAATGGGCATTTGGGCATTTTTCGTAACAAGAAAAAGGAGCAATGGATCATAAAACGTATAAGTACGCAAATAAAAATCAACGCAATGAAAGTCAGATAAAGTGGAATTAACTTCAACATTCAAGATCATAAAAAATTTTACCCCGGGTGTAAAAACAAAGCCAAGATTGAAGGAATTCCATTCACTTGAATAATTATTTAAAGATCAATACCAAAAAAATGACTAACATGACATCACATGACAACAAACTGACCAAACCGATTATACACACTGTATTATTTCAATAAACGAAATAATATTTATTTGAACGCATTTTTTTTGGCAAATTAGACAACTTGTTTGGTGTCCCACTTCATCTGCGATTTAGTTTACAATGTAGCATCATCTCGCTGCTCCGCTCTGCAATATTTCAGTCATTATACGCTAAAGTTTTTAACGGACGTTCCGTTTCCTATAGCCATTGCGCCATTAGAGTCGCAAATGTACCGTTAAAGCAATTTAATCGCGTGTTTTGTACTAAGTATAACAACGTTAAAAATTAATTGTGTATACATGTTGCTTCTCGTTTTGCATGACTGACTGACATTCACCTCAAACGAATCGAGTCTTTCTAGACCATAGTATACAAATCAGGGAAGTCATTTAAAATTGCAATTAAAATATTTGCAACACATCGGTACTTGAAATCAGCCTGTTTAGCCTGTAATGCAGCAGCTAATATCTGGAAAACGGTACTAACAAACAGTTATATCAAAGGTATCACGAAAAAGTCCAATATAGCATCTAACTTTACCAGGGTTATGTGTGAATAGCCTTAGGCTAGACTTCGCTCTGTATTAATATTTTCTTGTGCATTTATATTTTGTTTATTATGAGTTAAGTCCATTATTATTGTTCTTATTGAAGCGTAGATCTATTTATCAATTTATATTAATAAAAGATTACTTTTGATTTACGTAGATTAAAATTCCAAAAATTCAGGACTGTCTCTGGAGATTTCTTAAATAATACTAGTGCATAAGGCACTAAAGGTACAAGTTTGTTGATTTCTGAGTTAGTTTCAAATTTTTTCTGTTTCCGAACGAAAAAAATAATATCAGGAAAATTAAAAACACTTATTTTTATGAACATTGATTTTGTAGACCCTTTTTTACATCACAAATTTCATAAAAATATTAACAGTATAGAAATTGCTGAAAACGACCACCTTCAGCTTCATCGAACACACTATCGAACAGACGTGTAGCCTGGAACGTAAGGATTTTTTTGCATGGCGAATCTGCAATCGAATGTTGCCAATATATTTTTCAAAACATTATATATATGGGTTGTTCGTCTAATGGTCTTTTCTCATTTATGTAGTTTTTTTGTGGGACCCAGAACTGTCTCCCCACCTCGTTGCAGTTCCCTCGGGAACAGTAGATATCATTTTTTTTAACCTCTAAGGATGTCGTGGTTCAAATCGCGCTGACCCAGTTTTCGCGTCTCGCAAAGATGTAAATCTCGCCTGTGATAACCAGAAAATACCGTAATAATCCCACGCAAGCTCATTTTCATTGAGCTAAATTTGACTCGGCGTAATAATTATCTCATAATAATTCGAAAGGGTTACGAGTTCGAACCGGTACGAACGGAACCAAGAATTTGGTACCGTTAGCACGCGAACGCGTCTCTTTTGTAAAAAGCGGAAACTATTCCAAATATGTAATTGGTCGCGCATATTTAATGGAACTTCTTTATGCGCTGGTCTGATTCATTTTGTGAGAAGGTTACACCCATCTCCAGAGCCTGTTTGACATTTATTGTTCTTCTTATTATTATTTACTTGAGTTTTGGTTTTGGGTTGGGTTTGGATTTCTGTAATTTAATACCGTTTCGAAAATACAGGAATTTAAGTGCGTACAACAAATTTTTGTGTTATATTAAAAAAACATGATTTCTTATCTCCGGTCATTAATTTAGTAATCATGTAAACAATTGATGATTTTTAACAACTGAAAAGATTTTTTTGCGTGTAGAGTGTAGTACTTGCAAGTTTTTTTAAGTTACAGTTTCCTTTACGTGTTATTCTACTAAAATTAAAAATTGTAAAGGATATGTTAAATATTAGGAAAGCTTACTTAAAGGACATTTCAAAAAGTGTCTTATTTATCAGACTGGGTACGCACTCTCGAACATAAATAAGTATATATTAATAACATATATAAATAAGTAAAAAAAAAACAATTCGATAACAAAATTAAAACTAGTTTTAACACAATAATAAAGTATATACACAAAGTATATACATAAAAAACAACATGAGTTACCCAGGTAATATGTAAAAATATGAATTTTAAAGTAAATATTAAAAAAAAATGTTCCATTTACAATAAACCTTACGTATTTTTTTATTTTGATTTTTTCAAAAATTATTTTTGGTATGCAAATGCACACTCAGAAGAATATTCAACCTTTCACATAAGTACAGGGTTATGGAATACTTAAAATTCAATTAAGGCGTGGAAATGCCAGAGGAGGTATGTGCCAACATTTTTGAGATAATCAAGAAAAACTGTTCAAATTTACAACAATGGTTATAATTCTTTGTTCGTGAAAATAAAGAAAGGTTATTCAATTATTACAATAGGCACATATTCCTTTTCTCAGGACATGCGGGGCAAGTACGACAATTCTAACGCAAAATGTCACATGGCACATACCCACTTTGACATTTCCACTCCTCAATTATTTTAGAATATAAAATGAACTTAACAAAAAAAAAACATATTTCTGGAGCCTATACCTTATCTCTAAATCTATAAGTGTTATAAAAAAAACACAAAAGTAGTAATAAAATGGTCTTTATTTTTTCTTGTATTATTTCAGTTGGTATTAAATTACACACAGGGTGGTCAAATAAAGTTATATTTTATTACATCTTTAAATACCAATTTAAAAGACTAATTCAGGAATGTATATAAATATCTATATATCTGTCTCTAATGCACTTTTATTAGCGAATATCTTAGGAATTTAGAGATGATGCAAATTAACTTTTGAAACATTTTTCTGCGTAACATATTCTATAAAATGATACTTTTTCTCAGACAATATACAATAGAATATGACATGACATATTTTTATCAAATATGTAGCGTTGCAACGCTTCGCAAAATGTTATTTCTCTCCGCACCCTGTGTATTTTTGCATTTTCGGATTGCCCTTTTAAAGACGAATTCAATATATGCACATTAGCCTACGATGCACTGTTTTGGATTTGTTGACGATTTTTATCCATTTCCAGGCAATATTATATTAATTCTGAAAGCTTCTCTAATATTTTTTATGAAATTTTATAAATACCGTAAAAATTATAGATTATTTTATTTTTAAAACAGTTACAATATTTGACAAAACTTTTCAAAAATGAAATTAATAATTTCATATTAAATTTTGCACATATTTTCACCATTTTGAATAATGCATCATGATTTTTGACATTTGATATATAATTGGTCGCATTTAATTGCACAGTTTTATGTCGAATTAATTGTTTTAATGCAAAAACTTCTATGGGCTTTTTTTTGTATTCCATTTCTTTTAAAGTGCCTACAAAAACAAGTCCAGTGGGTTTAAATCCGGCCTCTTCGCTCTCCACAAGATGGTGCCCTTTTGCCCAATCCATTGTCGAAAATTTCCATTTCCATTTTGTCCCAAAATTTACAAAGTTTATTTTCAGATTTCTAATAATACATATTTTTTAGATTATGTAATGTTACTGATGTTGAAAATATTCATCTATGTTTGAATTAAAATTAATTAAATTTAATTAAAATGATTAAATGAAATCATTTTTATTTATTTATTTATTTTATATTAAAGAATTTTTATAATATTTAGCGGTATTTCAAATAACCAGCAATTTCATAGAAGAAATATTAGAAATTTAATTATCTGCGTTAATATTGCTTCGGAATTGAAAAAAATCGTCAATAAATTGAAAACAGTCCATCGTAGGCCAATGTTCGTATACATCGTTGAATTCGCCTTTTAAAGGGCTATCCGAAAATGCTAAAATATACAGGGTGATTGAGTAATGAAAATTGAAAGAAGTAACATTTTACGAAAATGTTTTAAAAGTTAATATGCAACCTAAGACAAACTTTTCCAAAATAACCTAATTCCCGACGATATTTACTTTATTTAATTACTCTTTATATAATTGAGTGAAAATTGAAATAATGCAAAAAAATTAAATTAAATTAAAGGTACTAGATACCACGGCTCACCTTGTACTTCCGTCCCATAAGAGCTATAGCTTACAAATTGTCAGCTTGTCAGCTTAGAAACCCCTTCGACTTCTACTTGAGACATAAATAAGAAAGTTTTTGATATAGATAGAGTTTTGCGTGAATAAGAAAAAATGTTGCCTTTTGGGTCTTTTCAAACCACATCATGATGTAGAAAAAATTGAAAAAAATCTTTTTGGACGCATTATAATTATAAGGACACCATTTCCTATAGAGTATTTACGTTTCTACTTCTTTTTCAGGTGAATATGAAGTACTTAAGGGCGTTAGGACTTCTCGCCATTACGTTTTCGACGGTGTTGTCGAACCCACTCGAAACGTCTTCCTCAAGGTACCCCGAAGGCCGTAGTTATGTCCCCTCGCAAAGTAACTCCGTAAATTTAGATTTTCCGATAAGTTCCCGAACTAATGAAACCCCGAAGTCGAAAGTTTTAAACGAAAACCTCGCGAATTATAACGGCAATATGTCTTACTTGGACGAAACGTTACGTAAACTATCGTCATCGGACGCCCACTTTTCCGATTCCGGAGCAATCGGCTCGGAAGAAAGAAAATTGTCTACCAAACGAAAAAATCACATCGCCAAACAAAATGCCAAAACGGCGCACACTCTCAATTCAGTAAACAGATTGAAAATTACGTCAACAAAAGTCGTAGAGAATAAAACTAGTACCGCTGGTCAAAATAAAACTAAAGTTTCCGTCTCCAAGCCCGTGCTAAAATCCAAACCTCACTTAAAATACCGCCTTTCCACCATGGCTCCGATCGTAATCAAATTAACCAAGCCGTCGACCGTCAAATCTACTAACGTCGGCAAAGTCAGCACTCCGCGAACCTCTATAAAGCACAAGCGGCCTCTAAAAGACGGCTCTAACGCTTCCGCTGATTTATCGGACTTTAAGCAAGCGTGGTACGAAGTGGGAGTACCGTATCCCAACCCGACTCCCGAGATTAGCTCAAGTTCGCCCCCGTTTTCTATATCCGACATTCCCCTACAGTCGACTTCTACAACCGAAAACATATTCGTCGACGATCTACCTTCTGTCCTATCGCAAGACTTTCCAGGCTCGATAAATCCCGAAATTTATTCAAATTCACCTTCGACTCCTTTGCAAGGGGTCCCCAATATCATTCAGCCCGCTAGCGGTGATATCCTCGAGCCTGTAGCGGTGTCTGCCGCCGACGAAGTCGTTTCCGCTCCTGGCAACGTCTTAAGCACCTTCAATTTGGATATGGTACCGGATCTGACCAGAAATCCTGGCGGTGTCGGTTGCCCCACGATACATATCGCCAGTTCTGTATTGGGTGCCCAACAACGGCAGGAGTGTTCAGATCTGAACCTCGTCCTCAATTCCCATTATCACCAAAACGCGCAAGACACCAGAAACCCGATTAGCACTTATGACTCGGCGGCTCCTCAGGATACCCTGGCACAGGAGCCGGTCGTCGACGATGGTGCCGTACTGGCAGAAGAACCTGTCGTGTCGGACGTAGGTTCAGGGTTATCGGGTGGTGTGCCCTCGGCGGAATCGGGAGGAAGCGGCGGAAGCGGTGGCAGTGGCGGTAGCGGCGGCGATGGAGACGGGGGAGGCTTGAAATTTCCCGATTTGAAACATATGTTCGAAGCCGTCGGGTATATAATGAACGCATTGGGATGGCTTCTCCAAAAACTCATGAACCCTTGGTTGTACATAGTACCCATCGTTTTGTTCTTTGTTCTCGGCTTCAAGGCGGTAATCGCGCTGTTTCCCTGGTGGATACCCTTGTTGTTCCTTTACTTTAGCGTCAAGAGCGACGACAAGGAGCCGAAAATTAGTCACGTGAATCACCTCCACAAGCCGGTGCGGGTAAAGGAACCGAACGGCTGGTTTTGGAATCACGAAACCAAAACGTGGCAAAACGTATTTGATATCGCGCACCACCGTAGCGACGAAATTGACGGCGAAAAGATTAGAAGCTTTGGCAAGAAATTCGCGGAAAAAGTGGATGGGGATCAAATACGTAAGAGGACGAGGTTTAAATAATGTCAGTTTTGGTGTCTGAAGGAATTTGGCTAGTCGAACCTGTCTCGAAAGAAACAACTTAAATTGATTTTTCAAGTTGCTTTTCGCTGAGCCCGAATTTTTCCAAATATGATCTGACGAAATTGTGGAATTTGAAATTAAACACTCATTATTTTCGAAAATATTAATGTTCGTGTGTCCTAAATTTTACCAACGGTAAAAATTATTTTTTATTTTTGTTTAAAGAAGTTGGAATACATCTTCGGCTATTTTCTTAATGCAGGCGAGTTGTAAATATTGGCCCACGCAACAAAGCACCTACTAAAATAATTTAACTTGGCATGCCAACTAACATTTTTTGTTTTATAATGTTATCTTCAAAGCCTATCGATTATTTACGAAACGTTTTCATTAATCTTTAAATCTTCTATAGCGATTAAATGGACAATCTTATAAAGGTAACGGTGACCAACATTTTAGTCCCATATAAAACTTTCGCTCCCCAACTAAGAGGTTGCCGTTAACTTTGTAAATGTTTTATAACGGCAAAGATTGCATTTTCATAACCGATATTAAACGTACCTAAATGTACTATAGAGGCTGCAAAATTTGCGGCGTACAGTTTTTATGAACACCAAACAATAAACCCCTAAATATTTTATTGTCATTGCATTTTGTTTTTGTTCTAAAGTAATTTTCTGCTAGCTTAGATCATCTTAGAGCAGCAAGTACACTGTGGTTTAGGTACTAATTTTGCTCTAAAGTTGGCAGTAATTGATATTTACTTTGACTTTATAACATCTTGAAAATGTCTTACTAAATCTTATAATAACTCAAATACTCCTTATCCTTCCTAAAACTAGAGCGCCCTCGTTTTGAGTACTTTGAAACGTAATTTAGGTGAAACCTTAAAAATTAAAATTATTTGAAATTAAAACTTATCTTCAAGGTTCAGTAATATTGTTTAAAATGTGGTATTTATGTCAATTCGAAAAACAATATAAACGCACGCCATGTGAACCAGGTTCCCTTTTTAAAAACCTATCCTGCTATATGGGCTTTCAAGTAATATTAAACACCTTAGAAACTTTTATAACAATATAAGTTAAGTCGCTGGCATAAAACTAAAAGCAACAGGACACACTAAAAATCATAACCTCGAAGACATAGCAGCTTTCTACATGAAACATTGTGTTACTGGATCAGTTTCATAATATTTTTTGGTTTGATGGTACCTGTTAAGTTTTTTAGGATTTATTACGTAGTAAGATATGTCTCCAAGAGTAATGGTTTTGTAAGGAAATTAGGAAAACCTTTTTAAAAAATCTTTTAACCAACACCAAAAATTTTATACATATAGTAAACATTTTGGATTCAATATTATAAAACTTAAAGTGTTTTGGTATTTATTACATTTTTTCAAAACTTGTAACACGCAATGGTGCTCTTATAAAATTAAAAAACTGTTATAAAAGCTAAGGTTTCTTATAAACCCTTTACTAATATCCGTTACCTTATGATAAAACTTTAAGCTGCGAAAAATGTTAGTTGTGAGATTTTGTTTTAGCTTATAAATTTTGTAAAGTAAAGGCACCAATTTTGTTAGATTTTTTCAACTAGGTAAAGTTATCGTATGCCATTTGCTGGTTTCTGGCATTAAAAAGGAGAATTCTCGAGATTAAAATCTCGCGCAGACAAAAATGTCTTAAGGGTTTCTTCTGGGTGTGGATTTGCGTGGATGTTTCCGCAAGCATGATGCTGACTTGTTGCAATCCCAGAAAAAGCCGGCAGCATATTGAGTGAATCCACACTGCTTCTGGTTTCTAGTTTCAAGTTTTACAGCCTGCGTTTCTTTGAAAAATTAAGAGCATAATTATTTTTATTATAACAACTAGAATTTTATTTAATACACTTCAACTGTTTCAGTTCATCAGAAATTTAAAAATTCGCTCAAAGCGGGTATATATATCTAGTTATATTCTATTTGGCGCATTTTTAGACTTCTTTGTTGTTAATCCCTACCAAAAACAACCGATTAAATTCGTTAGAGTTATCGAAGTGGCAAGTCAACTAAAATCAAGACATTGAAAAGGATATGCCTAATTTACCTGCGTATATTTCAATTATAACCATCTAGTCCAAGTAAGACAATTTTTTTGCCGCAATATGTTTAATTGTTTGTAGTTATTTATTGGAAAAATTTTCTATGTAGAAATTGTGTATTTTGTACATTTTTAAGGAATAAAATTACTCAATGTCAACTGTGTTTTTCTTAACCTCGATCTTGAGCTGTTCCCTTACCGAAACCGGAACTAGCAAAGTAAATTTATTTTTTTAGGTCGACTCCTTCACCCGGCCACCACGAAGGAAATGAACAACAACTGGCTATTAGCAACGGCCCGATAATCGACGTTCTAGATGTGAGAACGCCTCCAAAAATCAAACAGGAATTGAAAATCAAGCAAAAGGAACAGGGCGAACCCTTCCACCCGGGGATCGCGATCCCGATCGATGACGACTCCATAGTTCTGGAAGAGACGACTAAAAAGTTAAACTTTTATAAAATCGAAAGACCTGCCACGACGACGAACAACGGCTTGTCGACTTGGATTTTACTCAGTAACACACCGACTACGAGACCGCCGACCAAGAAAACAACTGCGAAGCCAGAAACTGCTAACGCCAGCAACGAGACGATGGTGGTGACCGATAAGCCGAATAAAATAGCCAAACCTATTTTCAAAAAGAGAACGACCACATCGAAACCCTCGTGGACTACGAAGTTGGCTTCGACGTTGGCTTCGTCCACCACCAATTCTCCAAAGCTTACAAAAGTTAAAGCATCGATTCTCAACAATGCAGTGAATAAAAAAAATGCTAGTACCACCACCGAGAAAAAAAGCACCACTACCACTGCGAAACCTGTAGTCCACACGACCAAAATTGAAACCACTTCCGCAGAGTCGAACACCACGTCAAAAGATTCCGTGTCTCTGCCAGCGGAAGCAAAGGAAACGGAAACGGAACTACCGTCTGACGACAAGAAAAAGAATAAGAAGAAGAAAAACAAGAACAGGAGACGCAAACCGCAGAATAAGGAAGACAATACGAAACTCAAAGAAGTGCAGCCGGTGTCGACGCAACTCTACAGTTATTTGAGGAGCGAAATCATCCCCGTTACTGTGGGTGTTAGTCTGGTGGGGCTGTTGGTGACCGCGGGATTAGCCAGCTACTATTTGCAACCGTTTGGACTTCTTACCAGGAGAAACGACCCGATCGATCGCAAAGACAACGAAGGGGGGTACTACTATCAAGATCAGTATTCGGGCGGTATCCCGGAAGAAGACGCAATTGGGAAAGTGATAGCGGGTATGCCAGAAAACTCGTTGACGAACGACAACGGTTATAAAACATCTACCACAAAGAACTCGTACTCCAACAATGTGAGGTATCGCCATGTGGATAGGAGATCCCAAATCTATATGAATCCGTACGGAACGGTCGAAGACGTTAAATTGGATGATGGTGCAGGGTACCACGGCAAACAGTTCGTGGTGGGCAGCGTGTCGAAGGAGTTGATACCGGAACCAACTCCCGCAGCAGTACCGGAACATGGTCCCCGTAATATCAACGGAAATGAGCGAAAGTTCGTGGTTGGGAGTATACTGGACGGCCGATTTAAAGGGGGCCCATCGCCGAGAAATTTAAAGTCGGGGAGAAGAAGGAGAAGGGAAGTGCCTGACGATGCGGACAACGAGATTATTAACGACGACACTCTCAACCCTGGCTCCACAACGACTGCCGCAACTACGTCATCTACTCCCTCAGACTCACTCACTCACCTCAACGAGACCACCAACGCTCTGGCGGACCTCTTCGCAAATTTGTTTCGCATCAAAATCCAGTTGGGATTGGAGATTATACGGAACGTCACTCGAGGTGTATCCGCATACATCTCCGAAATTGAAACTAAATTAAACGATTACGAGAGTACATCTAAACAACCATTGCGCTTAAGAAAACGTCGGCAAGTCCTCGACACAAAGGAAAACGAGATCTTTCCCGAAGATGACGCGACCGCTCATCATCCGAAAATTACCGAACCTTTTTCCAACGAAGACACGGCAAACGCGCACAATCCACAAAATGGTGCGGCAACACCCATCGCCGCCACCGAAGAACCAACGACGGAAGTCTCAGTGGCGGAGACCGGGGAACCTACTAACAATATAATGCATATCAGCCAGAAACCGACGACCCTCATGGACCTTTTGAAAGACTTGTTTCGTTTGAAACTTAGGGTGGGTTTGGAATTGTTCCAAAAGGTATCGAGGAGCGTCTCCTCGTATGTATCGTCGGTGCAATCTAGGTTGAACGATTATCGCTATAGAGATGATTCAAAGCCGAGGTGTTGATACGAAATTTAGAAAATTCGTTTTGCAGAACAGTTAGAGATTGCTGTACATATTAGATATTAGGTTTTCGCGCACTCCAAGATGCATTAAAAAGATTTTTTTACTTTAACCAGGGGTCTATTAAGTTTGAAAAAGGAGAATGTGAAAATTTGGTGGAAGATGGTTGTAGTAATTTATTTTACTTACTTTTTAATTATTTAAATGCAATTTATTGTTGTGTTACTTAAGACTGTGTAAATTTTAGGTATATTATTAATTACGTCGCAATAAATTGTGTATGATTTTCATGCGGATGTTTTGATTTCGTTTGTTTTCGATCTATCTATTGTTTAGGGATATTTTTTCTTAACATATTTTGACTTTCACCAAATTTATTCCAGCTATGACAACCCGGTTTCAAACGTGATTATGTTTTTGTTGTTGGAAACAGTACATCACACTGTTTAATTTTCTTAAGACAACTGAGACACTTACAGAGAGCGCCATTACCAAACTAGCGTACTCAATCAAGTCAGAAATTCTTTTAAACGAGCCCAAATTTATTGAAATAGTTTAAGAGGTGTAGAAAGAAAAGCTTTACAAATATCTTTTTCATTATCTAACAGAAACATGAAAAAATGTACACCTATTCTAATTTCCTATTATTTTCTATAACTATTGTAATAAGAACATGTTAAAAAATTAAATACATAATAAAATATGGAGCAGTCGTTTCTTCGAAGGTTTTGAAAACGCTGCCATTCACACAAGATTTTATGAACGTCTACATTTTATTAAATTAAATTGAATCAGTAGTTTGCGCGTTAAATTCTTGGCAAAACCGTAAAGCGACACTTGCTTCGTGAACTATTTTTTAATTGGTACTTGATAAAAATATATATTGCTATATACTTTTTTGGGAAATTTATTATTATCATGTTTTTACATGTTTTACAATATTATAACAGTTTCCATAAATATGGGACACATGTCGCATATATGCGAATGGTACACTTTCAACTTACTAACTTTGCAGGACTTTGTAAAAATATGCTAATTGCTCTTTTATCAGATTATCTTTAAATATTGCCAACTCCATACAGTTACTAATATTCAAACGTGGTTTATAATTATTTGGTGTATTATTCAAACAACTTGATCATAATGAAGATTCGGATCCTTTCTGGTCCAGTCATGTGGGAAAGGTAGATGCTTACGAGTTAAGTAGCCAATAAAATTAATGTTTTATACCATGAGCTCTACTTACGGAAACTACGCAGCCGCTCATAACCTGTGAACTATGACATTTTGGTGGATGCGCTGGGTGTTAAACTGGTGCCTCTGTATTGGCATAGGTCGATTTGACGATGTATCGGGTGATGCATTGCCGAACGGAATATAGGAAATCCAATGTAAACTTTTCGGTGGCAATTATTGAATTTGAGTTTGAATAAATTTTAATAAGTCAATCTTCAGTTATTGCATTAAATATGATGGCAAAATCAGAACATTTTTATAGTTTAGGTAATAAATCAAACACCAGTAAAATAAATTTTGACAATGACAACAGGAAAATTCGCGACAGTAACAATATTTTTATTTGTGCTTATTACACGTTATTAAATGAGCTTTAATTAAAGCTAAATATGCGTTACTCAATTGAAGAAAAGGTAAACATAATTATGCAGGGGACAGTCTTAGAACAGTGTCTGAAATGTTTTATTATTATTTTAAACGTCTTATTACCCACTTCGAATCTAAAGGCACCGAAATGAATAACTGCAAATGTTGAGCTGAAAATGTCGATAATAGAGCAGAAGAAAGGGATAATAGAGATTTGAATATTTCATTGCAGGTTGAGGAAAACAAATCCATTAGTACAAGGATTCTTGGACAAGCTATAAACAAAGTGTAAACAAACATCAATCCACAGTGGTGCGCACAAAGAAACAAATATTTTGAAATGATGGAAAAAGCAAATAATGACAGGGATTTAAGATCTTAAGGACCGAGAATGAGTTTGATCCTAAGAACATAATGATACACCTACATACCTAGTTTATTTTGAATGTGTCAAACTAAATGTGGATGTCTTTATTATAAATCAACTTTTATTTGTCATTGTTCAGGTTGACGTGTTTGTTGTATTGACCTTTTGCAACTTTACCATCATATTTAATTCAATAACTGAAGATTGCCTTATTAAATTTTATTCAAACTCGAAACATGAGATAAATAATCATACCGGCCCTTGCAAAAAGTTTTATTACAACTTTGCTATAAAATGTACAGGGGAGAAAATATTTGGGCACCTAAAAACTTACATGGGATTTCCCATTTTCCATGTTAACCTTAATGACACGACACTAGCATTTTGGGATAAGCTCCAAACAGTTGGCTTCAAATATTCAAACAGAGTTTATACTTGGTGTATTATAATTCAAACAAGCGGATCCTTCCCTTGGAATTAACCCCTGGTTTTCATGGCTGATGGCTTGTCCTCGAACCACAGCAACCGCCCTGTATAGTCGGCTCGCCCTTGGTTTCATATTTTGTTTATAAGGGGTGTTTTTTTCGATGTATAGAACTTTAAGTTGCAATAAAACAAAGATGGATTATTGGATTGACATGAATTTTATTTATCCGAATGATAATCTTGTGGCATTACATTGTAAATATGATTTCTGGCATATGACCACCACGGCTGGCGCGGATGTAGTCCAATCTGGACGTCCAATTTTCGATGACTTTTTCCAACATTTGTGGCCGTATATTGACAATAACACGGCGAATGTTGTCTTCCAAATGGTCAAGCATTTGTGGTTATCCGCATAGACCAATGACTTTACATAGCCCCACAGAAAGTAGTCTAGCGGTGTTAAATCACAAGATCTTGGAGGTCAATTCACAGGTCCAAAACGTGAAATTAGGCGGTCACCAAACGTGTCTTTCAATAAATCGATTGTGGCACGAGCTGTGTGATTATTCAATTCAGGAATGAAAGAGTTAGTAATCATAGCTCTATACCGATCACCATTGACTGTTCTGGTCATCATCGTTTTTGAAGAAGTACGGATCAATCATTCCACCAGCCCACAAAGCGCACCAAACAGTCAGTTTTTCTCTATTTAACGGTGTTTCGACATACACTTGAGGACTAGCTTCGCTCCAAATGCGGCAGTTTTGTTTGTTGACGTAGCCGTTCAACCAGAAGTGCGCTTCATCGCTAAACAAAATTCGCTTATGAAAATCAGGAACAACGGCAATTTCGTTTTGGGCCCAGTCGACGAATCTATGCCTTACTTGATGAATTGCAAACCAAACTGAGAATAAATCACTTGACAACTGTTAAATCGGTCGCCATCTTGAACAGTAATGCCAACTTAAAGTTCTATACATCGAAAAAAACACCCATTACTTCCGGTTCTGCTTTTTGAAGCAAAGTTCGATATTTAATTAAGTTGCCAATAACAGGGACATTTACATTACCAGTGTATTGTTACGCAACTGGATCTGTTATCAAAATACTTTAATATTAATTTATTAACTCTCTGTATAATGTTCAAGGGACCGAAAACATTGTTTTTTGACAAAAATTCAAACATTAAAAAATAAATAATTTAATAAATAAAATACATTTTATAAATAACGAGGTAGACTTATTTCTATGTTGGGAACAAGTTTGTTATTCACTAGCCTCACATTCCTTTTTCGCCTTTTGCCTCCGCTCATTGCCAGAGGAACCATCATAGCCATCGTCGCTGGAATTAATCCTGCACCTTTTAACAAATGACAAACACTCAATAACAACTTAAGAATACATACGTGTCGAAAGTGTTATTTGAAAACTGATAGCCACTTACCTACTGCAGCCATAACAGCACTTGGATCGGTATGGCCTCTTGGTATTGATGCCACTTGTGTCGGAGTCTGAGTGATTTGATTCAATCCAATTTTAACTTTATTTTTATTATTCTTCCTTCTCTTCCTCTTGGATTTATTTTTCAGTCGATTCTTTTTGTCTAATTTCTCTTTAGATTGCTCGACGCTTTCTGACGTCGATGCAACTTGCAGCAATCCTCCATGGGATGTCGTCATATTCACTTTAGAATTTTTTAAGGGTGGTAGTACTGTCAAACGCACGGATCTTAAATTTTTTAGGATTATTAAGGAGTTTAACGTGTTCGCTTATCTTACCTATGAGTACCCAAAGATTGAGTGGGCTCTAATGTGGTGCCTAAATCTAAAGAACGCTGTCTATTTTTCGGAGGCCGGTACCCTTTGGTGGTAGAAAGCAGAACCCATTCGCCGTTACCATTGAAGGGATGGTTATCCGAATGAATATCTATATCCGACCCTCTCCTCCTCAAGTTGCTGTACGGTGAAGAGTGGGGAAAATTGGACGGCATCCCATCCGTGATGATACCATCGTACGGATGAGAGGGATGATCGCAATTTTTATCGTCTGGAAGAGATGTAAATTACAGAATGTGGTCGTATTCGAATTAAAATACATACTGTGGTGGTAGAGATACGGCTTGCCGGTACTACTGTAAGAATTGGAGGGGAAGGATGTTTGGACGTGAACTTTGTGTCCGTACGTTGCAGACGGTCTCGACCCAAGTGAAGGTCTGGGATAATTTTCTTCGTCGTCGTGGTATAAGTCGAATCGATCGGAAGTTTCGGATGGTCTTTTGTTGTATATGTACGGGCTAGGTGGCGTTATTGATACCGGCCTATAAAACAGAAATTGTAGGAATGCTCAAATTAGTAAGCAGATTTCCATTTGCCTAAAGTTGCAGTCAACAAGAATTTTACTTTTTGATAGTGCCGATTAAATGCATTATATCCAAAAATAAGAATAACCAATTTTCCATGACTTGGTTCAGGCAATTAGAAAAGTCAAAGCTGTGCGATGCCACCATAGGAGGAGCTAATCTATGAAATCTGAAGTTAAGATGAACTAGCTATAGTCTACACAATAAACAGAACAAAATCATATTAAATAACTGCCTAATTAAAATTTAGAAACAAATCGGAAATTCACCGACAGCAAACAACCAAAATTTAGATCCGGCATATTTGGTGCAGAACGTTATTTAGGTTATCTAGTTAAATTCAACTAAATTTTTGTAATTTTGGCAATTCAAAAGAATAATATACTTGGTTAGTAAAAAGTACTGGAACACTGAAATATCTCCAAAACTGCCAAAGCAGGAATGATAAAATTCAATACCTGGGTGCTTTTGAACAGGCAGGATTCAAAATACTAACAGCAATGTTGACAAATTTCGCGATCAACTTCTAAAGTTTCCAATGTTCAAAAGCCTCCAAAATTCTCAGATGTTTATTAACAATGGTATGTCTGACCACACTGCTATTAACATTTTTCAATTGTGCGTGTTGAAAACCCCCCGGGTATTGATTTTTTTTTCGTTCGAGTTTTGGTAGTTTTGAATATATTTAGGCATTCCGGTACATTTTTAAAATAAAATTATGACGTGCCAATATTGCTGATAGCATTTTTGGATTCTGTACGCCTCCGCTATTTTTTACTAACCCGGTATAAAATTACTTTTTACAACACTTCCTTCTGCGTCGGGTTTTGTTGAGTCGAAATTGTTAACGTTTCGCCAATCATCATGTTGGCTTCTTCAAAGCTTGACTGAAACTGCTCTGAACAAGCCAACAGGATGATTGGCAAAACGTTAGCAATTTCGACACAACAAAAAAAGACGCCGGAAGAATACAGAAATTTTGTAAAAAGAATTACAGCAGCCTGTGGAAGTTTCTTTGAAAAACCGGTATAAAATTATACATTGTACATGCCAGACCAGAATATAAAAAAAAATGCAGAAGCCTTCCCGTTGAAGCTAGCTAAGCTTAAAAAATGAACATTAACAAAACACACAGAAATTGGAATTATGGAGAAAGGAAAAGAACAAGAAATGCTAAGAAAATGAAGGGAAGAGAAGATATTTTGTCACGAACATCAGCCAACTACACTCCATTTATTTTGTAAATGAACTAATAATGGATATAGCAAAGTCACTTATTTTATATTTATTAATTGTAAAAGCTTTCTGGTAGGATTTTTTTTTTAATCCAATGAGTGACTTAAAGAGTTTACGAAACGTGTTGTTGTTGCTCCCAAACCCGTGCGGTAATATCCCGGAAATGTCTGAAGTGGCTCGGATAGGTGGGAAACGACACTTGGTGGTAAAATTACACTTTACGCGCGGTAGATCAGTGTATAATCAGGTAATTTACAGAAGGGAGTAGAAAAAAAAATTAAGTGACCCGCAGCAGTAAGTAACGAAACTGGCAAACTTTTTAAATCACTCATTTATTAAGTACAGTTGACAAATCTTAATGACAGATATTTATGCATGAACATCCAATACGATACATTAATTATGTTATTTAATAGACGTACTGAATGCAAAGCACGTCTCTGAGCCATCGAGAGTCATACCAGTTCTTCAAGTCTATGGTAAACTCGAGGCCCCACTGTGTAAACAAAATGAACAGAGATTTTTGAATGATGACGTACCACGTACATCTAAATCTTTGGTACTCAATAGCGCACAGTATGGAGAAACTGCTATATGACCTTAGACGCGCGAACGCAGCTTGGAATGCAAATAATGCAGACGTCAAATTATATACCACGGCATCGGGCTAAAAGATTTATGGCCATACTATGCCACTATTCCAACATTTCGTATCTATCGGATTATTGTAATAAGGACAATTTAACATGTTAAATTATAATAACAATATAACGTAATTTTAATTAATAAAAAAATAGGAGTTCTCTGCTTGCGCTTCTAACTTAGAGCATTTTAGAGCAGATTTAGTAGATTAGGTACTAAATTTAAAACAAAGAATGACATGCAACGACGTTTAAAATATAAGAATGAATAACCCTGTTACCAACAGTCACGAAATTGCACTAATTATTTACTTATCAAAGAAAGTGCTGTGTAGTTTGTTGTATATAAAGTAAACATTCTTTAAAAATTTAGATTTAAAATGTTCAACACTTAAGTTTAATAAATCAGCTGGCAATATAAAGCCGCATTATAAGAAAACAAACGCTGAGACTTTGATGGTGTGGAATCGACAATTTATTTCTATACCCCATTGTGAATTTTATAACGAAATACCAATTTTTCTCTGAGTGAATCAACGGAGTCTTTGTTTTTAATAATTTTATATAGAAACGTGAAAAAATTATGTACACGCCTAAAATTAGCATAGCATAGCATGCTTAGCAAGTCGTTGTATAGATAGAATACACGATCATACTTTCTTAAGCCATATGTAAATCGTATACAGAAGTTTTAGACTCTTTATATTCTATTTTTGCTGTACATATCGACAAAGAAACCGCAAACATAATCATTGTAATTAAAATGCGACAATACAAAGTTTTCACAAAATAGTCCTTAATTTAAAATTTAAAATATGTCGGTTGGAAAACTAACATTATTTTTATATATTTTTACAATACTCTAATAGAAAAAAAATCTCTGGTCGCCTTAAATGTCTGACATGTGTATGGTATACTCCTGCACATATTCAACCCAAAGCAAAATTATTAACGGATCATTTACTTTGTAGGACTACGTAAAGACGTACTACCTATTTATCCTACTATAGCGATTTTTTCAAATAACGAGGGAAAAATCAATCATGTACGAGATCTTTGGCTTATTTTTGTTTAGGCAAGACACATATTAGAAATAATAGATAAATACCTGAGTGACAATTAATGGTTAGTATTAATAGAGTATAATTTGTTTATTTTTGTAAGACCTTGCGTCATATTTATCTCAGTTAAAAAATATAAAATGAATTTAATGACAAATTATTGGTACAAGAAAAAAAGGTTTTGTGCGTTTCATATTACCTTTGTATATATTTTATTATATTGCTAAAAATCGGCTTTATTTAGTGTTTATGCTTATGTTTTTGTTATATATATATATATATATATATATATATATATATATATATATATATATATATATATATATATATATATATATATATATATATATATATATATATATATATATATATATATATATATATATATATATATATATATATATATATATATATATATATATATATATATATATATATATATATATATATATATATATATATATATATATATATATATATATATATATATATATATATATATATATATAATTATATATATATATTTTTTTCTGATATAAACGCAAAAAAAAATAATTTTCTGAAAAAAGAATTAATGCCAAGTCATAACTTCCTTTTGTCATTTTGTAGTTAAATAAGGGCCAACAACCCTCAAATCTCTTATGAATATCTTTTGTCTGATAGGCCATTTGGCTTATATTCTTCCATAAATCCACCTTGTAGCTAGGCAATTAAGAGAGGCCTTGACTGTGTGTGTGTGTGTTTTTTTTTATATTTTTATCTTCACGTCTTAATATTATTCGATTTCTCTTATTCAAATATATTAAACCAGCATCAAGTTAAATTTGAATAGCATCAAAAATTATCACAAAAATCGGCTTTATTTAGTGTTTATGCTTATGTTTTTGTTATATATATTTATATATATATATATATATATATATATATATATATATATATATATATATATATATATATATATATATATATATATATATATATATATATATATATATATATATATGTAATTATATATATATATTTTTTTCTGATATAAACGCAAAAAAAAATAATTTTCTGAAAAAAGAATTAATGCCAAGTCATAACTTCCTTTTGTCATTTTGTAGTTAAATAAGGGCCAACAACCCTCAAATCTCTTATGAATATCTTTTGTCTGATAGGCCATTTGGCTTATATTCTTCCATAAATCCACCTTGTAGCTAGGCAATTAAGAGAGGCCTTGACTGTGTGTGTGTGTGTTTTTTTTATATTTTTATCTTCACGTCTTAATATTATTCGATTTCTCTTATTCAAATATATTAAACCAGCATCAAGTTAAATTTGAATAGCATCAAAAATTATCACAATTATCGAATCACCAGAAAGGTGCTCTAAAATTAAAAAGAAAAACAACTTAATGAGGTTTCAAAATGTTAGAATAATACATTAAAAGTTTTGAAAATTGGGATCACCACACTCGCCATCGATAAGGACACGAGTTCCATAATTGCTAAATGTAGTTTGAGCTTACCTCCTGTAGTCGAATTCATTTTCCCAGGGCTTGTCGTCCACGTCATCCATTTGGGTGGGTCGTTCGGCAACCGGTCTATACTTGCTATGCCATTTAGAAACTTTCGACACCGACCACGGGATGGGTTCCAAGCTAACCCATCCCTTTTTGTCCTCAAACGGATGACTATGTCTTTGTACATCCTGGAGCGACCAACTTTTAGATTTGTCATCAGAGAAATCTGCGTTTTGATCTTGTTGAATCAACTTGTCCAGATTTAAAGCGGCTTGGTCTTCGTAATGGGTGACAGGTTTGGTTTTCCTGTTTTGCCCTTTAGCGTAAGTTTCCAAGAATTCCTTTAGTGATATGCTCCCGCCGTCGTCATTTTTGTTCAGGTTATTCTTTCTGCTATCGGACTGAAAGCTGCGTTGGTCGTGCCTAAAGACGAAAAATAAAGTCACTAAGATATTGTTCGCTCTTGTTTTTTTGTAGGTTATCAGATTATATACAATATTTAATAATGACTTTTAGCAAATTTTGATTCTGGGAATAGCGTGTGCTTCAAAAATTATATATAAATTCTTTTACGAAAGTTTTTAAATATTTACATTTCAAAACTGACATTTTCTTTTTGAAAATATGAAAAATTTTATTATGAACATTTGTTTCTTTTAACCGGGTGGTCAGTTAAGAAGGACACTCCGTCCTATTTCGAACAGTAATTGTCGTCAAAAATTGCAAGAAATTTGGCAGATCAAATTACCAGTTTTTCTTTTGGCTGAATTTGTACTTGTAAATGGGCGCAAAGCTTTTGTTTTAGTTAATTTATAGGTTTATCCTCTATAAAAAATGTAATTAAAGTTGAAATGACGAAAGATGAGCCTTAAAAGCCTAATATACCTTTATGAGTTAGTAGATATGGTCCCAGAAAAATCTAACTGAAAAATGTTCAAGAAGCATCTGCAGAACTATAAAAAATGCCAATGGACAAATTGTTTAAAAAAACTGAATTTCAATATGTAACCTGCGTTAGTCCTAAATGTAAGAGAATTGCACAGAGTGTACCGGGCTTAAATTCTATTCTTTTTCGTCAAATGGTTTGTGTTCTCAAGGGAAACTGGTGCGCTGAAAGTATTTTGTTCAACTTGGACTTGTTGGAAAGGACTTTTTTTAGAGCATCAACGCTACCCTGAGCAGATTAATTTAAATTGCTTGTATCGCCGGATTTTTGCTACGATATCACTTTTATTGTTCTAAAAAAAAACTAAATGACAGCCTAACACGCTAGTGAAAATCCCATTTTAATACCCTTTTACTAATCTATAAGATCAGTACAAGAAGTAAAAACTGAAAATAATGTCGCAATTTTGGTAATATTTTCAGAATACCTGCTATTATTAAATCCTAATGTTCCATGTTTTAAATTTACTGTTAAAATATCAAAATTATGTTTCAAATTAATATTTATTTAATATGATTAGATATTGCCCATATATCTACACGAAATTCGAAATTTTTAAATCCAAGTGTTCTTTAGAAAACAAAATGTCAAAAATTATTTTGATGGTGTTAAGTGTCAATATAAGAAAATCAATTTATAGTGTTTCTGTTTAGAATATATTTTTCTGTTTATGTTAGAATATATGCAATGTAGTATCCTGCATTAGCACGCATTAATTTTAGTATTGTATCTGTTTAATTCTTTTTTATTATTGTATAGTATTGCAATAGTTGAATCAAATGGGGATGAGCATTATTTTTTTAAATTTAATTTATGATTTTAAGTTTTAATTTCATATTATTATTGACAGATTAAATTTAATGCTTGCGTTTTAACGGTTAATGTGTATATATTTTGCTTAAAAGGCAAGAATAGGTATCCTAAAAATATTTCCAAGCGACATTATTTTGTTTTTATTTATTTTACTGATATAAGTTTTAAGTTAAATATATTTTGTTAAAACCGTAAGGATATCCTTGAATTTCTATTTTTTTTAATGTATTTTATTTATAATATTGTGCCCTGTAGTGGCGATATACGCAATCAGAAAAATCCGCTCAAGGCAGCGTTCACGGCTACACCAAATTTGACAAAATGCCTTCAGCCATTTTGAAGACATCCCTCACAATGTCAGAGGTAGAGTAAAAAAGTAAAAACTATTCTACAAAAAAGAATTGAATTTATCGTAAAACGGTGTTCATTTCAGTTGTCCACAATAAAAGATTATTTCTCAAAAAACGAGGTTTAAAATTCTAGAATGCGATTACGTACCCTGACGGCCATTAGAGAAATTTCAAAATAATTTCCAGAATTTTCTGTTCGAGATGGGGCCGAGTGACCTTAATATATCACTCGGTACTTATGTACTATCTATTTAAATATTAAAAATTGGTTTTTACATCGTAAAACCAAATAAACTTCAGTTGATTTTATTAAAACCCAAATAGCTAACTGACCTCTATACTTACCCCTTTGAAGGTATAATCAGCTAAAGTTTATTTTAATTTTTCAAACATTAAAAGTATATTGAATATGCAGCGACGATGTCTATAGGTTAATTGGAAGATTCTCTTTGAAATCTGGTGTTTAAGATAAATTTAAAAAAAAAATAACTTTATTAAAGTAGTCAGCCTAGTCCACCCAATTAGTTTGAATTCTATTACTTTAAATTTGAATATATCAAATAAAGTGTTTTTTTTTGAAAATCTGCACATTTGTAGAAATATTTAAAAAAAATTCGCAAATTGATTAATTTATCAGGATCTAAATTTGCTAACCCTTATTAATAAAAAATGTTCCTATATGATGCAGACTTTTGTGGTAATAATGTACAACATTTACTATCATCTGAATTACCTAAAGGAAAACATTTTATCGCGCTAATAAACAATATTGATAACTGTAATAATTGTTCAAAATGTAAAAAAAAAATGTTACCAACGAAGCAAAAAATTTGATTTGATTTCTTTTTTGGAACAACTATTGACTGATCATTATTAATGCTTCTAATTTTTGTTAGAGTTTTTATTATTTGATCTAGTTCATTTATGGTCAAAATTACGAAGCTATGTAAATGTTGTAGAGATTTTAGTTGGCTAAAATAATCACAAAGGGAATAAAATCAAAAAACTTATAAATATGACCGAATAAATAAAAGGACATTGTAACTGACCTATTTGATTCAGCGCCGATTTTATCCCATTCAGTCGTCTTCGTAATATCAGAACCGGCCTCGCCAGATTCCGGACGGTTCGTGCTCCCATCGTATACATCAGCGCGCACCATACAAGTACCGAGAACTATCGCCGCTATCAGCAGTAGCATTGCGAGACCGCGATATGGCTGATACGGCCTCTCAGGTCTAACCGTGAATGTCCCGAGATTCACGGTTTAGTGGTTTTAAATGTGGATGATCTCTTTCTCTCTCCCTACCCGGTCAAACTCTTCAATCGCGGAAAAATGACAATGAAAATCTCGAGTTGTCGTTTGTTATGCGGATAATTTTATCGGACGACTCTTGCGGAATAGAAAGTCGAGCGCGATTCAGAGACGGACTGGGCAGGTTTGTCGGTAAAAGTTTTAATTACATGCATTTGTGCATTTGTTTACTGAAAAGGAAAGCAAAATACGTTGGCGGGGTCAATATCAAGGCTGTCGTTTCCTAAGATGATAACTTCAAACGTCACGTTCCAAATAACACGTGATTTCTCGCATTATACCCACTATAGTCCTGTATCGATATAATAAATGAATTTGTATACTGCAAATGATGCGAAACCTGAAAATATATAAATATAAGTTTTGTCTGGTTTTATTATTTTTTAAAATGTTTCTATTACAATAATAAACGAAATTTGGTGCCATAGATGGGACATCTCCGATTGGTGCGACATTTGCAGTACTGCAAAACTTACTTCATGCAAGGTCGACAGTACTGTGCTGACTGCCTTGCTACAGAGAAACTGCAGTTCCTGCCTCTGCTAATAAGAGCGCCGCATTATTTCCTATTTACTGAGTAAATAAAAAAATGACAAAAAATAATAGCTTATTTACATTTTTTTTATATTTCTGTCCCAGTATACTAGTTCAAATTAATTTTTTCAAAGAAACTTTCACAGGCTACTGTAATACTTTTTACAAAACTTTTTTGTTTTTGTTATTGCAAGACCTGAACGTCAGTCCTAAAATCTCTAAAATCTAATCCCGACATGGTAATCTTAAATGCAGTTAAAGGAAATGCTGTGGTGGTCATGAACACAAATGAACATCAGGAGAAGATTGAAGATATTCTTACAGACGAATCATATCGTCAACTTACAAAAGATCCTACGCAACCTTAAATCTGTTATCAAGGCTTCTTCTCTATCAGACTCCGTGACAAAATCTGTCACCCCTCATGACTCTAAAATTCCTAATCTCTACGGACTCCCAAGGGTTCACAAACCCGACATATTCTCTAGCAAAATATCTAGCTTCCTTATTAAAACTCCTTACAGGGAAAATTGATAGTTTCGTTCTTAATTTCTTTCACTTCATTGTACAATTAAAAAGCATTACATTGAGTACTCAAGATATTTTGGTTAGTTTCGACGTAGAGACGAAAAGTTCCTATTCCTATAACTCTCAACATGATTCTCAGAAATATTAAAATCCGAGAATCTGCAACCAAACCTTCTCACCTTAATAGAAAAATGGTTGCCTGGAACATGTTTTTCTTATAACGGTCAAATTTTTGATCAAATGTCGGTAACAGCTATGGGTTTTCCACTAAAGCTCTCGGCACCTAAAACCAAAATTATAGCCTACGTCGATGATACTTTTGTTATTTGGCCTCATAGTCAAGAATCACTAATAGATTTTCCTAGACATTTAAACTCTATACACCCTAACATACGTTTTACCATTGAATTAGAAACTAATAATAACCTCCCATTCTTAGATACTCTTATCAATAGAAAATCAGACCTAATATTGGGTCATTGTGTTTACAGAAAACCTACGCACACAGACCGATACCTTAATGCATGGTCACATCACCATCCGGCCCAAAAATCACCGGTTATCAACTCTCTTGTTTACAGAGAAGTAAAACTATCTCAGCCCAAGTCACTGAAAACAGAATTAAAACACCTTACCTCTGCTCTTCTCTCTAATAATTTCCACATTAAAGACATTACACTTGCCACTGTTGTTCTTCCTTACATTCAAAACATCATTGACAACATATCAAAAGTTCTAAAGAAATATAACTTCTAAATCAGAAATTCTTCGATCCGTCAAATAGAATTTACAGCATTCCATGCATATGCGGCAATGAATACATTGGAAAGACCGGACGAAAAATATTAATTAGGCTCAAAGAACACGAAAAAGCCTTAAGACTAAGACAAATAAACTCATCAACAGTTGCCAAACACAATCACGAAACCGGACATAAAATTTTATTCGATAAAACTAAAATACTTGCATGTAATCAATTCTTCTATAAACGAAAAATCCGAGAGTCTATAGAAATCTATAAGCAACCTAACAGTCTTAATCTTGACTCAGGTCTTATACCTCTCACCAATATGGGAGTCATCCGTGTGTGCCCCTCATTTAGTTCCGCCCCCCTCAAACAATATATACGCAGGTATAGTAAGTATAGTAGTAGGTAAAATTAGTAAGTTCGAGTCAACAAAAACCGATGCATTAGGAATCCAGAAGTTTTGTTGAAAGTAGTGCAAATTATCGATCTAATATAGTACAAATGTGAAATGTCATACAAAAGTGATCAAAAATGAAACCTTTGAGAGACCCGTTGGAAAATTCGCCTGTTAGAGCTAATTAGAAAAATAACTATATCAAATATAAATATATGATAAACAAATATAATATATATGAAATTATAAATCGCTTAAAAAAAGATTTTTCAAACCTCTAGAATAGAAGCCAGGGGGCGTCATTATATTCTTAAATTATAAATCCGATTTTTTTGGGAAATACACACAAGAGGAGCATTTTTTGAAAAACTGAACGACTAATCCAAAGATATACGCCGTTTGTGTATATAAGTTTAAAATGTTTTTCAATATTTTGACACCCTGTGTCTTTTTAACGAAATTATTACTATGTTCTTTATAGAAAAAACCACTCATAAAAATAACCAAAGCTATTCAGTTTTATTTTTGCTAACTTAGGTGATTATTCCAAAACTTTTTAGGCTCGCACCTTGGGATTTTGCGCAAACCTTACTATGCTATATTTAAATTATTATATTAAATAAATATATTAAAAAAAAAAAAGAAAAAATGTAACGTCGACCCTGCTTATTTCAATTGTAATAAATACAACACGGAAAGGCACAAAACCGCGAAGAAGTTAAAGCAAATTGTGTGCTTTTCCATGGCAGACCACCGTAATGGCTAGCTCATTAAAAACGAGAGTTAATGGCTCTAATAATACACACCAAATGGTCCATGACCACCACAGACATTCAAATATGTTCCAGTTAACTGTACAATGCGAAGACATGTTAAAAATGTTAAAATTGTTTCGTCGAATCTAAATAAGATAGATAACTGTATAATGCAAATTTTGGAAATAAAAAAATGTCACGATTTCTATCTAAATGGTTATTTTAGCCAGTGACCTAAATTTTACCCCAACCGTTGGGTCTTGTTAGTGATCAATTTAAGTAAAGTACATCATCTCAATGTGCCGCAGGGTACGGTACTTGGGCCAGTACTATTTAGTATATATGTCAATGGTATATTGTCGATCCTTAACGAGGGAACTGTTTTCTGCTTTGCAGATGACACCGCTGTTATTATAAGTGATAGCACTTGGGACTCAACTGTGAGAAAAGCAGAAACTGCAATTGTCAAATTGAAACAATGGCTTGTTTTTAGTCTTCTGTCACTGAATGTAGATAAAACAAAATTTATTGCTTTCAGCCGGACTCAAATCATGTAAATGTGAAAAACAAATTGAAAGAACAAAATCACTGAAATATTTAGGTATCTTTATTGATGAAAACTTGTCCTGGAGAAAACATGTTGAGTATGTTGTAGGAAAATTCAGGAAGTTAATTTATAAATTTTATGAATTGAGGCATATCCTACAAATAAAAACCCTTAAAATGATTTATTTTTCACTGGTTGAGGCAATAATCAATTATGGTTTAGCAGTATGGGGAGGGGCTTGTTAAACTATTACCGCCCCATTATATATAGTGCAAAAGTATATTATAAAAATCATGTACTTTAAAAATAAGAGATACTCAACATTACTTTTAGTTCAAGAGAGCAAACTACTTACCTTGGAGCAGTTGTACATAAAATCTGTGATAAGATTTATGCTTAAAACATCTTATTATAAACATGACCTTCATCATAATTTTGACACCAGAAATGCAGCACAACAAAATGTGTTATTACCCTTAGTCAAAAATTCAGTTAATCAGCGGCATATTAGCTTTGTTGGGCCAAAAGTCTACAATACCTTATCATTAAGCTTAAAAATACAACCGTATAGAAAAATAAAAAAGAAGCTTGATCAGTGGATTTTGGAAAGCCACTTCGCCCTGCAGCTTATCTAGCCTTACTTGCTTTCGATCGATTTGTGGATCAGCACTCATTTCATTTCATTTCATTTCATTTCATTTTATTACTATTTAAAATTTCCTTGTAAACTATTTATTTATATATGTGTGATATATTTTCTTCCAACTGTTTGAGAGTACAAACCTTATGTAATAACTAGTAATATCTCTGCATACTAGGTTGCACACACAGATTCTTGTGAATCCATTGTGCAAACCGAAATTATTTAAGTTTAGAATATTATCATTGTTGATTTTTTGTTGTTAAACAACTTTTAAGTACATAATTACGTCATATAGATGTAAATTTCGGGTAACGAGACTTATATTTTCAGTTGTTTTCCGTAGTACTAAACATTTAATTGTAACCTTGTAAATTCGTAATAAAAAAAAAAAAAATTGGGAAATATCACAAAAGTTTTTTAGTTTAGTTAGTTTAGTTTTTAAGCTATGACACTTTCATAATCTTATTCCATTTACGTTTCTTAAGGAATTTTACAATTTTAAAAATAATTCACACAACACGTTTAATTTTTTTATTTTTAACATCAAAATTTTGGGCAACAAAATTATTTTTCGTCACTATTTTAAATCCGATATTAATAAATAGGCTTTGTTGCTATTTTTGACCACTTACCATCTTGCCTGATATATTGCCCCTTTTTCTTTTATGGCTGAGAAAAGAAAAATGTATTGTACTTAATGATAGTGTAAATAAAACACCGAAGTACTGAACAGGGCAGAAGTATATCTTCTATATAACCAGTGCTCGGCAATCTTTCAAGGAAGGCTTATCAGCAGGTATTAAGTTACCTTTAGGAAGTAATAATTAAGTAAAAGACGCTTTGCTATACAGAAAATTACCAAAATAAATAAGAACTAAAAGTTCAGATTTTTACGAAATTATATATTTTGACATGACAATTGTTTCGACAACACCGTGTCTTTATCAAATGTAATATTTACAAACTACTTGCTACTATGTATACCGAAAAAAAAACTTATTTCCCAGTATTCCACCTATGGATAGATAGATTTAGTAAATTTCATCCTAACTCAGAAACAGGTTAACCCATTGGTGAAACAAGATTTGTTGGATTGCTTAATAGTATCTTTAGACCAAAATTATTTTGAATTTAATGGACAGATTTATATCTCTATATATGATGTCTTTGCTTGCTTTGTTGGAACTGACAGACAATTGAATTCTTTTTTAAATTACATTAACTCAGTACATAATCGTATAAAATTCACTATCGAGATTGAACAGGATAACTCTATTAATTTTTTAGACCCAACTATTAGGAAAGCGCAAAACAAATTATATTTTTCAATATATCATACACCTTCACATACGTACACAGTCATACATAACAGCTCAAATCACCCTGATACACACAAAATGGCTGCATTTAACTCTTTTATGAACAGACTTTTTTATACGCCACTCTCAAGAGAAAATTACAACAAAGAACTCAATACCATTAAACAAATTGCACTGAACAATGGCTACAATCCGTCCGTTAGAGATAAAATTATAAATAAAAAACAAATACAGACACCAGTAAACTCTATTTATCCGAAACCTAATACAAAACACGAACAATTTAAAACAATTACATACATAGGAGAACCTAGTGAAAAAGTTTCAAAACATTTGTCAAAATGTGGTTTAAAAATAGCGTTCAGAACTAACAACACAATAGGAAAATATTCAAAAAATAATAAAACGAAATGTCCAAAATCCCAAAAATCAGGTGTCTACAGCTTGAAATGTGGATCTTATCCTAAAATTTATATTATTTATATAACATAAAAGAGCGTTTAAAAACAATAGTCTAGGTTCTAATTATGCTACACACTTAAACACAGAAGAACACATTTTTGACGACAATTTTGATATATCACATACAGCCACAAAAAGTAGAAAATTATTAGAGATTAACAAAATGATACATTCAAATGTATTGTTTAACGATCAATTAGATTTAAATACCTCTCCTTTATTGAACTTAAATTCTCCCAACAAGATTAATTAATGTTTCATGGTCATTTTTCGGTATACATAGTAGCAGGTAGTTTGTAAATAATACATTTGATAATGATAAGGGATTATCGAAACAATTGTCATGTCAAAATATATAATTTCGTGAAAATCTGAACTTTTAGTTCTTATTTATTTTGATAAATGGATTTTCATCAAGTAAAAGCCACCTCAGTTTAAGAAAATTACCATGCCCATTAGTCATACGGATCATTACTACGAGGTGAAATGATTCCATTGATTCGGTAGTAATGAATAACGCATGGTAAAAACTTCATCTTGAATAAAATGAGAAATTATCGACTAGTTAACCACCAAAAATATTGATGAAAATGTGGGATGGATTTTGACAACTTGATCGATCGGACCCGTCAGTTATAATGTCAAGAATTTTGTGATTTTTTTATAATTACACTTCTGTATAATGTAAGATGAATAAAAGGATATATAAAAATATCTATATATCTGTCTCTAATGCATCGTTATTAGCGAATATCTTCAGTATTCAAGTTATGTTGGAAACGTTCTTGTTACGTTGCATATTATCTTTTAAAAGATTTCTCTGCGTAACATATTTAAAAAAAAATACTTTTTCTCAGACAATATTTCAAATTGAAATCTTTTTATGAAATACTCGGTGTTGTCATATTTCGCAAAATGTTACTTCTCTCAATTTTTTTAAATACCTGTATATTCACCACTATTTTGAATAATAATTATATTTAATTTATAATTAGTCCATTTCAAAATCAGTGATCTCAGCACTTCAATGATAAGGTGCTCCATCTTAGTGCCAATTAAATTTGGACGATCTATTTCAGGAATAGTATTAAAAAAATCGCACTGCTGTCAAATTTCCTTAATTCTGCATTGGCTATAAAATTCTATCTCTTCAAATACCGCATTACACTTTAACCGATCTTCTATCTTTTTATTTGTCTCAAATTCACACAGTTTATTTTCAGAGCTGTGTGATTGAAATTAATTAAATTAAATTAAAATTTTTTGTCTTCCAAAATTAAACCAGAAAGCTAAGACATTTAATCAACTGCATTATTACTGCCTGGAAACTGATGAAAATCGTCAATAAATAAATTAAATAAAAATAAATTCGAAATGATCCATTACAGGTGAATGTTCACATATACCGTATATATATATATATATATATATATATATATATATATATATATATATATATATATATATATATATATATATATATATATATATATATATATATATATATCAAGATAAGGTATGGACCCCTCTTATACGGCGACATAATGTCTAATTTCTGTTCTGTTGAAATAAAATTATTTCTTTTTTACTAATATTCCACGGAACACTTTTGGCGCACGATTTGCAGTGTTGTTAAATGGATAACACTCTGGAAAAAGAAAGGATTTTACAAGGGAATCATTGCATTAAAATAATGTTATTAGAAGTTCGTGCGTAACACGAAGTATGACGAGCTTTTCGGCAAGTTTTTGTAGAAAATAGGGTCGAAAGCCAGTTTGAGATATGAGATTATATCATACATTCATTTAAGTAATTATAAAAGCTATCTAGATCTTATAAAATGTATATCGCACTGATGCTGGTGTATAACTTTAAGCACTATCTAACTTATTACCAAAGAATTGGAGGTAAATACAAAGAAATAAATATAATCTTATATAATCTTGTAAAATTATCTTTCACCGTGTAAATAGGTGCCTACTCTAAAAACTAACATGCCGTAAAGAATTCGCAATATTAAACGCTTCATGATAATCGATTTCGAGATTACATCTAAAAAGCTCATCGATCACTTCTTCGTTTTTTTCATTGGTCAACCGGCAGATCCAATTAGAGTACAGTTATATCTAACATGATTTGTTGGGTTATTACGACACAACAACCGATTAATTTCCTTAGATAAAATTAAAACCGAATTATGCGCATTCATAATTATTCGTTGCATTTCCTCTGCAGATGTTATTGCGATACGAGTGAGATAAGAGCTATTTATTGAAGATAGTTGCTTGGGAGCAGTTTTGCAAACGTCACTTACGAAATAGAAAACATGGAATTGCAAAGTATGACCCTAAACTCCAAGTTTTGCTTCATCAGCTGCTAGTTTATTGGTGTTATCTGACGAACGTCTTTCATGATGGTATTTATGCAGAAGGTTTGATAAATGTCATTTTAGTCGCGAGTTTTTGATTTGGTTACTTTTGGGTAGTTGGTTTAGATATCTTCTTCTTCTTTCGGTGCCATATCAGGTCCCCCTAACGTTGGCAATCACATTGGCGAGTTGATCACGGTCTTCGGCTAATCTGAATAGTTGTTCGGCACTGCGTATTCCGGTCCAATCGCGGATGTTCTTTAGCCATGACATTTGTTTCCTTCCAACACCTCTGCGACCTTCGATTTTGCCTTTCATTATAAGTTGAAGGATTTTGTAATGGTCTCCTCTAAGAACATGCCCCAGGTACGATATTTTTCGTATTTTGATTGTGTTAAATAACTCACGGACGGCACTTGCTCTATTTAAAACTGCTTCGTTGTGTCTGCAGGGCGGTCCATTGTATTCGGAGCATTCTTCTATGCAACCACATCTCGAATGCCTCCAGGCGATTAACCGCATTGGCCTTGAGAGTCCAAGTCTCAGCACCGTATAACAACACAGACCAAATATAGCATTTGATCATTCTTTTTTACAATTTAAGGTTCAAGTTATCACTGCAGAAGAATGGTTTAATTTTCATAAAAGTTGTGCGAGCTGCATTTGATTTCTTTATCTGGATCTAGTTGCTCTGTTATATAGCATCCAAGATATCTATAATAGGTAACTCTATCAATGTTTTGCTGGTCTATATTTAGGGATGCATCGGCATGTGGCTGGCGACTGGATACCATAAATTTTGTTTTAGCGACATTCATTTTTAGACCCATGTTCCATCCTGTCGTGTTTACGCAATCCAACAGCTCTTATACCGGATAGTATTAATCAGTTCGCCGTTGATCTTCACTCCATGGTCTTTATCTTGTAGAGCCTCTTTGAAAATCACATCTGAGTAAAGGTTGAATAATAGCGGGGAGAGAATGCATCCCTGCCTGACACCTCGCTGAATGCAACATTCGCGGGTTAATCTTCCATCGAATCGTACCACTGCTTTTTGGTTCCAATACAAGTTCTCTATGATACGTAGATCTTTATCATCGATACCTGAGGTCCTTAATATATTAAAAAGCTTATCGTGTTGAACCCTATCAAATGCTTTTTCGTAGTCGATGAAAGCCACATAGATGTCTTTATGTTGGTCGCGACACTTCTGTAGGAGGACATTTAGGGCAAAAAGTGCCTCGCGGGTTCCAAGTGCGTTTCTAAAACCAAATTGGGTTTCGTCTATATCCCTTTCGCACCGGCTTCTTATTTTTCCATGTATTATGCGAAGGAAGATCTTAAGTGTGTGGCTCATGTATTCATCGCATCTCTTCGCCTGTTGTTTTTTCGGAAGGGCTATAAAAACAGACTTCAACCATTCTTCGGGTATTTTACCAGAATCATATACTATGTTGAAAAACTTAGTTAAGGCACTGATGTGGTCTTCGTAGATCATCTGCAAGAGCTCTGTTGGAATGTTGTCTGGTCCCGTTGCATTCTTGGGTTTGGCTGTTTTTATAGCATGTAGAACTTCCGATTTCAAGATTTCTGGTCCTTCACCTTCATTTACATTATCTTGTATATTTGGCCTGTCGTCTTCGTGTCATTTAGATATAGATTTTTCATTTTTCGGTCACTTCCATTTTGAATGTTAATGGCTCCTGCTTCAATTTTTTAAATGAGACACCCTATATATTTTAATTTTAGAGTAACGCCAAAAACAATTTTTTTAAGGAAAAAGTTCAAAATTACGTCATGATATAGTTTAGCTATTATTCTTTCTTGAGTAGGCAATTATTTAAAAAAATAATAAATATGAGCAGCTATGGCGACTTATTGGATGGACATTTCAAAAAAATGTAATTTTTTTATACCCATTTGTAGCAATAAATAACTAAGTCGCAACTCTTTACCAAAAAGGAATCCGCGAAATTAGTTTAATATAAAAATTTTAAAACCATTATTATGTCTTTTGCTTTAATTATTACGATAATACAAAAATAAATAAGTTAAAACCTTTGAAAAATTAACCATAGCATATTTCCTCTTGCTGAGATTAGAGAAAAAAATAGCTATTATCAATGAAAAAAAACTCCTTTTTGTGGACCGTTCGAAAGCATATGACGGTGCCAATCAGAAAACTATGGGAAGTGATGGAAGACACTTCTACCAACATTATATCCACAAGTTATTAAACAACTTTACTCTCGAGAAAATTCACGAAACAACATTGGTGAGTCCCTGTCTGAGCCGTTTGCGGTGACCAATGGTCTACGACAAAATTAAAACAAAAATGGGAAGCACAGGAAAATATCAAAAAAGAAGTTGCAGACCTAACAATGAACCGCAAGAAGGCAATGGGAGAGCTAAAATCCCCATGAAAGACGAAACCGAGGAAGATCTAAATACTCGGGGATATTTGTTAGAAAATGATATTTATTTTGATTTCAGTTAAAAAAAGCGCCACTTTTGGAAGTCCTAAATTCATATTGAATTAAAAAACAGTGTGTATGCGATAATTTGGCTGAACAGGCTGGGCATATTGTTTCACGTCTTCCTCTTTATCATTGCATGTTTAAGCCCATAGAGCATTTGTGGAACGAAGTAAAATCAAAGGTCAGAGCAGAAAATGTTAATCGTACTTTAAATCCCAGTGTTATAAATTTGATAAATTAAGTAATTAACAACATACCAATTGAGAGCTGCAAAAATTCAGTGCAGCACATTATAAAAATAGGTTATTCTTTTATTTCTATACAACTTAACATAAATTCTACAATAATAATACCCTTGAGAGTCCGTCCCTAATGTTCTGTTCTCTTATACCTATCGGACACGAGTTTTTTGCCATCGGCAGGTAAGCACGATGGAGATTGAGGCAGGCTATACCTGCTGTAGGATCATGAACTGTAAATGAAGATATGTGTAGCAAGTTAGAAGCGTTCGAAATGTTAAAAATGTTAAAAATCCCGTGGACTGATTGTGTTACTAATGAAGAAGTACTTCGACGAATGAAAAAAGATCGTGAAATAATCAACACCATCAAAATACGCAAGCTACAGAACTTCGGCCACATAATGAGAAACGAACCTTGCTTCAATCCATCTTGCAGGGACAAATTTTTGGAAAAAGAGGCCCAGGAAGAAGACGAACGTCCTGGTTGAAGAATCTCAGATCCTGGTTTAATAAGACAACACCACAACTTTTCCGTATTGCTGCTGATAAGATAAAAATTGCCGTGATGATCGCCAACATCCGTACCTACCTGCTGAAACAAAAGATCTCTAATTCTGGTTTATCTTGGTAAACTAGACTAAAACTGTTCTTATCTTTGTTAATTTTCAGCGCTTGCAGCAAATCAATCTTTATTCCGAACAAATTAAAAATGTCTAAAAAAAAGCAGTTGTGTTGCCCTATTTACGATTAGTCTACAAAACGTGAACGTTGAATTCGCGGAAAACCGAAAACCCCATTTTTGTACGTAACAAATCGGCTTCGTCGAAATGCCTGCGTCTTATAGTTCACGGTTGCGATCATGACCATTTTCACGGTTAACGCGACAAAATCTCGCATAGTACACGGATAAAAATAAATACGAAACAATTGACCCAGTTTCGCGCATGAAATTGCATTTTGCTTTTGTTTTGGCGAGGTTTTAGGTCTTTCAGCGGTGAGTTTCACTTTTCCGGATCGTTTTTCTGAGCGAGTAAATCGGAACTTTTGTTGCGGCGAGGAAGTGACGGCGGTAACCATGAGTTGAAAGATCTCGGCTGCTTTCTTAACACGTTAATTGCACGAGGCAATTATCCCGACGCGATTGGGTCAAACTTGCGTGCCTCGTTGTCATGTTCCGATATTTCGAAACTTTGCCATTTTCTTTGCTTTTTCTTAAAATTAAACTAACCAAAGTTTGATAAAAAATTCTTTACGTATTAACAAAACAACGTCACCGACGGAAAATTCGCTAAGCTAAGTCACAAAACATGCTTGACTAAAGAGTTCCGACGATAATCCTTGTGGACATTTTGACATGGTGCTGAAAATATGCTGTTCTACTCCTGGCCAATTATCTCTCTAAGACCATGGTCGCAAGTCACTTCGGACATTTCCTGTACTTTGGTCACGTGTTTGGGAGCGATCAGTCACATCACATGTCACTCAAAATCTATTGCGTAACTTTTCTGTCCAAAATATTTTCATCAATGCATGTACAATGCATAATGATGATACCTGTGTACGCCACGTTCTATTTCTGCATCCCGTAACCTTCCAGTTTTTTTCTTGCATCTTTCTGTCGCCTCATCGGCATACATGTTTAGAAGGATTTTTCTCTTCCTGATTCACTGACGTTTTTCCTTTTAGACTGTCATCGTCGATGCCTCACAGCCGCACATACTTATAACCGTTTTACACAGGGTGATCTTGGTTCAACTACTGAATTCTCTTGATCTTATAAGGTCATGTAGGTCATCTGTTTCCCGCTTGTATTCGGTTATCTAGTTCTCGTGATTCGTCGTGACCTTCACATATTGTTGTTTCAAGATGCCTAAGTTCTTTGTCTCTTTCGAAATTGTACTCACCGATGGTGACATTTTGAGAAATCTCTATCTATTGGCCATTTTAGTTCGTGTATCTATTCAATGGTTGAACGCAACGCATGAATTGATAGCCTCCGTTGATTTCTTCGGAATATAGGTTGGTTCTTTTAAGAAAGATATTGGAAAGAAATGTTTACAATGAATTTAATACCTTGATTTCCCCTGTAGTTGATGCATTGATTGGTATCTTCTTTTTTGTGGAATGGCCCAACACATTTCCTTATATTCCTCTGGTAATGTTTCATATTGTCAGAAGTTTCGAATCAGCTTTTATATGGGTGGATATCCTTTACGTTTTAGACTCCCAGCTGTTATGTTACCACCATCAGGGACCCTATTAGTTTTGGGTTTTCTGATGGCACTGTTTACTTCTTCATATGACTGGCATTGGTCTTCTATTTCGGTTCCATGTACATTTATTTTTAAAACGGCAACTGACATGCGAAGCTTGAGAGGATCTAGAATTAGTCATATGAGAAGAAATAACACTGCACCAACATTTAGTGATAGTACCATAAACGTAATTCGCCACGAGGTAAAATATCAGTACAAAGCTGGTCCAACTGTGAAAAATGAGTAATAAAAGAAGAAACTATTTATCGGGCACGATTAGTGGCGGAGTTGATCATTGAACTAGGTGATGACAGTATCGATAGTAACGATTTTTTAAGTGACTGATACTTTAGTATTATTATATTTAATATTTTGTATATTAATAATGAGACTATTTTTTTATGTACATGTTTCAAGAATTGCGATGCGAAAAAGATTGAAAACATTCTTAGTGTCGGTAGATAAATTCCTAGGACGGTCCTGAAATGGTTACAGGTAAAGGCCTGCTCGGCAGGGTGTTCTATAAGGGGCTGCGGTTTTGGAGTAATCAACAGTAGGCAAAGTTAATCACGAGCTCGGTCGTTAAAATAACATTTCTGGTCATGGTATAAGAGTGCGTTGAAAATGTTGGCATTCATATTTCGGAACACTAGTGAGTTTACGAGCGAACATACACTGAAGGCACTCTAATTTAGTTATGTTAGATCTAAGCGGGAGTATGGAGTCATTATATGGCAGCCTATTTACAATAAATATATTATTCGATTAGAAAATGTTCAAAGGAGATTGTTAAAATATCTAGCTTTTAATTCAATTGTTATTTAAATTATGTAAATCTCTTATAGACTGCTCTGAATTGTTATCGCAGATCGCAGAACATCTCCAATATTCCATCCAACGTTCCCCACAAACTTTTTAGTTAATAGTCCACATTTTAAAGCAATGGGTAGTTTTAATTGTATTTGTAGTGATATAGATGTCAATGATCTTACACCGGCTCAGTTTACTTTGGCATTAAAAGATAGATATTTACGTTTCAGGTGATCATTGTTGACTCGGTTTTGAGTTATGTTTTTTTTTGTTTTGGTTATATAAAGTTCTTTATATTGTTGCTTTTGGTACGATTTCGGTATTCGGAATTTTCATTTGACCTGCTAACTATACGAAGCGAATTAATTGTCATGTCATTGAATATTATATCTATTAGACAATAAAGCTTGTTATTATTATTATTATTATAATTATTATTACTGACATATTGATATTGTAAGCCTGTCACACACTGAGTACATAGGTAACTTTTTTTTGCGTAAAAAGTTATTACTATTTTGTAGTAAAAAGTCAAATATCTGTCGTGAAAAGTTTTTAGAAAGATGAATTTATTATTAAAGATAAAGACGCCTGCTCGGTAGCTTGAAAGAGATACCAAATTTCTCTACCTGTTTTGTAATTATTGTAATTTTTTGACAAGTTATTGCTTCCAATTGCGTTAATTAACGCACGAGGTTGCGTTTGGTTGTACAGGGTATACAAATTCAACACTCAGATTTTAGATCATTTTGACAAAACTGGCTACGTTCATTTATCGTCATAAGGGTCTTTATTTTCTGCAATTAAAATTAAACTATTTATTTGTTTTCATAAAATGTAATGGCCGAATACCCGAAAACGAATAAAATTAAGACAGATGCTTATATGATAAAAACAAGAAAAATATGCCCTTCAAACCTAGACAGTAAATTCTGAGACACCCTGTATTGTAAGAGCGCGGCTGTCCCATCTTGAGTGACTGGTTTCATACGACAGGTATAAAGTTAAGCCCGAATATTAACACGTGGTCGAAACGCATTGTTCATGACGAAGTTGTTTCAACGATACGTATCTAAGACTGCGTTGTTGTTTAAAGTTATAGCAAACGCCGACTCTATCAGCTGTTTTAGATGATGACTGTACAACAATCGCAGTAAACAATTTAATTCGAAAAATAGAAGGTAGGGGGCAAGCGACGTTATCAATTTTTAATACCAAATTTACGTATCAGTACGACTGGAGAAGCATTTTGTAGCCCGTTTGTTGTACCTATCTAGCATAGGACTATCGCAAAATGATCCGATCTGTTGTAAGTATTTATTTATAGCGTGTTAGCGAAGTTAATACAATCTAAAATTAAAAAAAGGTACTTATTAATAGACCAATTCATGACGTGCGATTTTTAAATTTGAACAAGGTCGACTTGAAAGGCAAAATCGTAATGTTGGTATCTGCTAAATTACACTCGTCTCGTTTATTATTATTTAGTCATATTTTGGAAAGTTAAACTTTCGCTTTTGCGTTAAACACGAACGGTTTAACAAAAACGATGTCATTTTTTCGGATCTTCTAGTTTTAACAGTGAATTAGGGTTAGTTAGAACACTCATACCAAAAAACGCTCTTACCAAAATAACAGCTAAATTTAGAGAATTCTGTTTATATTTTATGTACAACGTATCACTTGTTAAAAAATTGCGTAATATTTGAGAATATGTTTTTCTTACTGCCGCTTTGAACTAAGTTCGAATTAGAATTGTTTGGCAAAACTTGCACAGGAATTGGGTTTTGTACTCAAGATATACCGGTTCTTATGAATCTCGAAAATATAGTATGGAAGTATGCGTCTCTAAAAGTTACTTAACTATCGATATCCCAATATATAATCCATATAATATTTCTGTTTCAATATACTATTAATAAGACGAACGCAAACTCGAATTTTCGGAGTGAGTAATATATCCAACACTTTAAACTCGTCTCTTGGTCTCGGCCGTTAACTTCTAATTGTACAATGGTAGTTTGCGATAGGAAGAACTTTTTGACAAATTAAATACATCATGGAATGTGTGAAAAAATTCTTCAAAGATTTCAGAAAATGACTCATTAACTTGGTATAGATGTATAGATTTTGTACTAACCATTTATTGTAACACTAATAATAATAGACATTTTATTTTATTAATCCTACAAAGAAATCAGTTTAACAAAAAACTGTAAACATAAATATAACGGAATTAAAAAATTGTTAGTGCAGACCGGTAAAAGTATCAAACACTTGTTATAATTTCTTGAGAAAAGATGACACGTAAATTTAATATTTAAATTAAAAAAAAGAAAAGAAAACAATATTGCCAGAACCTCGCCAAATGACCAACGACTTCATTAATGTGAAAGTATTTCCTAAATGGCTTTTAAACATTTGACAGGATCAAGAAACATTAAATATTTTATATTTATTAACAAGTGAAGCAATTCTGTAAGAAAAACACTTTTTCTAAAGTTCTTTTTTATGACTGTGATGGGGATGTTAATTGAACTGCATGTACGAAATTTAATTATATGATGCAGATACTCAAGTGATTTGTTTTTGAATATTTTATAGAAAAAACAAGCTTCGTGGAGTAAACGAGTAAACGGCCCGTATTCGTTTTATGTCATATACGAGGTGTGTTCAACAAGTAAGGTGACTTGTGTAATTGGGTGGGCTTATGTTGGTACACATGTCCCTCATACAATTTCAGCTAGTTTGCACGTTTACTTTTTTTGTGAGACAGAAACGTTAGACGTGTTTTGTGTGCTCGGTGATCTTCTGCTGTCAAAAAAAATGGAATGAAATTTTCTGTAAAAAATGGAATACAGTTTTGCAAAAAATTGAGATGTTGAGAACGGCATACTTTGAGCAAAAAAAAATGTTTAAAGGTATTACAAGCTATCATTACAATAACTGATGAAGGCGTTCAAGAAATGAAACAAATGGTGTTGAAAAATCGTCGAAACACTATTAGAGAAGTAGCTGAAGACGTCGACATGTCTATTGGCTCGTGCCATGCAAGTTTTTCCGAAGTTTTGGGCATGAAACGTGTAGCACCAAAAATTTGTTCCGAAAAAAGCACGTCAAATTCGATCAGTTAACAAGATTTTGATTACTATTTTCTTTGATTGTCATAGCGTAGCACATCAAGAGTTCTTACCGCAAGATCGTACGGTTTATAAAGAGTATTACGTTGAAATTATGTGCCGTTTATATATGAAGAAAACATACGAAATTGTGGGAAAAGAATTCATGGATTTCGCATCACGATAATGCACCTCCTTACTCATCGTTGCGTGTGTTTGTGGCCAAAAATAAAAACACAATCATGCCTCAGCTACCACATTCACCGGATATGGCCCCCTGCGATTTTTTACTGTTCCCAAAACTCAAGAAACCCATGAAAGGAAGGAGGTCTGGAACTATCGAGGAGATAAAGAAAAAATCGCTGGAAGAATTCAAGGCTATCCCAGAAAGTGTTTACCAACAGTGCTTCGAGGATTGGAAAAAACGTTGGCCTAAGTGTATTATATCTGGGGGATTACTAATTTTGATGAATAAATAAATACTTTTTGATAAAACTTCACCTTGTCATCTAACATTTTGAACACACCTTGTATAAATCTCAAAGGCCCATTTTTAAATTATTGTTTACGCCTAAAATTGTAAGAATCGTTACAGATTTCATATAAATTGTTACACAAAATAAGGTATGACAAAAGAAAGATTCATCTAATCCCAGTCTGGGCAACTGGAGAAATTGTGCAAAACATATTTTCGAAAATGTTATATGTCTAAGATTATGTATCTAAATTCAAAAATACATAGTAACTTACAATAATCAAATCAATCAATAATCATAGGACAATTGCGCATAGAAGTATATATCCAACTCAGAACAGAACTAGTATAGTCTTCAATAATCTTGTTCATTTAGCAACCAAATGTTTGAATAGTTTAAGTGATAACACTAGGCTTACGAATTCTTTGTTGGTTTGTTGGAAATTGTTACAAGAAAAACAGAGTTATCAAGCACTGATTTGTGTCAGCAAGTAAATATAATATTTTGTTTATTTTTATTTAATAAAGTTGTTTAAAAAAATAGCACCTGAGTGAGTATAAATATTAGTGGCAAAGAGTAATAGCGAATAATAGCGTAATCTTGAAAACTTTATTTATGACGTTAATCTTGAACTATTTTTTTTAAGTATCTGATAGGTAGAAATGGCAATAACCCTGATCAAAATCGATCAATATGCTTACGTTTTTAGACTTCCCCCTTAGCAGCCGTTCTTAAGAGGAGTTACTCAAATGTTGCGCCTACCACAAAATTATTTATCGATGGGGAATTCGTCGACTCAAAAGCGACGGAATGGGTGGATCTGCACGATCCAGCTACCAACAACCTA
Source organism: Cylas formicarius (assembly GCF_029955315.1). NCBI lineage: Eukaryota > Metazoa > Arthropoda > Insecta > Coleoptera > Brentidae > Cylas > Cylas formicarius. The sequence continues at coordinate 10,816,227 of NW_026844352.1, read as the reverse complement.
ATCACCAGAATACCGCTAACTACTCGAGAAGAGATGGAAGCCGCCGTGGAGTCGGCCAAAAAGGCATATCATTCCTGGAAAAATACGTCGGTACTGACTAGGCAGCAGCTGATGTTGAAATTTCAAGCGGCGATAAGAAGAGATATGAAGAAAATAGCGGCCAACATCACATTGGAGCAAGGAAAAACGCTAGCAGATGCCGACGGAGACGTTATGCGAGGAATACGTAAGTGTGGAGATACGAATTTCTTGTTTCGTTATATTACTGACTGTAAAATCGAACTTTTCGAAAGGATCTACACTCGTATACAATTTCTTTCTAATTTGGCATTTAAAGTTAAAAATATAAGTGAATAAACTAATTACAAAAAGGTATACTTTTCACTGCTGGTGATGAAAAGTAAATTTGAACTAGTTATTTATTGTAATGGAATATTTTTTAAACAAATTTAAATTTGTTGATAAACGCTATAGATAGTAATAACACAATTTGAATAATTGGTCATATTGACCCTGGCTGACAATATACTTTTCTGGTCTTTATTCAAAATGGATTCTTCCATACTATTCAATTTTGAGCCAATTAGCCCCAAAATCAACGGTTTTTGGCTTCTAGAGAGATAACTTTTGAACAGTTGTACCTGGGGGATTAAGATTAAGATTAAGAACAGTTAACGGAGTACAGAGTTAATATAAAATGGCAGCTATCCAACGCCATCATCCATCTTTTCCTCACTTTTTTATCTCTTTTTCGGTCATCATTGGTTTAAAATTTTGCACCCCGATAAAAATACTTTGTATTCTATAACCACAGCACGTTGAAGGAAATGAGTCAAAAATTGGTAACTACAAAAAGAATCTCTAAAACAACTAAGAGGTAATGAACCCGAGGAATTTAGAACTTGACTTTATTTTTCACAAAACTCGATGACTTTTATCTGTCAAAAAACTGCTTCCCTATGTATTCTAATACACATATTTGTCGACAGGCTTTGACTGTGACGGATAAAACCTTTAGATAAACTTTTATATGAGTGGCCCGCTGTTGTAACTGGGAGATTGTTGGTAGGAAAGTATTTTTTTCTACTCCCGCCTTTAAAATATCTAATTACACACCGATCTAGCGTGCGGGAAGCGTCACTTTACCACGCAGTTTCGTTTCCCACGAATCCGAGCCACTTCGGACATTTCCGGGATTTTACAGCACGGATTTGGGAGCAATCGGATGTTTTCGCAGATATTTCGCACGCTTTGAATTTAACGTTTGTCAATTCTGACGGTTAAGTCAGTGAATGTATATGTGTTGTTTTGCGAAAATATACCCAAAACCTAACGGTCGTAGAAAAAGTATAGTATGCAACACGTTCGGTAAAATTTTTAACTCACTCGTTTATTAAAAACTCGCTCCGCTCGTGTCAAATAAACTCGTGAGTCAAATGCCGTTTACCGCACTTGTTGCCTAATATACTATTCAACATTCATAAACTACAGCGGAGCAAGCAAAAAATTCTTGAACGATAAGACGCGCGAGATACAGGACCACGAACTTTTAAACATACGGGCCATGCCATATTCGCAAAAATCTGTAATTTGAGTTCTTATTTTAATGAAAATCATATCATCAAAGCTGAATCACTTTTCGCATATTGTACACGGTGCGTGAGATATTAGGAGCTATGGTAAAAAACAAAACATCCGAAATTTGCAACGACTCGAAATTTGGCAGGCGGGTAAAACTAGTAACTCGTAAATTCTGGGAAATTTAAAAAAAATATATTTTTTCAAAAACCTACTCGGTTGAAAAATTTCTTAAAGCAGAAAACGCGTGTGGACGGGGGCTAGAACTTTTATTTTAGTGATTTTTTGGGTGTGTTGGTTATGGCGAATTGCCTAAAAATTGCCTTTTTCGTAAATGAAAAACTGCTAAAAATCGGAAAATTAGTATTAAACAGTATATATGGTTTTCCTCGTACAGGGTAAATGACTGTTACTAAGACAAATCTTTGTGTTTACATGACTTGGAAGTTAAACAACTTTATTACGATTTTAAATATAACATCCTAAATAAACACTAAATAAAGTGAATATGTATGTTTTAATTTATATTTTAGGTAAAATTGTTATGCACTTATTTGACTACCTAATGATGTAAAAAAGTTTTCACTCTTAGTATGGTTAATATTAGAAAATTTTGTATAAACCCGGTTTTAAAACTCGAAAGTAACTTTCAGCGTGTTCTCTTGGCCGATTTACTGAATAAGTTCGTAGTCGATACTTGGACATCTTTTCACACCTTTGTGCAAAATTTTTCTTTTGCAGAGGTTGTCGACCATGCTTGTGCTGCCGGAACCCTTCTTCAAGGCGAATCTTTGCAAAGCATTTCCAAAGACATGGACATTGTCTCCTACAAAGTTCCACTGGGAGTCACGGCGGGTATTAGTCCTTTTAATTTTCCGGCCATGGTGCCCTTATGGATGGTGCCGATGGCGCTCATAGCCGGAAACACCATCATCATTAAACCATCTGAAAGAGATCCCGGAGCAACCATTTTGCTCATGGAACTGTTGAATGAAGTCGGATGTCCTCCGGGTGTTGTAAACGTGAGTATTGGTAACTGCTAAAGTCTGATATCCTGATTGCAATAAAATTAACCTGATATAAGTAGCTGCAAATCTATAAAGATGATTTCTATCTGTATGCAGATGTTCATAGATATTTTTATTGCAAAAAATATACATGGTTACTATCTTTGAAACAGTGCTGAACTCATAAACAGAATAATACCACAACTAATACCACTGATTATGCTAAAACTTAGCGTTAGCGATACACATATCAGAAATCTCACGTTCCTTATCCACCAGACAAAGTTCAAATAACAATTATAATACTATTTATTACAAATTCCACTTAATCACAATACTATTTACAAATCTACTGGATTTCTCCTGTGTCAGGTGTTGATGAACTGAACTTGCAGACGTTTCGTCAATCATTCTGTTGGCTTTATCAGAGCTTAACAGAAACTAGCTCGCATTCTACTCTGTACCTGGTTATATAATATTTGAGGGGGCGTAGTTAAAGGAGGGGATGACCATGGTGGTGAAAGACTTGAACAAGGAAAACTGATGGTATATAGAAAACCTACGTACACAGACCGATACCTTAATGCATTGTCACATTACCATCCAGCCTAAAAATCATCGGTTATCAACTCTCTCGTTTAATAGAGTGGAAAATTATCTCAACCAGAGTCTCTGACCTCAAAATTAAAACACCTTACATCTGCACTTGTCCCTAATAATTTCCACATTGGAGATATTAAGCATTGTAAAATACATTTCACCACAACCCTTGCAATCAAAACATCACTGACCACATATCAAAAGTTCTGAAGAAACGTCAAAACAATATATAACGTCAAAACACCACCACCGTTTGTCTAAACATCTCTCAACATCTTCGATCCATCAAAGACAAAACTCCCTTTGAGATACCAGGAGCTTAGAGCATTCCATGCATATGCGGCAAAGAATACATTTGGAGAGACCGGGCGAAAAATATCTACTAGGCTCAAAGAACAGGAAAGAGCCTTAAGATTACGAGAAATAAAGTCATCAGCAGTTGCAAAACACAATCACGAAGCCGGACATCAAATTTTATTCTTTAAAACTAAAATTCTTGAATGTAATCCATTCGTCTAAAAAGGAAAGATACTAAAATCTACAGAAATATATGCATAAGCAACCAAACAATCTTAAGAGCGAGTCATCGTCAAACAATCAATAAGCAGATACATGCGAGCCAGGGTCAGTTAAGCTCTGAAGAAGGCAACAGGACAATTGGCGAAACGTTAGCAAGTTTGACTCAGCAACAACCGGCGTAGGAAGAATCCAGAACATTTGCAAATAGTATTACAGTAGTCTGTGGAAGTTTCCTTGAAAAATTAACTTAATCTTACAACTATAAATATACTTTATACAAAATATGACATAAACTCCATATAGCATACTAAACAACTAGCACCTTATTATTGAAAAAGTCATCAACTAGATAGATAACAAAGCCGCCTAATTTGTAAACAGAAATAATGCAGTAAAGAATTCAGAAATATTTCCTGAGAAAGGAATCAAATTTCAAAAAAAGTTTTCTGTTGTATAAAATAATAATTTATAATATAAGTTTATATCAAATATACTAAATTATATTATATTAAATATCTAAAAACGAAAACAAGTTTAGCACTAGTGCATTGTTCTGCCACTTAAATATGAAAATTATAATTTTGGAAGTTTATCAGTTATGATTGTATGAGAAGGTTTCATTTAATTTGTATTACTTTTAACACTTAAGTCGCCGACCATTTTTGAAATCGACTTTACGAATCCAAGATCTCAATACCAGTTTGTAGGTAATTCACGGAACCCACGACGCAGTCAACTTCATTTGCGACCACAAAGACATCAAAGCCATAAGTTTCGTAGGTGGAGATAAAGCCGGGAAGCATATCTACCAGAGAGGAGCAGCGAGTGGGAAACGTATCCAGTCAAATATGGGCGCAAAGAACCACGCCATAGTCTTGTCGGACGCAGATAAAAATTCAGCATTGGATCAAATTGTTGGGGCCGCGTTTGGGGCAGCTGGACAAAGGTAAGTTTAGGACAGCGTATTATAACCAATCTTTTATTCGCCCAGCTTTCAGGTGTATGGCTTTAAGTGTGGTTATTTTGGTGGGCGAGAGTCAAAAATGGATACCGGATTTAGTTGAGAAAGCGAAAAGGTTGAAAGTGAGCGCCGGTCACGAACCTGGCACCGATGTCGGCCCTGTGATTTCACCCCAAGCTAAAGCGAAAATTTTGCACCTAATCGAACAAGGAATAAAGCAGGTAAAAATGTCTTATCTGATTCTATAAAACCTTCATTCTGTTGTAGTCAGTATCGATACCAATGAGTTGTATGAATAATACCAAAGTTTCAACTCTTAGCTTTCTCTATTTCAGAAGCATCGCTGTTCATTTTCCTTATGTTTGGTATTTTTAACCTGAAGGCTACTCATAGGCCAAACGTACATTGTTTTTATATAAAAAATATATGTATAATATGTAAGTTTTGTAAAATGTATTACAGTAGCCCGTGGAAGTTTCTTTAAAAAATTTATAATGTTATGAAATCAGCCATAGCTTTGCCGAAGTCAAACTGAAGTTAGACAACCTCCTATCAGACTTCAAAATTATGGAGGAGATCCTTACTTTGAAAAGCATAGCATAGGAAAATGAGAATTTACCTATAACAAATGATATCTAAGAGACTCAAATATTTGATCTACATTAATTATATACTCAATCTACTCAAACCAAGAGTTTAATTGAAATTTCATTCAAATACTTATCGCAAACTTAAGGAAATCTTAAGAAAATAATGTCAAAAATAAGTTTTTACTTTTGCTTGCAAATGTTAGAGAAATATATCATACACTGATGATCCATATATAGTACACTTGTTCGACCCTTTTTGACCCACCACTTTTGTGAACACCTCTAAAATAAAATCAAATTATAAAAAAAAAATCTGTTAAACATTGCAAAAAAAAAATAAAAATACAAAAACCATAGTGGAGTATTGATCCTGGAGGCGAAAAAGTAAGCATTACTGCTGATTTACTTATAACTAAAATTAACTGAAAAATTTTAATGTATATAATTTAAATTCTATTTAAGCTTTTTTATAATATCTGTTCCACTTAAAAAATCTTGACATGATTGGGTAAAATTATGTTTGATCCGAAATTAGTCTCTAATGTTTTTACATTTCTCTGTTTACTTTTGCGTTAATGTTGCAGGATTGGTTATAAAGTAATAATTATTCAAAACAGTTTATTTAAGGGCGCCGGACCCGGGAAGTTCAGCAAAAGTAGCGGGACAATCCTGTCTAAAACGGGAGGGTTTGCAACCTTAATCTGCACTATGGTTTCCGCGGTTATAACTTGGAACTTAACTTATTTATCCAACTCATTGCTTTCGTTCTTCGCAGGGTGCCAAATGCCCATTGGACGGACGTAACATCAGAGTGGAAAAATACCCCAACGGTAACTTCGTCGGGCCTACAATCCTAACGAACGTCCTACGTACCAACGATTGCTACAAAGAAGAAATCTTCGGCCCGGTGTTGTCGGTGATGTCGGCCGATAACCTCGAAGACGCGATAGAAATCATAAACTCAAATCCGTACGGAAACGGGACCGCGATTTTCACGACAAGCGGCAACTTTGCGAGACAGTTTGTCAACGAAGTCGACGCGGGACAAGTGGGAGTGAACGTGCCCATTCCGGTGCCATTGCCGATGTTTAGCTTTACGGGATCCAGGGGTAGTTTCCACGGCGATTTGCACTTTTACGGAAAGCAGGGTTTGAATTTTTACACGGAAACGAAAACGATCACGTCGCTCTGGAGAAAGGGACAAGTTGCTAGTCGGCCGTCGGTTGCAATGCCTGTTCATAATTAAACTAATTCGCAAAGATAGTTAGTTGTTATCCTATTATACAAAATTGCATATTTGGTTTGCAAATATATTTGTTACTCTCACCCAATGACGAATATGGCAATGAACATGGACTTTTCGAGTGGACGGATGGACTACGCGGCGCCCTTTTACGATGCCTTGAAAAGAGCGGTTACCCCCGCCGTGGGTATATGTTCCACTCCTTGGCGTTCCAGAGGGGGAAAATGAAGTAACGGCGAATAATATAGATCATCCTATTGCTTTCACACCGCTGCTACCTCGGCATATCGATTTTACTGAGAGAAGGCCATTACAGTAGAGATATGTATGCTTGGGGACAATCCCACTCCTCTCCCTTTTGTGGGCGTGTCCTCCTTCCCCACGACTCTTTGGCTCCTCCCCCTTTACCCATAATCCCTTGAAACTGGCCCCCATTGGATAAGCAACAAGAAATGCGGTTTAATCAATCTCCCCACCTCTAGTTCGCGATGGCGGCGAAGCCAATCAGAGCCCAGATATTTTCCCACCCCTAAGAAAAGCAATGGCGTCAATGAGACTTGATCATATTGTTCGCGTGACCATCTGCACCCTCTAGCGGTTCGAATGTAAACTAGTGTCCCCTCTTGGAATAAGATTTTCTTTAATAAGGTAACCCACCTAGTGAATATTGACCATAACATTTATTTTAAAAACATATAGTTCTGCGAATGTGTACCCTCGCGGGTACAAACTGTACTTTTATTGCGCACAAAGGACAGGGGAAATAAAGACGAAAAGTATTGGATTTCTTTTCTCGGAACTGGAAGCTGGCAGGCACCACCAATAATATCTGCAAAACAAAAAGCTGGTTAAAATTTTCATTAATAAAGTAGGATATTAGAAACCATATACATTATTAATTTACTAAGCCATCTACCGTGCGTTAACTTCATACATATTTCCGCATGCTTCTGTTTTAAGGTATCGTGAGATATTTGACTATTTATCTGGGAAAAGTTCATATGTCGAAAATATTATGTGTATGTGGCCGTGGTAGGCTTTCTTTGCTATTATAATTTTATTTTTATTATTTAATATTTAGAAAATTAATTTATCTATCTTATTGATGATTTTGATTTTCTTTGCTATTTTATTATTTGTTTTTATTATTTAATATTTTCAAAATTAATTTATCTATCTTATTGATGATTTTAAGATATCGCAGTCAACTTTACTATTTCATCAATTTCTTTTATTTATTGCTGATCTTTGAGGATAGTGTACATACTTTTTTTTTCGTAACTTATCTGTATCTACCCTTTAATTTCCTATCAAGCCATAAAGCAAACTCCAAAGGCATCTTAACTAAAAAGTCATATACTTTAAAGCTGCTGCTACTACTACATGAAAGTGTGTTTCTATGGCAATTTCAACAACAATGAAATCTGGACGCTTATACTAAATACTGTAATACTCTTCTCTGCTAACGCTCTAGGAGACGCTAGTTGAACCCTGTTCAAAGAAAAACTTCTACAGCCCAAATAACCTCTCTGAACCACACTTAAGCACATCACTCTTTCACTGTCTTGCAGCCTTTAGATTAATATTCCGTACTAACTACGAATGCCATACACGAAACGTTCTCTTTCTAATTTTTTTCTATGCGCTACATTAACGAACAGGATCTAAACTTTTCTGTCTGTGTATTTTGTTAGCCACCTTAAAAAAAAATAAAAAAAGGTATGCGAACCTAGAGGATATTTTCCATATTTTTCACAAATGGTGACAACAATGCAAGTATTATTTTTAATAATAATCCATCTTTCGCTATGACACGAAAACATCGATTTTTTAATTCTAACTTTTCTCATAGAGCTTCCCTTTAGTCTCTATCTGTTCTTTAACTAAATCCCCGCCTTTTTGAAAAACCAACCTCTAAAAATAGTTAATTTTCTCTAATTTAAATTTGTACGTTTTACGCAATATGTGTGAATATTTTTGCTAGAGCATTTAGTTACTTAGTACATGTCCTAATCAATATTTTAAAAATATGATTCTAATGATACGTGTTTACGATTTGAAGATAACGAAACATTCCCCAGTTTTATAAATGAGAGCTCACCGCCAAACTACCAAACATCACAGTACAAGCTACCGTACTACGCCCCCCTGGACAAAATCAGGTTAGTCAGCGTCATTAATTCTACCTGCGTTAACGAATAGCGTATTTTTAATTAAGGTTTAATACGCAGAAAGTTTAAGTAACAAATAATTGCAATGAAACTCACTAACATCATAAATTATTTTAAAAAAATTAGAACAGTTGGAATTTACTGGAGTAACCAATTTGGCACTAAAAATGGAAATTTTCGATACTCTACTAGGTGCCTACAATAAATTTTACTATTATTTTTAATGCAGAGACACAACGATTTTCTAGTTCTGAATTTGATCAGGGGTATATGACCATAGTTTACGCCGACTCTAAAAGGCATGCAGTCTATTGTTTTTGAACGCCCCATTTTGTGTATTATGTTCAAAACAGAGACTCTCTGGGCTTACGACTACAGCTACCAGCTACTACTTTCAATAATATTAACACAAAAAAAGTAGGTGGCATTTCTATAATACGTGCAAAGTTTATGTGAAACTGACTGGAAGACAGAGTAATGCACCAATATGTTACTAAACATATTTCGATAGAATTCCGTAAGAGCTTACCTCCAAGTTTCCTCATTTAGTCAGTCAAAGCATCAAATGGGAAATTCCAATCCAACATATGTAGTGGTGGAAATATATTAATCGCCTACGTTACCGATGGTACCCGACTGAAGCTTCTGCGTCTTCTTTACCCCACATGCCTACTTAAAAAGATACTGGTCTAAGTCTCAATATTCCTGTTAAAAAAAAGAGAGGTTCTATATTGCCATAAATATGTGTTTTCAAAATTTTACCTGAATGGTTCGTGATTCCTTATATATGCAGTGTTGGCAGCAATGTGGCGACGACTACGCTGAAACTTTGCATATCTCGTGTCCCCATGACTGGTCTGTTTCATATATTAAACCTCACCTCGCACGGGTTTGAACCTCCTTTAAAAAAAAAACAGGCAGACTTATACTTATCATATCAAAGTAATACGAGGAACTTATATTTTATGCCAAAACTTATTTCATCACCTCCAAAGGGGAGTAGGGGTTTCTAAAGTATGGTAGGTACATCTCTTTCATTTTTTAATTAAAAAAGTGACACAATTACGCGACGTAACTCGATCCGGATCGTTAACGCGTCTCAAGATGGGGGTTTAGAGATGCTGAGGTCATTAAATTGATTCACTAATACCAGTACACACTGAAACCCCTTATTTCCAAAATAAAAAATTGTTAACTGTTAACACAACAAAAAAACTATTTTCTCACCAATTATATTTCTGGGTCGTTTTCAGAATTTGTCCAACGTAGAATCCCAAGAGGATAGGGCCGCAATTTCGAAAAATGTTCATGTCTCCCCACTATGCATTTGTACAAGAAGCAGGGCCGGATTAACACCAATTATATTCTTGTCAGTCAACATACAGCCGCCGATTGAATTCTCGGATTCTGCTTTACTAGTTGCCATGGTCTATCAAATATGTTACTTAAAAATTGTATAGTTTTTTTACAAATAATATACCTTTCCTAAAATAATTCCGCCTTTGTCAAGTTGGACACGGGCACGTCTGTCCGCTTTGAAAAGCGCAGGCGTATGTATCTTCCAAAATGATCCAAGCAGGCTCGGATTGGCAGCAAATACACAACTCGCCGATTCAATTCTGAGATGTTGCTTCACGAGTTACCATGATCTGTCAAATATTTCAATTAAAAAAAATCTATTATTTAGCAACAATATACCTTTTTAAAAATAATTTCGTCTTTTTTCAAGTTCAACAGGACACGTGTGTTCGTTTCAGTTGGACAAGGGCACGTCTGTCCGCTTTGAAAAGCGCGGCGTATGTATCTTCCAAAATGATCCAAATTGTTAACCTTTTTTTTGATTCCTCATTCCCCGATTCAATTCTGAGATGTTGCTTCACGAGTTACCATGATCTGTCAAATATTTTAATTAAAAAAATCTATTATTTAGCAACAATATACCTTTTTAAAAATAATTTCGTTTTTTTCAAGTTCAACAGGACACGTGTGTTCGTTTCGAAAGGTTTCGTAGTCTGTAGCTCTGTCGAATTCTCCAAAATTCGTTAAACCTTCAGATATTTTCAAAATTTGTCCAACGCAGACTTCCACTCACGCAGTTTCGAAAACTTTCTGGTCTCCCCGCCATGCATTTGTACACGAAGCCGTTCTGGACTATCAGCAAACAGCACATCCGTCATTTTTCTTCTCGGATTCCGCTTGACGAGTTTCATCGATCTGTCAAATATTTAATGTAAAACATTCTTATCTATTACTTTTACCCAATATTAAGTACCTATTCAAAATTAGTAGTGCCTTTTCGAGTTCGAAAGGTTTCGTAGCCTATAGCCCTGCCGAAATGACATTGCATTTGTACACGAAGCAGGGTCGGATTGTAAGCAAACAGCACCCCCCGGTCACTTTTCTTCTCGGATCCTGCTTGACGAGTTACATCGATCTGTGGAATATTTAGCGAAAAAAAAACATTATCTATTACTTTTACCAAAAATGAAGTACCTTTTTTCTTTAAAACAGTTCGTCCTTTTCGAGTTTGAAAGGTTTCGTAGCCTATAGCCCTGCCGAAATGTCATTGCATTTGTACACGAAGCAGGGTCGGATTGTCAGCAAACACCACATGCGTCACTTTTCTTCTCGGTTTCTGCTTGACGAATTACATCGATCGGTCAAATATTTAATATAAAAAATATCTATTTTACCAAAAATACGTACTCTTCTAAGATAAATTAGCTCTTTTCGAGTTCAAGAGGACGCGTATGTCAACTGTAGGATGTTTTATTATTATATTTTCCAGTGTCTATAAATTAATAAACAACAGAAGTTTCCGAATACAAAAATTTCAACATGAGTTTTTTTTTTCTTGAAACTTAATAGTTCTAACCCCTAAAACCATATTTTTAATACGCCGGCGGACGTATAACAATCCCCAAAAATTACCATATTTAAATTGTTACTATTGACATATTTCGATTCCGAACTTAACTCAATACATGCAAAAAAAAAACTAGCGATGGGTGGATGATTGAGAAACGTTTAAATAAATCTACCTTTCTGTCTCTCTTTTTCTATATAGGTCACTCATTCTCTCTATCTGTTACTTTCCACAATCCGAATTTACACTTGACCCCCCAAAAATCTTGTAAAATTTTATCTGCTTAACTTCTTCGCGTTGTTCATATGGCTGAATTTTTTGGGAGATATATAGTGCGTTATTTCTATTAAAATTCTGTTTCCTTTTTACCTACTTCAAAAACGTAAGCGAACATTTTTGGTTGTTTTATTAAACAAAAATTGATACTAAACAAGATCCGTATCTCCGACCTCAGCCTCCTTTGATCACTCCCCAATTTTTTTTTTAATTAAGTATAGAAACCTCGTCGAACATATACATAATACTAGGTCAAAATGTTACGCGGTTACTCATTAAAGTCGCAATTCCGAAAGCTTCTTACCTATCTTTTTCCAGTCTTTTTTGTTTTATTTATCCGTATATGAAACACACATTGAACACAAAACTTAAACTCGTTGGCGATATTGCATTAAGCAACAAACGCGTATAACAGAAACGAACCCTTAACACAAACGCTTCTTTAAACTTCGACTGACACGTGAAACAACCCGCATTCCTACGAAAGGCAGGTAAACCAAGCAGGTCAAATTTTAAGCTACCCTCCAGTGTCGTCGTAGGTTGGGGCATAGTAAATAGCGAATACAACAAAGCGGTAATTTATAATAATTTAATTTGCATCTTATTTAACTTAAGTTGTTTTGTAGAAAATGAGACATTTCTACAATTAATCAATATACTACGAGTACTTTTCCGCTTAATTACTATTTTTGAGAAACAAAAGGAAACGTTAGATTCCATTCAAACTTTTTCGGTTTTCATGATATCTCGCGTTTATTTAGAAGCTAATGGCCTGTGGCCTTAACCAGACGTTTCCAAAGCCTGGTTTGATATTATGTATATAAATCTTAACAAACACGAAAAATAGAGTTATATTGCCACCGAAAATTTTGAAAACACATATTTATGGCAATATAGAACCTCTCTTTTTTTTAACAGGAATATTGAGACTTAGACCAGTATCTTTTTAAGTAGGCATGTGGGGTAAAGAAGACGCAGAAGCTTCAGTCGGGTACCATCGGTAACGTAGGCGATTAATATATTTCCACCACTACATATGTTGGATTGGAATTTCCCATTTGATGCTTTGACTGACTAAATGAGGAAACTTGGAGGTAAGCTCTTACGGAATTCTATCGAAATATGTTTAGTAACATATTGGTGCATTACTCTGTCTTCCAGTCAGTTTCACATAAACTTTGCACGTATTATAGAAATGCCACCTACTTTTTTTGTGTTAATATTATTGAAAGTAGTAGCTGGTAGCTGTAGTCGTAAGCCCAGAGAGTCTCTGTTTTGAACATAATACACAAAATGGGGCGTTCAAAAACAATAGACTGCATGCCTTTTAGAGTCGGCGTAAACTATGGTCATATACCCCTGATCAAATTCAGAACTAGAAAATCGTTGTGTCTCTGCATTAAAAATAATAGTAAAATTTATTGTAGGCACCTAGTAGAGTATCGAAAATTTCCATTTTTAGTGCCAAATTGGTTACTCCAGTAAATTCCAACTGTTCTAATTTTTTTAAAATAATTTATGATGTTAGTGAGTTTCATTGCAATTATTTGTTACTTAAACTTTCTGCGTATTAAACCTTAATTAAAAATACGCTATTCGTTAACGCAGGTAGAATTAATGACGCTGACTAACCTGATTTTGTCCAGGGGGGCGTAGTACGGTAGCTTGTACTGTGATGTTTGGTAGTTTGGCGGTGAGCTCTCATTTATAAAACTGGGGAATGTTTCGTTATCTTCAAATCGTAAACACGTATCATTAGAATCATATTTTTAAAATATTGATTAGGACATGTACTAAGTAACTAAATGCTCTAGCAAAAATATTCACACATATTGCGTAAAACGTACAAATTTAAATTAGAGAAAATTAACTATTTTTAGAGGTTGGTTTTTCAAAAAGGCGGGGATTTAGTTAAAGAACAGATAGAGACTAAAGGGAAGCTCTATGAGAAAAGTTAGAATTAAAAAATCGATGTTTTCGTGTCATAGCGAAAGATGGATTATTATTAAAAATAATACTTGCATTGTTGTCACCATTTGTGAAAAATATGGAAAATATCCTCTAGGTTCGCATACCTTTTTTTATTTTTTTTTAAGGTGGCTAACAAAATACACAGACAGAAAAGTTTAGATCCTGTTCGTTAATGTAGCGCATAGAAAAAAATTAGAAAGAGAACGTTTCGTGTATGGCATTCGTAGTTAGTACGGAATATTAATCTAAAGGCTGCAAGACAGTGAAAGAGTGATGTGCTTAAGTGTGGTTCAGAGAGGTTATTTGGGCTGTAGAAGTTTTTCTTTGAACAGGGTTCAACTAGCGTCTCCTAGAGCGTTAGCAGAGAAGAGTATTACAGTATTTAGTATAAGCGTCCAGATTTCATTGTTGTTGAAATTGCCATAGAAACACACTTTCATGTAGTAGTAGCAGCAGCTTTAAAGTATATGACTTTTTAGTTAAGATGCCTTTGGAGTTTGCTTTATGGCTTGATAGGAAATTAAAGGGTAGATACAGATAAGTTACGAAAAAAAAAGTATGTACACTATCCTCAAAGATCAGCAATAAATAAAAGAAATTGATGAAATAGTAAAGTTGACTGCGATATCTTAAAATCATCAATAAGATAGATAAATTAATTTTGAAAATATTAAATAATAAAAACAAATAATAAAATAGCAAAGAAAATCAAAATCATCAATAAGATAGATAAATTAATTTTCTAAATATTAAATAATAAAAATAAAATTATAATAGCAAAGAAAGCCTACCACGGCCACATACACATAATATTTTCGACATATGAACTTTTCCCAGATAAATAGTCAAATATCTCACGATACCTTAAAACAGAAGCATGCGGAAATATGTATGAAGTTAACGCACGGTAGATGGCTTAGTAAATTAATAATGTATATGGTTTCTAATATCCTACTTTATTAATGAAAATTTTAACCAGCTTTTTGTTTTGCAGATATTATTGGTGGTGCCTGCCAGCTTCCAGTTCCGAGAAAAGAAATCCAATACTTTTCGTCTTTATTTCCCCTGTCCTTTGTGCGCAATAAAAGTACAGTTTGTACCCGCGAGGGTACACATTCGCAGAACTATATGTTTTTAAAATAAATGTTATGGTCAATATTCACTAGGTGGGTTACCTTATTAAAGAAAATCTTATTCCAAGAGGGGACACTAGTTTACATTCGAACCGCTAGAGGGTGCAGATGGTCACGCGAACAATATGATCAAGTCTCATTGACGCCATTGCTTTTCTTAGGGGTGGGAAAATATCTGGGCTCTGATTGGCTTCGCCGCCATCGCGAACTAGAGGTGGGGAGATTGATTAAACCGCATTTCTTGTTGCTTATCCAATGGGGGCCAGTTTCAAGGGATTATGGGTAAAGGGGGAGGAGCCAAAGAGTCGTGGGGAAGGAGGACACGCCCACAAAAGGGAGAGGAGTGGGATTGTCCCCAAGCATACATATCTCTACTCATTACATCGCATTAAACGTCTGAGGCCTGATCAATCGGCCGAGCTGAACAGATCTGTGGGTGAGAGAATACCTGCCAACCCGGATATAGGCAATCTCAGTGATAATCTCTATGAGCAAATTTCACCAGAATCCGTGCTTGAAAATGAGGGATTTAGGATATATTGGGACAGAACTATCCAGACCGATCGCACTGTCCAGCATAACAGGCCAGATATTCTTATTTATGACAAGGCAAATAAGGTGGTGACCCTCGTTGACGTTGCAATTCCCGCACCTAACAACTTGCAGAAGAAAGAACGTGAAAAAAGAGAAAAATGCATACCGTTAGCGGATGACATAAAACAGACATGGCGTGTCGATAGGGTTAACATTGTTCCTATAGTGATCGGTGCAATGGGAGAAATACCAAAGTCCCTCAAAACCAACCTGACAACACTCACCGTAAAACCAGGCGCCTACTTTGAAATGCAGAAGTCTGTGGTACTAGCTACCTGCAACATAATTAGAAGAGTTCTTAATCAACCTCAACTTCAATAACGCACATTTCATGTTTTGCTACTCACCTAGCCGACATAAGAGGACTCCATCTTCCGATGAGGAAAATAATAATAATAATAATAATAATAATAGACTTTAGATTTTAGACTTTATTGGCCATTAAATACATTACAAGAACAACAAATGGCAAGTCACATCTGTGAATGAAAATGAATTAACAGAATACCAAACACATTCTAATAACATTCATAGAGAGAAACATAATTATCAGATAGACAAACACCAAACATTGAAACAAAAATTAGGTAAAAAAAAAGTAAATAAATAAATAAATAAATTCCCAGATAGTATTATGGAGACACTCGTGAAGCAACACGGATGTACCCATCTGCAGTATAGAATGCGTTCTCCAATAGAAATTGTCTTATTACCTTACAAAATTTAGTGAATGGCAGATGCTTGACAACGGTTGGTAGAACATTGTAGTAATTAATGTACAATTTATTTAACTCGGATGTGCGCAGCCTAGAATGGCCCTGGACAATTAATTCAGATCCCCTGGTGTAGTGATTGTGGCGGTCACAGTGCTTAGGCATATCGTTTTTTAGCTCATGTATGCGAGTGATTGTATAGTAAATAAATAGTGATGGTAACGTCAAAATATTAAGCTTTGAGAAGAACTACTGAATCTTCCATTCACTTCGACACACTGAAGTCTACCCCAAGGTAAGAGCGCAATAATTGTGAGGCATGCCCCTGATGCCATACCACTCGAGCTTCTGCATCAGCACTCCATGATCCACACAATCAAAAGCCTTCGTGAGATCACAAAAGGTGGCCTCCGCTATTTCACCAGCGTCAAAGCCTTCGCCAATGCTCCCCACAAGACTTAGCAAAATATGCGTGGTGGACCTTCCGCCCCGAAACCCGAACTGTTCTTTCCACAAGAGTTTGTGTTTTTCAGAATATTTCAGCAAACGATCTTTTAAGATTATTTCGACGATCTTACCCATTATAGGGATGATTGCAATAGGTCTATAATTTAATAATAATTTTTAGTAATAATAATAATAATAATAATAATAATAATAATAATAATAATAATAATAATAATAATAATAATAGAATAGAATAGAATAGAATAGAATAGAACTTAATTAATCATTCAGATAAGTCACAAGAACAACAAATGGTACGTCAAGAGTATGGCAATTACATTGGTAATCGCAGTGGGAAAATATATAAAAAAAACATTAATAAAGTACACACAAATTGCACTAAATTATACAAAATACTTCAAGATAATAGACAAGATGTAAATAATACATAAAGTGAAAAGTAAACATATAGATAACAAAGTCACAAATTATTAAATATTCGTATGCTTAAGCAGCTCAAGATATTCATCGGTGCCATAAAAGGGATTGTCTGGTTGGTAGATTTTTAAGGCTGCTCGGCAGAACATTGTATAATTTAACATTGATTTTATTAGTTTGCGAGGACGTCAGTCTGGAGTACGGTAGGGCGATCGAATCACCTTGCCTGGTGTTATACTCATGTCTGCTAGTTAGTGTGCGATAAGAATCAGCATTATCATGAATGTATAAAACAGATCTGGAGATGTAGGTAGAGGGCAGCGTCATAATCTTCATATCCGCGAAGATGGGTCTGCAGTGTTCACGCGGACCAGCGCCGCTAAGTAGCCGCATGGCCTGCTTTTGCAAACGAAAAGCTTTTTCCGAGTATTTTACCCCACCCCACAACACAACACCGTAAGACAACCCACTAACAGTGGCTGAGATGCCGTAACAGGAACAAACGCCGGGACAGTGTGGCGCAGACTTCGTCGATTTGGCCGGTCCATGACGGATTTCTGTCAATAACAAATCCCAGTAGAGTAATATTGTCTTGATGAAGAAAGTCTACTTTGCTACAAGAGAAAGTGAGTTCTTGAGTTTTTTGTTGGTTAAGGACTAGATTGTTTGCAGAGAACCACTGCTGAAGGGCCCTCACAGTCTCATCAACGTTTTCAGTAAACATTTTATGATTCCTAGCCTTTGAAAGAACGGCAGTGTCATCTGCGAACAGAGTCATTACATTGGGTATGGACAGCGGCAGATAATTTATGTAAATAATGAAGAGCAGAGGCTCCAGTACCGAGCCCTGAGGCATGCCGGAAACTACTGGGAGAACGCTATCGCTTGACACGCGGCTACTCTCAACGTACTGAAACCTGCTGTCTAGATATGACTCTATTAATTGTAGAGGGATACCCCTGACGCCGTAAAACTCTAATTTATTCAATAGTACGACGTGGTCAACACAGTCAAAAGCCTTTGTAAGATCATACAACAGGGCCTTCGAAATCTCACCATCATCATACCCCTGGACCACAGTGCTCACAAATTCTATGAGCGCATGGGTTGTGGATTTCTTTTCACGAAAGCCGAACTGTGAATCGCTCAGAAGTTTGTGGTTATCAAAAAATCGTGAAAGGCGGGTTTTTAAGGCTTTTTCGATCACTTTTCCAAAGATAGGGATGATTGCAATGGACCTAAAGTTATTCGGAATCTGATTGTCTCCTTTTTTATAAACAGAAATTATTTTAGATAGTTTCAGCTGCGATTGAAATTCGCCACTTGAGAACACTGCATTAGTTAAAGCCGTCAGAGGGTCCACGATGTGCTCTATGGTGTGTTTCAGTATTTTTGAATTTATGCCGAAGCAGTCAGTGGAATTTGAATTGCTCAGACTCATGACAGTTTCATGTATTTCGCTTTCTAAAACCGGACTCAAAAAGAAAGATTTACTGGTAGAGAATTTCTTTAAATACCCATAGGGATCATTGGATTTTCTAATAGTTGAGATTAGATCCTCGACCACCTTGGAGAAAAAGAGGTTGAACTCATTGGGCGTGATCGAGTTGGGCGTGACTCTGGATGATCGATTGGTTTCATGATTGATTAAGGCCCAACAGCTTTTGCTCATGTTGGTAGATTTGGATATAAAGCCCGAATAGGCCTTTGATTTAGTTTCTTTAATTAGTTTTTTATAGTTAGCATTCGCCTGTCTGTACTTTGTCCATGTGTCGGGTGTGGAGTATATTCGACATTTAGTTTTTAGGAACAGCACATGATCCATCTTATTTCTGAGGTTACGGTCGAACCAGGATACCGGGGGCCGAAAGGAATTGTTTGGCTCGACAACTTTAAAATGCTGTTCAATGTTCGCGGTGTAGACGAGGAGCATATTGTTTGTTAAGATTGATGGGTCTTCGTTCATGTCCAACAAAGGTTCCCAATTGGTAGCTTCAAAGCTCGCGGATAGATCATTTAAACCGGTCCGTGTAATTGGTCTAAATCGAGTGGGATTTTCAACTGCGGGACAAGAGTCTGAATGTAGTTTAAAAAACACTGCTGAATGGTCAGAGATTGCTGGATCCACACTGCCAGCAGTAAATAAAGTTGGAGAAATATTGAAAAGAAAATTGTCAATGCAACTTGACGTGGTTTCAGTTACTCGGGTGTGGTCACTGATTGTAGGAGAGATACCAAAGGTAGCTAGTAGGATGACAAAATCAACCGTTAAAACGTCAGTAGTCAAGTTGAATTTGATATTAAAATCACCTGTGATGATGAGTTTTCTTTTTAGAGAGTAGAAATCTCTTAGGAGAAGCTCCAGTCTAGACATAAACAAGTAAGGATCGCCGTGGCTCCCCGATGATGATGATGATGATGACACATGGATGATAACAATCTTTTGGCTGAAGAGCAGAAGGGGTGCAGGCGGTATGCACAGGGGTGTAAGGAACAACTTGCAATTGACAACGTTGTCACCCGCAACGCAATAGCTTCCAAGGAGAATCTCTTTGCACACTTGGCTGCTACAGTGCCTCTCTGTCTATAAAGTCGACCCCAAAATCATCAACTTTCTCACACATGCTATGGACCAGTGGGAGACACAAATAATTCCGAGAGACCAGGGGGCGCAAAAAAGCCGATCAGCATAAAGATCCAACGAGGTATTTTCCAGGGCGATGCTCTGAGTGCCCTCTGGTTCTGCATAGCGTTAAACCCACTCTTCTCCGCTCTCAATAATCTCAAACAAGGATATCCACTTCGTAAAGAACTTAAGCTCTCCTACATAATGTACATGGACGACCTCAAGATATTCTCGAACACCGAGAAGGGACTAAAACGGCAGCTCAGATGCGTCGAGAACTTTTCAAATGATATTCGAATGAGGTTCGGTCTGGAGAAGTGTAAAATTGGCAGACTTCATAGAGGAGAGTGGCGTCAGATGGACGGCCATCAGCTTACACAACATAGTGGTGGTGGAAAAATAACGACGCTGGATAAATTTGAAACCTATAAATACCTAGGTCTTGCCCAGGCGCGAGGAATAGACTCTATAAGTGTCAAGACGCTGCTCACCGAGAGATTTAAAGAGAGAGTCAAGCACATCTTAAAAACAAGATTGGCAGGCCGTAACATGGCGACTGCAATCAATTCCTACGCCGTCCCTGCAGTGGCGTACAGCTTCGGCATCGTCGATTGGACGTCGACCGAGCTTGATGATCTGAATAGAACCTTAAGGACAAGTCTAACTAAATTCCGCGCTCACCACCCACGAGCTGGCAGAGAGAGGGTACATCTACCTCGAAACATCGGAGGCAGGGGATTCTCGGATTTGCGAATATGCCACAAGACCCAGGTGGAGCGACTGCAGAAATACTTCCATCAAAAAAGCGAGAGCTCAGCGCTCCACCGAGCAGTGACAGGTCTAGATAGATCACTTACACCCCTCATGTTGCAGGTCACACACTATCAGTGCGACCCTAAGTATTCAATTTTCGAGCTCGAGAACCAGTGGCGGGGAAAGGAACTACACGGCAGATACCCAAACTTGCTTGATAGTGCTGACCTTGACAAGCCCGCATCAGTTGGCTGGCTAACGAACGGCAACCTTTTCCCCGAGACTGAGGGTTTCATGTGTGCAATTCAGGATCAGGTCATACCCACTCGGTCTTATCTTAAACACATAATCAAGGACCCGACAGTAACAACAACGAATTGTCGCATATGTGGAGAGGGCCATGAGAGTGTTGAGCATCTCATCAGTGGGTGCCGGATACTGGCTCCGAAGGACAACGTAGCCAAGATAGTCCATCAGGAAATAGCCTTCAACCTTAATCTTCTAAAAGAGAAGTGTCCGCACTACCGATACTCACCAGAATCCGTGCTTGAAAATGAGGGATTTAGGATATATTGGGACAGAACTATTCAGACCGATCGCACTGTCCAGCATGACAGGCCAGATATTCTTATTTATGACAAGGCAAATAAGGTGGTGACCCTCGTCGACGTTGCAATTCCCGCACCTAACAACCTGCAGAAGAAAGAACGTGAAAAAAGAGAAAAATACATACAGTTGGCGGATGACATAAAACAGACATGGCGTGTCGATAGGGTTAACATTGTTCCTATAGTGATCGGTGCAATGGGAGAAATACCAAAGTCCCTCAAAACCAACCTGACAACACTCACCGTAAAACCAGGGGCCTACTTTGAAATGCAGAAGTCTGTGGTACTAGCTACCTGCAACATAATTAGAAGAGTTCTTAATCAACCTCAACTTCAATAGCGCACATTTCATGTTTTGCTACTCACCTAGCCGACATGAGAGGACTCCATCTTCCGATGAGAAAATAATAATAATAATAATAATATTAATATAATAATAATAATAATAATAATAATAATAATAATAATAATAATAATAATCACGGTAATAATCGATATTGCTGGTGTCTCATCGTCTACTTCGGAAACACGGCTGTACCGACCACTGACTCACTTCGTGGCTTGAAGAGCTCTCCGGTCGTATTTAAACCAGGACGTCGTTTTATGAAGTCGGAGTCATAGAGCGGCCTTTCTGGAATATATCAATAATAATAATAATAATAATATTATTATTAAAATAATGGGGAATGAGGGAATTATGTGCTCTCATCACGGTAGACGTCGAAAACTCCTTCAACACGGCACCATGGTGTGGTATATTGGAAGAACTTCGAAATCGAAACATAGCCCCTTATCTGTATAACATGATAGCAAGCTACTTCGAAGATAGGTGTTTAAGCATAGGTGAGGCAGTGCAAAAAGACGTCACATGCGGGGTCACGCAGGAATCAGTAATAGGTCCAACTCTATGGAACGTGAATTACAACGGTGTGTTCCCGTTCCAAATGTCGGATCGTCGGTAGTCCCTTGTCGGATATGCTGACGATTTAGCTATCTTAGGAGAAGTAAAGGGACTTGAGATGATGGAAAGAGTAGCCAATCATGTCCTTCACAATGTTACGGAATGGATGAAATCTCAAAACCTGAAATTGGCCCCCCAAAAAACAGAGGCAGTCCTACTTGTTGCTGAAAGAAAGGTTAAAAGCATTTCAGCAGCATAACTCAAAGTCAGGAAGTAGTCAGATATCTAGGTATAAAACTAGATAGGAACATGTCCATGGGGGCCCACGTCAGAGTCGTAACAGAAAAAGTCAACAAAGCCTTGAAAATATCAGTCTCCTTTTACCAAAAGTGAATGGACCTCGTGAAAACAGCAAGAGGATATTATGCTTCGTAGTGACTTCAATATAAAAGGATACTGAGTAGCGTTCAAAGAAGGGTAGACATAAGTCTCCGGAGCATACAGAACAACCTACAACACGGCACTTATGGTGATAGCTAGGATCCCACCTATTATAGAGAAAGATGGACCAGAGGCTAAAAAGGAAGCACAAAACACAATGATGTTAAGCTGGCAAGAGGAATGGGACAGAGATTATGGTACAGCGGAATGGAGTAAAAAGCTAATCGCAAATATAAGACCCTGGTTTGAGAGACGACACGGTGAAGTAGATTTCTTTCTGACACAAATACTCACCGGGCACTCTCTGGGAATATGTTGCTTGACGTTATCCATTTCATCGTAGCTGGGGCGTCGACATATTCGCTGCTAAGGAGGTGGTTCTCTTCGTTTTGGTGTTTTTTAAAGATTTTTCGGGACTTTTCTCTCCCCTTCGCACTGTGTTGCGGCCTTTGTACCTTGGTTAGTATTCCAATCCCGTGTTTCAGTACGGCAATTTGTTTTTGTAAGCGAATCTCCCATCCGGGTTTGCTGCCTGTAATCCCAGACGATTTCACAGGCTTCAGTCTTCAATTGTGCAGCTGGAAAGTCGCCATTGCAGCCGAGTAAACTAGGTCATGCAGATGCA
This sequence comes from Cylas formicarius, assembly GCF_029955315.1. NCBI lineage: Eukaryota > Metazoa > Arthropoda > Insecta > Coleoptera > Brentidae > Cylas > Cylas formicarius. The sequence continues at coordinate 10,793,166 of NW_026844352.1, read as the reverse complement.
TGATGTCCTCGCACCAATGAGCCTCACCCTTGAGTACACCGTTAATAGAGACAAGAATCTTCTTTGTATCCTTGTTCGTCCTTAGCCTTGGGATTGACGGTCTTGACAGTGGGTGTATACCAGAATACCTCTGAATATTTTCTTGAAGAGCATCGTAGGTTAATCGGTCTTCTGGTGAGACAATCTGTACTGGCTTCACATATTCTACGTCATCATCAGTTCGTGGTATTCGCGCCTGCATTGCTAGTTGTGTAGCCACTTCAGCACGTCTATTTTGTATAATTCGTGGTAAAAGGCGATTCTTTTCACAGTGCAGTCTGTGCGCGAAAGGGGCTTTGTTGGTCTGCATTTCTGTAATTAGCAAGTATGTCCGATAAAGGTAGATATTCATGTCCTGAGACCATTTAAATCGGGTTTTCTTGCTGGTTGTCGGGTCCTCGTCGAAGGGTGACGCTCGGGCTTCCACAACTTTGTCGAGATTACTGGGATTGTCGAGGTGTTGGATTCCAGTTTCTTGCGCGGTGGGTTCCGGTACCAAGGAGGTGCCACCTTGTACACCCTGGCTTGGCCCAGGCCGGAGATTATCAAGGCAGTTCTGAACAGAAGGGACCTGGTCTTCTGCCACGCCCGAGTATAGCTTGTGTTTAGTTCTGACAGCGCGTGATCATACTGGTCGGGGCGCTAACCCTCTCGGCGGTTTACAGCTCGCGTTAGAGTTGCCTCCTGTCCCTCCACCGGGGTTACCCGATCTCGGAAAAGGCAGCAAGTTTCCATGCCACACACGGAGGTGCTAGTCGGATTTTGGGACCTTTATTATTATTATTATTATTATTATTATATTTTTTTATAGAGAATTAGGAATCTGCTAATTAATCAGACATCCGGGCTTGGCTTATGGCGATCTTGTTGGCCCGGATAGTATCGGGTTGGTGCTTCTACCGGAAGTCACCGACCGACTAAACCCTTCCCTCTTTTACCCTTTTGACTTCTTGAAACTGCTGACGGGCATTACTTCAATCATTAGTGCCGTGTTGGAGATTGTTCTGTATGTTCCGGAGACTCTTATGTGCAATACAAGATCAAATCATCCCTACAAAATCTTACCTGAAATACATCGTTAAGGACGAAAGAATAACCGATACACGAAAACATATAAAATATAAAACGCCATACTATCAGCCACAAACAATACTAGAAGACGTGCATTACAGGGTCTACTGGGACAGACAAATACAAACAGATAGGCCGGTACAACGCAACAGACCAAACATCATGATATATAACAAAGACCAACGAAATGATGATGGACATTTCCGTACCCTCCCCCACTAACATTGACAAGAAGTATCAGCAGAAAGTTGACAAATACATAACGCTCGCTCAGGACATGAAGCAGACCTGGGCCGCAGAGAAAATCAAGACTATTCCCATTAAAATTGGAGTGACGGGCGAAAGCCCAACGAAGCTGGCACGGAATCTGGAAGCCATCGAACTGCAGAAGGCCCTTTCTACGCAACTCCAGAAAGCAGTCATCCTAGTAACCTGCAACATAATGCGAAAGGTGCTAAACCAAAAAATCACAATAGAACATTAAACGCAAAACTCCAGTGTTTTGTGACAACACTTCACCGACACTGGAATCTCGACTCGTACTCTGCGTCAATTAAAAAAAAATAATAATAATAATATTTTGACACAGAAAATTGCAAGAAAAGGCAAGAGTGCAGCGCCCAGACGTATCTGTTTGCTAATTTCTACACTTATCCTGACGAAAACAGAAGACGGATCACAAAATGCCCATACATTTTAAATTAAAATTTTATATTCGTTACCTATATATCGAAAAAAAAACTTAAAACTGCCTCTCTAGCAAAGCTAACAGCTAAAAATGCTACTACACTTTTTACATTTTTGAAAGTAACTTTTTTAGCTTTTGGTTTGTTAGGAAAGCAATTTATCGTCGCGTTCTGAAGGTCATTATGTAATTTTGCCAAGTCGTAACTGAAGGATATGTCAAATATACCAGATCAGTAACGAGGAATAATGACTTTTTTAAATCTTAAATTTAAATTGTCTGTCCTAAAAGTTATTTCTTCTGAGAAGTATTCAGGGTATTTTGTTTTAATGATTTTGAGCAGCGGTGTAGTGTCATCAAAGAGATGTACGCCACTGAGTTTTTTGCAATTTTTGTTATTTATTTTGAATAAGCCACTAAAAGTACAATTTAAGTACAATAAAAAAAAAGTCAAAATGAAAGTGTAACTAAATGAACCCCAGCGTTAACGCATCATTTTTGGAACACCCTGTATATACAATTACAATGTTTTCCGGCAATTACTATTTTTTGTTCTTTTAGTATTTTATTGTTTGTAATGTTTTTTTCTGCAACATTTTTAAGCAACGTTACTTCTCGTAATGAAGGTATTATTATTATTATTATTATTAAAATAAAACACATCTTCAAGGTATAAGTATTTTATTAAATGGGTTCGCAAATATATTAAATTAATAAATATAAACAATATATACAAAACACCTTAATATAAGGTTTAATTATAATTATATTTTGTACTACACAACTCGAAAGACATTTCTTATTTACATCGAGAATGAAATATAGTGGTAACTTCATATGATGCCTATTAACTAGAGGCTATAAATACATAAACTAAAACTAAAATAAACTTATGTTGGGAATGCGTCGCCAAATGACCTATTTGATCATTAATTTAACGTTCCACGGATGTGGATGAATGAACGAATGAATCAACAATCATTTTGAGCATTCGGAAATATCACATTATTTCATAGTAATTACAAACTAGGATGGCAGTGAAAAATATAATCAACAGATTAAAAAATAACAAAAAGAGACATATAACAATCAATAGTCAATAATTGTTGTCGAAATACTTTGTAGGCAATAACCAACTGATATAAGAAAAATACTATAAATTCAATACATAATTTACGAAAAACCCAAAAATAAATATATATTTATAAATATTTGTGCGGTAACATTTTCTTAATAAAAGCACTATTAAAAATATTGTTCGCCATACATAGGAGGTTTTCTTCTAACCGTAATCACGCAGCATTTTGGTCGTATCTCGTAAAGTGGTTAACACGAATCCCAGAAAAACACTTACAAATGTTGCTGAGTTTTGCTTTACACTATACGTAATAACAGTTTTCAATTTATCCGCTTAGCAGAAAAACCAAAGAAAATTACACTCGATGCGCTTAAATTGTACCTATTAAGTAAAATAGATAAAATCACATTTCTTTGGCTAACATTGAAATAATTTTAGCTACGCCAAGAATCACATTTACTACACATCCGACGGATGCTTAACCACATTGTTCTTTTGATACGCCACTGACATACCGTGGGTCTTTGTTGGTGTGTTTCCCGGAGTCTGCTGAGAATCCAGACTGCTATTGTAATGACACCTTAACGTTTCGAGGTAAGCGGTCCTGAAACCAACACAATTATCGTTTTCGGGTTAATTTGATGTAAAAATTATCTTTTCTGATAAAAATTATAGTTCGCCCGTAAACATTCTACCAAACTATTTCAAAAAATTTGAACATAATATGCAAATTTGCTTGATGATTTCGTAAACCAACCAACTTATTTTATTGTTCTCTTCAGCTAGATAAAAACGCTAAATAAAATATTCAAATTTTGACAATTGGCTTGACGAAAATATTTGAATCTGCAACCTGTTGCAAATAATATTATAGGAACTAAAAATAGTAATTAGTAAATACTTTGAATATTCTTACGTAATGTCAAAAATCGTTTATTAAACAAATGTTGAACAAAGTTGTTAAAAGTAAAAAGAGATCTTTGTATAAGGTTGAATATTTGATAAGGTTTAATATTTTGAAATATTATAATAAAAAGTTTTTCCATAGCAAAAATGCTATGACAGCGAAATGTAGCCTAAAATAAAACAATCGAGCAACTACAGAAACGTCAATATTGAGGGTTGGTGCGAGTTTCGAAATCAATTTTTAATAGTCTTATGATACCTATTATCGTTGTTATTGTAATACAAATAAATTCATGTCAATACAACGCTTTTTAAAAAAAATACTAATAATAAAAAAAAACAAATCAAAAAGACGGCATATTATTTCCAACAACAAAAAAAAATTAAAAAAATGAAATTTTTATACCGTAACAATCCCAAAATTTTTAAATTTGACTTATTTTCATTTTTTATTATAGTTTTTTGTCCATCTGAGTGATTTTCGGCCAATATTAATGCATTTTTAACAAAATTGGTTCCATTCTTGAAAACTGAACAAATTTCCACTTGCTACTATTTCCAAATCTACAACTTTATATAAAGTAACCCTTTTTGAATAATCAATACCATAAAATTATAAAAATGGGATATTCCCAATTTTGGCATAAGGCTATGAGACGGAGACGTCGATATATATATTTGGATCTCTAAAAGATCACTTTTGATATAAACTAATAAACGGTCCACCCGGTACATGGGACAACCAAAACTAAACATTTAGGTTAATTGGCATTGTCATTGTGCTTTTTCGTGCCCCTGTTATCTGCTCGACTAATTTCTGAATTTTGCTATTGAACGTATTAAGAAAAATTCATTTCATTTTTTGTTTTCCACTAAAATCTATATAAAACCTGCAAATTATTAATGGACGAACACACAAAAGCTTCCACCCCGTCTAGTAAATTAAACTAAAAACCGCTAAATGCTACATCGATAATAAAGGGTCTCTTTAAAAAAATATTTTTACCTGTATTGTTTGTTCATCGTCACGTACACCACTGGATTAACACAACTGGACAAATATATCGCCAAATATCCCAAAACGTGTAGAGGCGGGTGTTTCACTTCGCTGTCATACACTTTCACTATGGTAATCGGGAGGTAACAGAATACGAAGCACTTGAATATCACGAGCACCATCTTGGTGATTTTCATTTCGCTTCTTTTGAATTTTCCCCCGTTCGTGGTGTGCTGCGCTAACCGCTTGTGAGAGTTTCTTACGACCCAGTATATGCTGGAGTAACATATCACTATAACGACGGACGGCAGTGCGAAACCGGTCACGAATAGGGCTACTTTGGGTGAATTTCCTGCGAAAAAATTATAAAATACGTGGCAGAAACCAACAGTTGAAACACCGACTATACAGGCTAATTCCAAATGAAAACACACCTCTTAACTGAGGATACTCAAGAGAAAATTGAGAAACATTTCCACTTTACAAAAAAAAAATAGATACAAAATGATGATATTTATATTTATTACTTTGTTTAAAATACTAAGCTAACATTTATTCGTTTTGAACTGCTTAACCGTGTTTAAATATTTATTATTGCCACTTAATTTTTCATTAAATATAAAGATTAATGACTATCTCTGTCAATAATCAATTTTTTTTTTGATTTAGTGAACTGGTGAGAACCTTTTGAAAAATAAATACAACATCCTCTTTTATAGAAATGAATTAATTAGTCTTGATTTGTTGACTAAAGCTAATTTGAGAAAATAAGCGATCATAATCAAACGCGATCAATTGAACACGGGAAAAACTTAATACTTCACAAAATTCAACTATATTTAGTTTTTTTCCCTTAATCATATTTTACGTTGGGATACAAATATTAAGATGCGGTTATCACTGAATTGTTACACTCTTTTTTGGCTATAGTAATGTAACAAATCAGTTAGTTTCCTTTATTTTTATTCGGATTTTTTTTTCTAATCGCAATCGCCTCACTCATAGCACCAGTGAGAGCCTTGGACATCGACAGTTCTTCCCGAAAATGTTCGAATGTTCCACAACTTTCCTTGCCGAGATAGAGCAAAGAGCATTAATCAAAAAAGCTTGGATTTTGCCTGAGTTTTAAAACTGTACGTACTCTAATGGTTAATTTTAGCAAATTTGGTGGAAACCGGAATTTAGATATCATGATCATTTAGGAAACTCGAAAATAATTTCCAGCCTTTCCTTATGGTCTTTTTTTATATTTCTATTACCATCCGCTTTCCTAATACATCTTACTGGATTGACCTGTACAATCGTTACTAAGTTTGAGTATTAATTATTTTGAAGAAAATTGAGAAATTGTCATAGTTGCACCAATTTGAACAGCAGTAAAAGTTAAAAAGTGACCTCTTACTTAAAACTTGATTTATAAAGGACGCTAGGTGCAACCATGTATATCAGTAAAGCAGAGCGTATTTCCTTATCTGTAAAAAAACTATAATCTGAGTATTTCAAAAACCAAATAGCATGCCCGCGGATAGTTCTTACCATTTTTATCGGGGTTTATCGAGCATGTCCCGAGCTTTTCGTCCATACCGAACTCGCCCCATTTTCCTAGCAGCGTGGGTATCATCAGCCCATAAACGAACACCCAAATAAGGGCGATATAAATCGCCACCTTGGTTTTGGTGTAAATTTTCTGATACAGGTGAGGCCAGGCTATAAGGATATACCTGAAATAATACGCAAAGCATTCAGTTACTGATGACGAAATAATTTTCTTGAAGGAAAATATTTGACCAGTAATGCGGTAGGAGTTGGAAGGCAGATTTTAGATTTTAGAATGTACGATTTATCTGCTATCACCGTTATGGTGAAAACCAGATGACACAACAAAAAATTTCATCACATTTTCATAAAATAAAACAACTTTTAAAAAACATTGGTCATGACGTCAGCGCTGATATCGAAATTTTCACACAAGAACAAGCACACTTATATGCGTAATATTAGTTATTCTTTTTCGACGAGCCAATCATTACTGACTGTTTCTATGCTATAAACTAGCAATAAAACAAGTTTAGTAATACTTCAAAAGACTCGAAATAACTTTATCCTCTTTTCCATTACATTACAAAACCAAGATATTTTAACATTATCTGTACAAAACATGGTTCTAAACTGAATCTGCTTTTCTATCTCCCATTAGTTCACTGCTATCACTATTTTTCCAGCTTATATCTTACTCTACCTACATTTCCCCACTATCACACCGAACGTATTTTTTAATTTTTCTTTTTGTATTGCATGGTAAATTTGATACTGAATTTTGCAGCAGCTATATTTCTGAGGAAATATTAAAAATTAGACAGGAAGCAGTTTTTTTTGTTACGCTTGAGGATCAGGAATGGCTTTTATGGTAAAATTTCTTATTTTGACATATTTTATCGAATTTCATTTACGCGACTGAAGTCTATGCATTAAAAGTAAGAAACAATTTCGTTCCATTTTTGATATGTTTTCCAATTTCTCAAATAGATTTTTTTAATTATTTTTTTAAATTTTTTGAGATCGAAAGATTTTTTTTTAATGTTTGAAACATATCTTAGATATTCGTAACGATATAAAAAATCTGAAAAACATTTTTTTTAAACTTAACCTGTGGCAATATTTCCACTGTAATTTTTCATCCGCTTACCTGTTAATTGAAATGGCGGCCACGCTTAACAACGAGACTCCGATGCTACCGTAGCGTAAGGTGGGAATCATCTTGCAAAGGGTTTCGCCGTGTATCCACGTGCCGTGGAAAAATTGACTCGCTGAAAACGGCAGCACGAGGAAGCAGAACAGCAAATCGGATATGCAGAGACTGGAGAAAAAATATCTGGATAAGAATAAACATGTGTATGATAGTATAAATGAATCTGCATAACGGATATGTAATTGGTGGGACAGTATCTACATTTTATTGAATATGAAAACGGCTGAAATATGATATGCCTTTATTTTTATAGATTCAGAAATTATTGATGGAAGTACATATAACTATATCAATAAATCATTAACAAAATGAGAAATCAGCAAAAGTTACATTAAAATTGAAAGGCTCAAACGATTGCACGAAAACAAAATTTAACTAAATAGCTATATTGTAGAACTATTTAATGCAGACCTTATATGCTTAGTTATTTGTTTTTAATTAAACACATTTGGAGCTACTATGGATTTGTCAAACACTTTAGAGGCGTTGCGGAAAGAGGATCTCTCGCGGTGTGGAGAAGAGCACCCGCGAGAGATTATAAACGTAGAAACGTAGAACGTAGAACCCGCGCCCCTTGAAGAATTCTGAGATAAACGAATACTATATATAGACAATAGCAAAATAGAATGTCAAAGTACAATATCTCAATTATTTCGAACAATTTTAACGGGCATAGAATCTAAACACTTATATATTAAAAATACTTTCAAGTATATGTGTTCCGTAAAAGCAGTTCAACTTAAAAATATGTATTTTTGTATAATGGTTTTCCAATTTTACTTTCACGTTACCAATTTATTGATCCAAAATAGAAAATAATTCAAGAAATGCGCCATGTTTATAATATCAAAAACGTCTCTTAAGAAAATCAAATATATTAATAGGAGTTCAGAAAAGCACCTGAGTAATAATTTTGTATAGTGGATTTTACAAAGTCTTGCAAACTTAACAATAATTCGAAGACTAATTAATTAGTTGTATTTTTAAGTAAACATTTTAATTTAATTTTCGAATGATCAATGAATATCGTTCTTTAATGGCTAAGTTTAAACAAATGAAAACAAAAATTCACTATTTTTCCAATTAAATAGATTATCGAAATAATTATCTAAATTTATAAAGAAAAAATAAAGTAAGGCGCTTTTGTTAACTAATTAATCAAAACGAATATTACAAAAACCAACTTTTAATCCTCTTTACTTTTTTTTGTATAAATACGCAATGATTGTTAAATTGTAATTCCTGGCGTTGACTGTCAAATGAATATTATTTAAAATGTAAGATATAAAGTAAGTAACGCACTTTTAAAGATATTAAAGCACATTTCGCTATAGAAAAATACAATGTTGTTCTCAATTAAATAAAAACTTTCCCCGCACTTTATTTTAGCAGGTAGGGCTGGTAATATTTCTTTTTTGTCGCAAATGACTTTATCGTCAGCTATTCTTAGTAAAATGTAATGCCTTTTTTCCCTATAACCCGCATGATAATCCTTATTGGTTGTCAAAATTGCCTTGAAATATATCTACCTCAACAAGATATAACGTAATCATTTTTCCACCAGGTATTGGAGATGCGTCACTACATCGCGATCGACAACTATTAGTCACGAACGTGTTAAGCAAGTCGATTTGAGAAAATACTTTCTCAACAAAATCCTTATCGGCTGGCTTTCGTTTGCATGATAATTTTGCGTGGAAATAATGCAGGAATTCCGATTCCTGACGAGGGAAAAAATGTCAATGAAACGGAAACCGACAAATAACGTTAACGCGATTTTAACAGGAAATGAGCACCGCAATTGCGTACGAGAAACGGTTACATTGTTATAAATAAGCCTTGCCCAAAGTATGGTTCGATTGGATATTACCCTCGAAGCTGGAAATTACGGGAATATATTAAAGTGGAAAAAAATTCAATACTGAATCAATGAATTTGGTATTTTGAGTGTTGTTGTATATACAATTATATCTTATTGTTGTTTTATTATTATTATTATTATTTTTATTTTGTTTTAGTAGAAAAGAGATCATTTCAATACGGCCTATTTAAAAATCAAACCGCTTCTTTCTCGAAATACAGGATGTCAAACTTTAAAGAAAAAAATTTTTTTTTTAATTACACCAAAACGTTTTAGACGATTTTGGCAAAATTTGGTCCAGCTATTTTTTGCCAAAGCGTATTTATTTTGTGTATAACTGAACTAAACTAGATACGAAAAAAATAAAAGGACATAAATTTTTTTATTTTTGATTGCTTATCAAAAAAATTATTAATTACTCAAAACATCATTTTCGTACCATAACTATGGTCATTCGGATGTCGTTGAAAATAATTTTTTGCCAAAACGTGTTTATTTTGTGTATAACTGAACTAAACTAGATACGAAAAAAGTAAAAAGATAAAAAAAAAATATTTTTGAGTGCTTATCAAAAAAATTATTAATTGTTCAAAACATCATTTTCGTACTATAACCATGGTCATTCGGATGTCGTTGAAATTAATAACTTATAAACTTTGACATTTTTGATATTATCTTTCGTTGATATATATGCTCCTAAAATTTTTCTATCTATCAATTAAGAATTTTAGAAATTATCGATTTATCTGTCGAACTGGAAAATAGAGTCTGTTTTAAATTTTTTAAAAGTTTCATATATTCCATATTTTTATTTACATTTATTGAACAACTATAAGTAATGTTATCTCAACTTGTTTGTATATTCCAGTGCACAATCAAAACAACTTATTGTTTCTCATGGCAAACAAAGGTGTAAATACATTCAAATGTTAAATTTTGGTTTAATTATAATAACAAATTTATTTTTCCAAGTATTTTGCCGATTTTTAATCAAAACAAATTAACTGGCTGACTTATCGCCACAAGCGCCACGTAAAAAAGGTATTGCACGCAGCAAACCATATGAAATTCTGCAGGTTCCTTTTTCAAAGTTTCAACAATTACTATTTAATTACTATTAAGAAGTAGTCAAGACGATCAAGAAACAACCAAAGCGAAGCTAAGTTAAACAAGACGGAACTAGTGACCAGTTCACCTGTAAAATGGCGTGGTCATTATAGAACTTTGATACAGTTTTTTTTTATTTAAAAAATAGCTGGTTTCTAGAAGAACTATCTTTTAAAAAGACAGTTTCAATATTATCAAATAGCTGAAACTACCTGGCAATGAACGCCGCTGCCACTGTCCTTATTTTGGAATGTCTGAGTAGGGCAACGATTGTAAGTAAATTCCCCATTACGCCGACAAGCATTATGATAATTGTGAACGTCCCAGCGGCTGTCATCATTGGACGGGAGTACCTGAAAAATAGAAGCTATGTAAACAACAAAACTTTTAAAACAACGCAACGCGACAAAGTGGCATTAAACAAGGTTCATCGGCATGATGTGGTTTGTAGGTATTCCTGTCAATTGCAAAATACACGACATTGGGCTAGAAATGGTATAATTTATAACATCGATTGGCCGTTTTTCATATAATATAAATTAAAATAATGCAGATCCCTTCACAGTAAACACTTATCCCTACATTTCACTACTAAACTAAACATTCTCGTTGAAAACTGCGTAATTGTATTTCATTTTAAAAATGACAATCAAGTTTTGTAACCTAATTGATTTATTATTACCAATTTATGTTTTGGGACAAGAGGTAATGTTAAGAAAAAGACACGACCGTTAGCAAATAATTCTCTAAAATTCGCTATCTGAATGTCAGTTCATTTCTCCTACTGAAGTGGCAACATTTGGTATGCAGACGATATTGCTTAAATTAATGTGTGATGGGATGCTGTTCAAGAATATCACATTTCGGTTGCTTAAAAACATATTCGTAACCAACCATTACGCGATCGCGTTATTTACTTTTAAATTTTGAAAGTTTCGACCATCCATTTTATTATACATAACATTTTAAAATCACGAAAAACTAAGGAAACAACATATCTAGAGCAATATTATGAGGGAAACATTCCAGCGCAATCAATGAGTCATTGGTATAATTAGGTAATTAAGTTAAATTTTAAATTGCTGTTAGCAGAGTGCGAGATTAAATTAAAAAAACTTAATTTAGGAGGCAGCTGCCTAAATACAATCGGGTTTATCTGTAGGTATATCTGCAATTGCATTCACCGGAACACTTTATCATTTTTGGACATACCACACCCAATAATTGCCTGTATTTATATATTTAATATTGTGTTTTTGGTGTTTATAAATTAGAGAAAGAGAAGATTGCAAAAAAGTGTATTCCAGAAAAAAACAATCTTCAAACTATGGTCTCTGTGAACACATAAAAGGTCCTTTCCATTAATTCACTTATTTTGTTGTTCTCTTATTGGAACCAGTTTTGGGAATGAAGACAATCTTGAATCGTTTACAAATGCAAATCACTTTATTTTCAGTAATAAGAAAATTAGAACAGTGAAAACAGTAATCACTAAAAGTGAAAACTGTAATGGAAGGGGATGAAATTGCAGCAAAGTACATGATTTATTGCTAATCATCAAGCGTACCAACAAATAGTACCTACTGTCCAATTTTGAACTAGCAGCAGCGTTATCGAATATGGAAACATCGGCAAAAATAGTGCAAAAGCCTTGAACTGAGGTGGCTTTTACTTGATGAAAATCCATTTATCAAAATAAATAAGAACTAAAAGTTCAGATTTTCACGAAATTATATATTATGACATGACAATGTCATAATATATAATTTCGTGAAAATCTGAACTTTTAGTTCTTATTTAGTGCAGAAGCCGCCTAGAAAGTATTTCAAGGTCAAAATTTCAATGCATACAAAAGTTTGAAGTGAAGATATTCATAAAAAATCATGGTTTTATTGCTTTGAGAATTCAATAATGTAAATTAGAAACATATATAAGATATATTAAAATTTTAATACAATTTAAATTAATGAGTTTTTTAAAAAAATGGCTGGCTTATTTGGAATGTCAACAACTAAACTTGTTTAATTGCTAGTTTTCAACCTAAGGGCATAGACGGTAAACAATTCGACGAACCGTAATCTTTCGAAATTACTATGTAAATAAAAGAATTTACATATACAAGGACTAAATTCTATAGAAAGAAACTGTTAGTAAAGATTTGTTTGTCGAAAAATAATTATTAATATCTAGCAAAATTTATAAAATTACAAATATGAAAATGTTTGGCTGATAACTGACGAGAAGGTATCGGTACTGGTCTGCCGTCATTACCAATATTGACCGGAACATATTACTAAGAATATTTTTCAACATTTTAATATAATATGAGAAAATTTATTTTTTTTGTGAATACCATAGCGAAGATGCTGAACAACGCTTTGGATGGGGACTATTTTTGGAAGCAAGTAACTTTTTGGTGTCATTAATCACTTAAACAATTTATACGGGCATTTAACTTCTCGTAACTATTGCAACGATCATCACATAAATTGTTTATGGGACAATAAGTTTCGTGCGTTCTTGCAAGTGCAACGAATCATTGAGGACAGTGGTGTGCGGTCGCTGGAAGAATTCGAGCCAGAATTTCCAGACATTCGTTAATTTACAATTTCACTACGTGACAGATAAAGGCCACTTCATAACAGGATTTTTTTTTCAAATTTTATGTAAAAGATTAAACTAACAGTGTGGTCAGCCTATTACTACAGCTAAAACGAATTTAACAGTTAGCATAGAAGAACCACACACCAATAACGGCAGATTTTTGTTGCTTTACAACCTGAAATAACAAAAACATGTATACAGTGTGCGAGTGGTAACTTCTTCAAAGCTATTTTTCTCAAACTCGACAGATCTAAAGATCTAAGATCTAAAGATCTAAGATCTAAAGATCTAAGATCTAAAGATACACAGAAAATATGAGATTGTCCATCATGTGTTACAAGTTTGAAATGTTCGTATTTAATTATGAATTGATGCCCATATTACAACGCAAGAAGATCTACATGATATTGCCCTCGCTTAACCTTCATTACATTATTTTGATGACTTGGTCGCCACTGGTAAGCGAAATGGTTAATGGTTAAACCATTAAAAACACACACATAAAAATGCAAACTAGTAGTTTTTCTTTTAATTATAACAGGCATAAAAACGCACGAAGTGTGGCGCTGGCCGCTACAAAACAATAGGCAATAAAGAATATGACACAGAAGCCTTTGTAAAATAGTGTGTTGCGCAATTTGTTTTAACGATTGCTAGAACGATTAAAAAAGCGCAGTACGCTTGCTTGGACTAAGAAATAATGCAGGAACCTTAAAAATATTCATTCTTAAGTGTTACTAACAGCGGCAGCTATGTTGATGAGAATACCCAAAGACTCGACAAGCCGCATAATATGTAGTCAATATTAAAATCACAGTCTAAACAAACCAAAACCAAACAAACTAACCAACCTGCATAGAGTAGGTTTTACTATAAATGAATTACAAGTAACAAATATATTTATATTCAGATATTAATTGGATTAATCTGAACCATCAGTATTGCAAGGCAAGGCAATGCCAAAACTTTAGGATTTAATTTTTGAAATACTGGTTAATCAGTATGTCAAATTGAACTGGCACCGTTGCATTTCATTTTGTGGCCGTGTTTTATTTTATTATTATTTTATTTTGGTTAAAATTTGTTTTAATTTTATTGCCCAATAGTTATTTTTTTTTAGAGGTTTTTAATGCGTGCTTATTTAGGAAAACAACATTGTTTTTACGTAGGTGCATGGTCCATTTTAAAACAAACAACGCTTTGAAAGTGATACAAATTATAATTCATCAATTTAAAAAAATGAAATTGTTATAATATAAGGAAAAAGTAAGTATCCAATATATCGACATATTTAATAATTAATTATAAATAATTCTTAAAGGGCTTGACAATTTAATATCATTATAAATGAAGGATCTAAGAGTTTTCAATTTTATTCTACTAAAGTCGCATTATTGTTGTTATATCCTGAGGATATAACAACAATATAAACTAGTATTTTGGTTAGTTTAAAGTTCGACAATATTAGGATTATGCTCACATAATTTTAGTATAATCTCCATCTGTAAGACTGACTGTCCTCGAACATATACAATCTCATTTTAAAAATGTATTTATTTATTAACAGGAACTAACCTAACATTATCTAAGACCGTATTAAAGGTTGGATATCACAGACACTATTCGCATAAGGGTGAAAAAGAAGTAATTTAATCTTATTACTATGAAGAAGCAAACCATGAGCTGAAGATCACTGAGATATTATATTTAAATCTCTAATGATCCTGTGATAATCCTAAATGAATAGATGTCAGCATGTCAGCGTATTCATTAAGATCCATGGATAATCCATATTATAATAATAATATAACAATGAAATTCGAAGTTTTATCTAGAGTTAGGATGTTTGGTTTTTGTTAGTTAGGTTTTTTAATTAATTAGTTTAGAAGTAGTTTAATTAATCAGTAGTTTTAAATAGGCTACGTATACGGTCTCTGAATCGTTTTTTCTTTTCTTTCTCAGGGCATAGTTTCGGTATAGCATATTTGTCCCGTTGCCTTTAAATCATTTGGTAAGTTACTATAGGCTATAGAGTTTTTAATAACAAGATCCAAGAAAGACGTCTGGGATAGGTGATATGTTTACCTCATTCATTGGCTAATGCTAGCGTTGATATTTTCTAGAAATTAATTATTCATCAGTGATTCATATTTTATAGTCACAGCTTAGCCAGTGCAGGAATAGTGAAACAGAAAAATACGAAAAATTATCGCTTCTTTTCCGCGCGCCACTGGCACGCAACAACGAGGCGCTTAAATAATCACATGCGGCGCACATGTAGACTACAAAATCGAAATGCGTATACAATAAACCGCGCAAAGAAAAGCACTTACCGGACCAATTCCGAAAAATGCGATCGCTTCACCGCATCTTCCATGGTCTGTGCGAAAAACCCAACAGAGAAAAACAAAACACCCGCGCACACACACTGCACTTCGGGCACACTATTAGACAACTAAGCGCCTGGGGTGCGTCCCTATGCCCACAGGATGGTTAAAAATTAAAATTAATTAAAACTAATAAAAAGACCGCGAGCGAGGGAGCAGCGCCGGCCCGCTACATTATTTAAACGTCAACAAATGAATGAGTTAAAAAGTTGTCCGCGTAAACTACTGACGTATGCCGTCGTATTAATTCTTGCTGTGTGCTAGGTGTTAGTCACGTTAACTATGGAGTCATTTTGTTATTTATTTATTAATCACGCTTTAACTGGAAATCCTCGCGGTTTGGTACAGACCGCATGGTCGTGGTACCCGCAGGAGGGGGGGAACGACGAGGACGATAGTGTTCGCGGTGATTTACCGGCGAACAATTTTTCGATCGTTTTGGTTTGCGCACGCGAGAACAAATGATAAACCAACGTTGTGCTTTGCAATGCCACTTAGCAAACATTTTTGAGTACCGCTTGAATAAAAAACTGAGTGGTTTATTCTGCAAAGGAACAAAATTGATTTAGAGCTAAACTGTCTACAAGCAAAGTTTCAGATGTGATTTTTCAGCTCATATTTGATGGAATGAATAGCAAAATCGAAATTACTCGTGCATTCCATATCGTCAATCACGGGTTTCTTTGAAAACGCTGTATATTAGAAGCCAGGGCTTCTTATTGGGTTCAGTCCCAATTAAATTGCAGAACCCAGCGGGTTGTTGTCAGGGGTGCTGTGCTATCTTGTAATTATGCAATACATGATGTTATGTTTTATTATAATCTGAATAACATGGCGGGCTGACAACATTGGATTTTACGAAATCTATATATTCAACTCAAAGTTAGAGTACACCACTTAAACTACTTTTAGAGTGACAATATCTTCATGAATTAATTCATGTGGTCGGTTCACGACAAAATTTTACGAGTGTAACGCACCACTTTAGTATCAAATACTCATCAAACAAATTCACTAAATTTTGGGAAATTTACACACCAAATAGAACTCGTTCTACTTTTCGTCAAATGTTTGCCTCAATTCAGTAATATCAACTGTTGAAACTAATCAAAAAGCATATAGCGTTTTTTACAACTTTAAATAAAATTTTTGGTAACTTGTTTCTAGAAATTTGTCCTTCATAATACCAAAATATATCCTTTACAAACTTTTAGAAAGAATAATAGTGGACTTTGATATTCGAAAACTGTAGATAAGATTCGCCTATGGCTACCAATCTTATTTTTCTTGTGCATCTACATCTCGAATATCTGTGTTCATTTTCTATGTTTGGATTTTTAGACAACTCAGTATATCATCAAAAATTAAGGCGTTCAAGTTCCTTCTTAACACATTTGTTAATCAATTTTAACCCTCCTAACCACCTTCGCTACCAAAAATTGGTATTAATACATTCTAATTTTTTTTTAATGATTAAAAAATTACAAAGTATGTAACATATTTAATAATAAGTTATTCTTACAAGTGGGTATTGAAAATAAGATTTAGTTCGTTTCATATTACCTACGGATATGTCATTATTTTTGCTATAACAAATTTAATTTTGTTCCTGAGCTGCAAATTTTTATTTATTTACAAATTATGCTGTTAATACATGCTTATTTAAAAAATATATATTTCTATTGCGTTAAATTGCAAATTTTACAAAACAAACGAAACAAAACAATATATGTCCGATAAATGTGAAACACATTTTCATATGTACTATAATTCGATTCACAAAATGGCTTCAATTTTACAACTTTTTGAAAGTGATTGTCTACGTAATACCGACCGACCTAATACCTATGCGGAAAAAATAATAACGATGCTATATCAAAACGTTATTGTGAAAATAACTAAGCGACCTTTTCGAAATTTTTTTGTTTTGGCAGATTTACTCTAAATAAATGGCAAATCTGAAATTTCAAGTGGAATATTATATGGCACGACTGCTATTTTGTGTGTAGACACTATTTACAATAACCTCCACCTAACCAAATTTAAATAAAACCACTGAAAATTACAGGGTGTTAAAAAAAGAATTTATTTTATGTTTGACATTATAATAAAGTGATATTTATCGAATTTTAGAAACAAAACAGTTTATAAGACCTGTTCATAATATAAGCCAATTAATTGCCTCCTTCAATGTTGGAATGATGTTTAGGAACACCCGGTATAATATACAACGTTATGTATATGTGTCAGCAATAATATAAATAATAGAACTCAGGAGACCTTTTAATACCCTTTAAATTGTTTATTTACAGAATTTTTCTCGAAAATTGATTAGATTTAATGTCAAATGTTCTTACCACATTTAAACTTTCAGTACATTCTAGAGCCCAAACTAGCACAACCGACTTTAACATAGCGCATCTTATGAAAAAAGCGGTCCCTTCTAATCAGTAGTACAACATTAACATTTTATTCAGTTTCCTTTTTAAAAAATGTGTTATTTGTGATAAAAATCGATTTTCCGCAAAATTTAAATTTCCTACAAAAAAAAAGTGCACCTTGTAGTTTTATATTTTTTTGTTTGTTTACTAAGGCAAATGGGAAAATATAATAAACACTTATGACACATAAATCATTTTTTACCATTTACAACAGTAATTTTCAAAAAAAAAACTTAATAAACCAACCTACATTATTTTGGACATTTTCCCCATGTCCGTCATCATTACAGAGTTAAGTGTCTTTTCTATCAAATGCGAGGACCGCCACACATGGGTATTACTATTTTTCGACACCCCGAAAGTAATTATTTAATCACATGACGCTGAATGGAAATAACACTGGCACAATCGACTGTCTTCCTCGGTGACTCAGGCAGACTGATTTGATCTTCGAATAGTTTATTTATGTATGCTGTAAAATTTGTATTTCTACTGTCCCGCCCTACCTATTGCCCTTATCTTAAGGTGCTCAGTAAATGATTTCGGTTTGTTCAATTCTCAGAAAACTCAACTCAATATGTCGACAGTGGCGTACAACAGGTACAGTGTGTCCCATTTTTATTGGTTTTAAGACCAACTTCTCTTATTAATAAAGCTAGCTGTTGTTTTTTTACAAAATGAAAGGTGAACAAACAAAAATTCCATTACCATCGTCTATTTTTAGAGTCACAATGATTTTGAAAATTTTGCATTTTTTTGACATGTAGGATCCAGTAGCGCAGCCAGTTTTCTAAACATGTGTTTTTTAACAAACCATCAAAAATCAGTTATGATCAATTTAAGTCACATTCAATCTCAATGACTTTTGTTTAGCAGCTTGGAAATTATTAATGGCGCAATATCAGTTTTTATAAACTATTGAAAACTTTGAATATGTTGGTTTCGAAAGTTTGTGAAGCAATTTATTTCAAAGAAAGTAACAAGTAAAATGTACGAAATATCAGAAAACTGTGTGTTACTAATATGGCTTCAGAGTTAAGTAATAAATTATTTTCTTAAATTTTTTTAAGTATTATGATCAAAGTATAGTACCACAGCATATTTAATTCATATTTTCATAATACTGAGGAATACGAAAATTTGACAATTATGTTTGTACCAAATTAAATACGGAACGGAAGATTCAACAATTCTGCTTCTGCCGAAAACTCTTTTCCCCCAAGCGTCATCTTCAAATAAAAGTTAAAAGAAGTTTTAACCATAAAGACTCTAAATGACCTTCGTATGTCAAAAAAATAATTAGGTAATTTCAAATTGATTGAACAATTGATAATAATGATTCTAAAAATCGTTTGGTTAATACCTGCAACTAAAAAAAAATAATACAACGATTTGGGAAATATGTTTATTAGAATACTTTTTACTAATTAATCAAAAACCTTTTAGCTGATTTTGACAAAACTTTGCACGCTTGATTGTCACAAGAGCATTAAGTTTGCCCTTAAAATCTTTGCATTGACTTTTGAAGCACCCTGTAAACAACTTAAACAAAATTTTTAAAAATATATTAATGGGAGTGGTAGTACGATCTCGAATATTAAATACTGTAATATTTAAAGATTTAAATTATTTAAATTTCAACACCAACAACATGAAAATTTGAAAAAGATTTTCGAACATAATTTTATCCGGCCACCACCTGTTTTTATTATTATTAAATTAGGCAACGAATTTTAAGATTTTGTGTGAAAATGAATTGAAAATTTATATAAAAATGCAGGTATGAAGTTGCTTTCATTCTCAAAGTGTAAGTGGTAATTATATTAAATATGTGTAAAATATCTCAATCACCTAGCAAATATGTAGGAACTTACTATGGCAATTAAACTCATACTACAGTTTAGTAATTGAACCCTAAGTTAGTTCGATAGTGGTTAATAGCAAAAAAGTCTCCATCTCTTGCGTTTTGCCATGGTATTGGTAGGTTAATTTTTGATAAAAGATGGGATGAGTCAAACCTCTATTCTCTACACAGCATTAACAGGTCTGCCAGTGATCTCTTGTTAAGTTGTAGGAATTAAGGATATGTAACTTTTTGGGAGCGATCATAAATGACATGACTTTTTTTTGCGAATATTTGAAATGTGATCTACTTACGCCCCGCCCAGGTACGGTAACATTTCCAACACCACCACAGAACAACAACACCGTCAACTAACTTCTTCGTTCCTCTGACGCACTGACAAAACAGTTCAAAATCTACGCCACGTACGTCGAAATCATCGCAAATTAATGACAATTTCCTAATAATTCTTACGTGTAAACAATACGCATGTTCTAACAGCAAAGATAATTAATTAAGCAAACATCGTGAAGCAAAGAAAACACCTTTTCATTGGCAATTTTGTTATTGTGGGATACTTTTTCACGCCGACCGATAACGCCAACTAAATTGCGGCATTTCGAAGTGTATTATGAAAACGCGTATGACACGGCCAGTGTTTTTCAGATTCTTTACAAGGTTATTAGCTAGATATTTATAAAAATCATATATGAATTTAAGGAAACTAAAGTCAAATGAGTACGTCCATAAAAATTTGAAGAAGTTTGCTTGTAAGAAAATACAAACTTTACGTGGATGCTTAGACATTCGTTAGCAGTAACCACCTTTTCACCGATTCGTATGGACGTCTTATTATTACACAATTCAAAGTATTTGCGATAATCATACCCAAACACAGCGTAACTGGAATTTTTCTCACCATCAAAGTCAGCAAAATATTTTTGCCACTAACACATAATTTTCTCTGACGCAGATAATTAGTGGAGTCATGCCAAGTCCGCAAAGACGTTGGATAAAGCCTTCGGATAAATCCCTTCGTGTGCGGTGACATGCGCGACATAACGACGAATTTTCTATTGCGAGGGTATGTTAGAACCACTTCTGTTTGTTTGTTTTGTTGATCCCGAATACACATACATTGTAGACTTCGGGCATCCAAATATTAGAAAAAATAAATTGCATAGAAAATATATTGGATTCACTAATATGTTATCCAAATGAGTAGATATCTCATTTTTAATGGTTATCTTGACTTTTAATCCCCCTTATTAATAAAGCCAGCTTTGCTTGACTTTTCCATGAAATGAAAAGTGACAAAAACGGTATTAGGTACCAATTTTTACATTTTTAAACGTCCTTTGTAGTTCATTTTTCTTCTAAAACTCGCAATAATAAATCCTCAATACAGAGGAAAGGGTGAATATCCCAATCAAACTTATTACAGTTTACATTTATAGCCTTTACGCTTTATCTCTTTTAAACTTTAGTCCCAGTTTAAGATAAAGAAGGAGAACAGGAAAGTGGTGTTTTTTTGATAAAGTAATACAATGTGAAACTTATTTTTCTTGCAACGCACACCACCTCACATTGACAACCTTTAGATCAAGGCATTATTCAGAATTTCAAGATACTCTACACAAGCTATCTTATTAACAGAAATTTAACATACGTAGATAGCAGTTATCCACTAGACAGAATAACCAAATTTGGATTTTAGTGCAACTTAGGTATGGAGGACGATGAAGATAATATCCCCATTGGCCAAATGTTGCCTATCTTTTGGATCTGAAACAATTTTTAATAATTGACAGCAATGTAATCATAGAGTTAAAGGACTGACCATTATCGAGTGTATTGAAAACTCTGAAAACGAGGCTGATGAACCTGACATTTCTGTCTCCGATGTAGAGAACCTATCAGAAGCCTGTGCAAGTTTGAGATTTAGAAACCTTTTTTCTTAATTTGAATAATATATCTCCCACTATTTTAAAAAGTGAAAACCATATTTTTATCTATCTTATCTTCTAGTATGTATGCTCCATGAAATTTAAATTTATAAAACATGTTAACATATTACAATATAATATTTTATATTATCTATCTACATGAAAAGTTCTTATTTTTTATTTATGCATACGAATGTATATATAAATTTATCCTAAGTAAGTTGTAATAAAAGATATGAATTAATAAATAGTGCAAACTACCATTCTTCCTAAACGAGCAATATTTGATTCTCCAAGCTATTGAGACATTCTACTGTATAAACCAAAATTGTTTTTTTTAAATGGAACACGTTGTATACCTTTTAATAACACATAAAAGCAATTTGTAATAAAAAGCATATATCGTTAATTCATTTTTTATGAGTAAGCCATGGAAAAACATATTTTTAAAAAAATAACTTAATACTTATACAATATTTATTACAGCCAATAAACTTGCGTGTGTGCAATTTTGGGTTAACGTGAACGATAGCAGAAGGTAGAGAAGCCCGAAATTAAAATAATAATTACGAAATGTCATCTAAGTGGAGGCCACAGATTTACTGAAAAACCATATATGTTCCTCCCAAATTTCTTTTCAAAATCTTTATAAACTGCAGATATATTTCATTAGTCCGTCCGTGTTTCCATAGCGTGCGTTGGTAGTTTATTTTTTGTCGACTTTCTTCGGATGTTTTAAATAATAAGCAACATTTACTTGTTTCTTAGCGAAAATGCGCCTATCCAGTGTAATTTCATTAACATTTGCTCCACTTCCACTTTCATAAAAATATCACTCATAATATGTAAATTGCTCTATAAAATATACTGTTCGATACAATTCCACTTGTATTTTTTAATTCTAGAATTTCCTACAGAATACCATGTGTTTTAAAAAATTTACTAAATAATTCCTTTTTTCATTGATTCTAAACGCTACTCCACTCACGTTATTTTAAAACGTGTATAAGGTTGTTTCAAAAAACATATGCCATTGCTGGCGGGGAGATTATTCACGTTAAAATAAGACTTTTTTTATATCAATATGGGTCCGATTCTGCTTCGTTTCGTAGGTACAAAGTGTGATTTTTTTTCTTATTTATTCTAAATCCAAGACGACTGCAGAAATTCCAGTAAAATGTTTTGGATAAAGGTTATTTAAGCGAATAAATATTTTTCTAAAAAAAGAATTTCGAAAACTTGATCAGTGCCATGCGAATGACTTTTTTTCTTTGATAGCAAAATTAAGAAGGCTGTTTAGTACCTGTACCCCTTGAACGCTTGTCGATTTAGATATCTTTAATGAGGTAAATGCATTTATGTTGTGTTAAGTACTGTATTGAATATCTTTATTTTTTAAAGTTTTTTAAAGCCTTTAATTTAAACTAAGTTTAATTAAACGTGTCTGAATAAAATTACAATTGGTGGTGAAATTGCATATTAGATTTTCTTGCAGATTAATTTTCAATTGATAGAGACAAATACCATTGGATTTACCTCATTAAAAAGATCTAAATCCGTCGTCTGTCATAAAAAAGTCCTATTTTTACTCGAGGAATCTCCTCTTCAACGATGGCACATTTTTATTAAATATCCTGTATAAACAAACTAATTATTCTGGGTTTGCTATTTCTATTTAACAAGTTGTGTTCACAAGAGGTATGTTCCAAAAAAAATTCCTCATGTTATCATAAAATGGTATTGGTATTGGTTAGTTTTATTACATGTGTAACATTAGCTTTACTGAGATTTTCTTATTATAGAATGTGGTAAATGCAGTGTAAATTCTATTATTTATATAAAAATTCTGAACTTTAAAAGATCACGTTTCTGTGGTTGGGGCCCTTGGGTGGTAAACGAGCAAAAATATAAGTATAGTATTAGTTATTTGAGAAAATCCGAAAACCTCATAAGTGAAATATATATTTGTGATTTAAATCGTATGAAAATTATATCATATTTTTAATTGATAATTTTTATTAGTAAAGCCCAATATCAAAGATTTTCTTTATGAAAATCTGTGTGCAAAAAAACTAGAGTTGTTTGTTTTTCGTATATTCCACAACTTCAGTGCATTGACTATTACACGAACTTATTTCTGCCTACGTTTATATTTCCACAACATCAAACCTAACCCATTTTGTAATTTGTTGTTTGATGATGTACTGAATTTGTCTGCCAAGTCGAATGCTGATTGCTGACGTATTACTAAAGACGTTTGCTATGGCTTCCGCAGGTTCAGATTTAGCTAGTGAGTACTGTTTCTTGTTACGCTTGAGGGCTAGGAATGAGGAATGTAATTGACAGGCTCATTGATGGATCAGTGATTATTATTCAATTTTTCCTGTTTTTTGTCGGTATCTGACGATCTAGGAGAGGCATGGCTATAGTTTTATCTAGATGGCAAGTGAAAACATGTAGAACCACATAGGTTCTCATCCGAGCTGCAACAGCGCCCAGTTTGTACTTGTATTTGTTAAATTAGTTTGTAGTCTAGCATAATACCTAGGAAATTTATATATTTCGTTGGTCGAATTTGGTGGCCTTTAAAATCAAAAACGAAAGGATATTGTAACTACCTTTTACTTCTGGGCCTTATAAATGGACAGATTTTCGTTCGGGCCAGATATTATTACAGTTGTATTGTCCGCATATTCTTCACCATTTGTAAATAGAGTTCAGAACGCTGCGAAATGCGATCGCTTACCTGAACAGTTATGTTTGTGGAAACAATAAAAGTATACAATTAATAGGTAAAGTGTGTTCATAGATATAAGAAAGAAAGTGACCAACTGATACGAATTAAGGAAAGACCCTGGCAAGCTGTAAGAATGAAATATGGCTGTCAAGGTCCGTACTTTGCTTGGAATTTAATTATTTGGAGTTTTGTTAGGAAAGATACTAAACAATATTTATTTATTTTTTATTACCTACTTAAATTACTTAAAATTATTCACATAATATATCAGTATCACTATCGCTATCATCGCCTGTTCTAATTATTATTTGTTCTATATTTTATGCCGTATTATATCTTGATCACTTTCATCTACACTCGAGAAAATGTCAGCATCGCTTCTTTTTTTCCTCGCTGAAATGGGATTATTAACAATTTTCCATACAGTTGATGTTGGAATTTTCGTCAATGTTGCCGTTTCTTCTAAAGATGCTTGCTTGCTAGCACCACGTTCAATGAGAGTCAAATAAACATTGTTTATAACTTCCTTAGTCTCAATAGAATAGTGTTTTCTACATTTGGGCGGGAGCATCTCCTGAGATACACTAGACTCGTACATATTTTGCATAATTCGCACGCTGTATTACACACGAAATAAGAATGATTACTAATAAACTTAAACTATTAGTATACCAAACCAAAGAATATTAAACACACGTAGGTATAAAATTATTTCCTATTACGGACCACAATTTTACCTGAATTAAAATTCCGAAACTTTAGGTAATAATCTTGTTGCATTGTATGTTAATGACCACCCTTGGATAATCCCATTCAAAAGCAATTGGTCACTTTCTTATATCTATGAACAGACCATAACAATAATATTAATTAAGGTAATACAAATTTCACCCGCAAACGCGAATGTCGGTCTTCAGATTGCATTTTCTTTTTCGACTAAAAGATAAATCTTAATAGCTAAAATATTTTTCGTATCGGTAGAGGATGTCTCGGTTCGTAGACCTTGTTCCAGTTTCCATAAACTAAACTTGACGCAGGACAAACTGTCAACGCAATTGGGAAACCAAAAGCGAAACATTTGCGTCAGACGTCCATATGCCGCTTGCGCATACGCGACTTTCTTAGGATATCGGTCCGTCGAGGCTTCGCACTTGATATTAATTTATTTACACGCATGGCAAAATTGTATTCTGGTATGGTCTAGATTCAAATAGAACGGAAACAGGTATCACGCAAATAAAATCTAGAAGTTTAAATGCACAGGGTGCGCCCAATTGGACACCTTTAAAGGAAAACTCACCTTCATAAAGGAGATAGACGAAAACTAATGTAGATCTCAATTCAAAAAGTATTCTCCATGTACTTGGTTATAGTGTTTTTTTTTTTTGGAAAATGTGTATTTCAAAAAAATAGCTGTTATACGAAAAAAATTCTTGAACAATTTTTTTCACGTATGAAACCCTCCCCACACTCTCGACACTAATACAGACGGACAGCTTTATACAAATGTAACGTAAAACGATTAAAAACATATCTTTATTTCCTAAAATGCTCCCGTCTATCACAAGAAATTACAGAGATATTAGGTTTTTTCTTTTTATTAGGAAGAAGTTTTTCAATATAACAAAACACAACTGAAATGACAAATAGCCTTCTAAGAACCAAAAGAATCAGCACAATTTGACCTCTCAGTTTGGCAATAAAGTCGTAGATATCTGCCGAATTTTATTTGGATTGTTGGCAGTTGATAGTTTGGTTAAACCTTGTATAATGTGATTTGTGGTTATTTGTAGAGGCGCTGTAAGTTCACTTGTCAGGAGTTGCAACCCTCTTAAAGCCAGACTAATGAAAACTACATGTTCTAATCACACGTAAAGCACAAAAACAGTAAACGACGGAAAAAAATTCCTTTGCTGCGACGCTTGTTGTTTCAAAGTTTCGTGATATGCGGTTTTCTGTTTATTTTATGATAACGAATAGCGGTATTCACACAATACGTGTTATTTATTCGCAAATGGTAAAAGGAAACCGATGAAGTGCGGTTTCAAAATCTTGTGCATACGGAGCACTGCAAATTCAAGCTATCGCAACGTATTTACAATATACAATACAAGACCAACTGCTATTACAAAAGTTAATTTATTATTATAATTCATTTTTTCTTCGAAATATTATTGAAATACATATTTTCGATTTGATCCCATTAAATAACTAAACAAGCTAAACAAAACATATATATACTCTATACAAAAAATAATCGAAACCTTTATACAAACATTAAATAACAGTGAACAATAGGAAAAAAGAACAAATCCAGCGTGGGATCAAGTTTTGGACAGTTATCATATTTATGTACTAAATAAATAAATTAATTAAAATAAATAACATTGAAATGTTATTAAATGTTAAATTTAATTCACGCAACATCCATTGCAAATATGTAAATCTTTGTGCGTGGGTTGAGGGTGTTCAATAATAGATAAATTCTGTAAATTTTTATTTTTTTTTAAATTTTTAATGATTCGGAAAGTAGTAGTAACTAATATGAATATTTTGACTTTGCAGTTTATGTTTATTAATAGTTGGTAAGAGTTTATTTAATTGTTGGTTGATTAAGAAGTTGTGATGACTTAGATTACGAATATATTTTTTATCATTTACAACATTTATTTCTCTTTTACTATGAATGAAGTATATAAATATATATTATAGTAATAATGGTTACACTAATATAATTAATTTAATATGATTAAGTGACTCTTTGGAATAACTTGCATTGCATTACTTCAAAGAAGGTGATATATCTAAGTTGTTAGTTTCCTTTCTTCCATTTCCCTTATTTCCTTATACTTCTTTCCTCCTTTTCCTTTTTTTGCAACCTGTTTTCGCATCACTTCGTGAATCTGGCCATTTCTTTGCTTTTGGTGGAGAGGATAAGACCTGTGTCAGGGTCCAATTTTCGATATTAACTGCATCTTATATTCTGCCAATCTTTCTTCTTGATCCCACCTTTCCTGTCATATTTTTTTCGTATGTTGTCCTGCTTCTTCTTTTCCTTTTTTCTGACGCACTGATTCCCTTTCGTCAGCCATTATGCCTACTGGTGGTGTACGAGCTATTACGTAAGTTCTTTGGTCGATACTGTGCGGTAAGCGCTTGTAATGCTAATTGCAACTTTCCTTTGGACTTGCACTAGGGTGTAAAAATTGATGAATTGTTAGGTTTTTATTTTACATTTTTCAGTACAGTATAGTGCAGTACAGTATCCTTTTCCAGCCCAAATGATGATGTAATGTACAACAGGCAAGGCTAGTGCATGTATTTTGTCTTTGAAGTATAACTCCAATGTTAGGATTTTGGCGATCCTGCTAAAATATTTCTTCCTCATTGCCTCTTTGACTCCAACATAGCCAATCTTCTCTCGTTCAGAAATTCTAAGATCTTTATTATTCATTATTATTATTGTATTGAATCTACTTTCTATTGTATTTACTAGTATGGTTTGATTTTTAGAAATTTAGAAACCACGTACTCCATTTATTTTTCATCGAGCCTTTAGCCTAGCTAATATATCTTTAGATAAGTGTAATAATTAAAATTAGATTTTAAAATGTTTTAATCAAAAGAAAGTTAAAAAATAAGAATAACTAAATTAGGTTTTAATAAATCCAAAAAAAAAACGAACTTGTTGCATAATATACTATTAAGCGTTCTCCTTCTATAGACGTCAAAATCAAAGACCTAAATGCAGTGAAAAGCAATGGTAGTTACGGAAATAAATGATCAAACGTTCCCTTGGCAACAGTAAACGAAATTTGTGAATTTTCTGACTTGGAAAATACCCACAATATTTTTCCCATGGAAGATTCGACGGCTGAAACCGATAACATGTACGATTCGAATAAATTTATTTCAGGGTCTCGAGTCGGCAAGAGGGGCACTTTAAACCAGGACTTACTGCAGTTCGAGTATCCTTAATCCGCTCTAATGCTGACTTAAATATAATAACCCATAGTTTCCTTATGGCGCGCTATAGTTTCTCGTACGGGTACGATTGCAGAAAATATTTTAACTTAACGGTCCTGGACGAGAACACTGTGACGTTTTCGTCGGGAAACTTTATCATTTTCCTGGACGTTAAATCCAAGGAAACAGTATTCAGGAGAAGCGCCTTGGGTGGCGGGATCGGTCACATTCAGGTAAATGAACCGATCTTTAATGGCTTTCGCTTTTCATATGATTTATAGGGGAATCCGAATACGATTTATCCGCATTTTTCTGTGGCCGAATGTGGAACAGTTCCGATAATAATAACTTACGTGTGGCCGACGTTGGAGGTCGTATGTGTCCTAAAAGGAGGCGCCGAAAGGATTTATTCCAACATAGATTTTAAGTAAGAGAAAATAGTAATCAAGCAACAGTATTTTAGTTTAGTTTATTTTTTATTTATTTTATTTAAAACCACAAAACAAGGATGCTACCACCCAAATGAATATCTGGTATAGCTTGTCAAGCGGCAATAATTAATTCTTAGGAAAGTATTCCGTTAACACTCTAATATCCAAATGTAAAAATTTTAAGGAAAACTCAGGAACCAACAATGATAAGCTGTTCCGGGTAAACAATTTACAATTTAATCTTAAGACATCAGAATTCAAACTAAAGTGAACCTTTTATATTAAAATTTCCATAAAATATTTAACGCAATAAGGTTCGGTATTAACGAGATACTGAAATAAAGGGCGATTCAATAAGGGTTTCCACATTAAAATAATAAAAAAAACTCGGAAGAATATAAAAATATAACATTTTTATTTGCCATTTTAGATTAGTGTATTACAATTAGGTATGAAAGATGATGACATTCAAATGACCCCCGCGACTCATGTGGCATGACGTAATTCGTTTATTGAAATTTCCTATCACTTTTTCACACAATTCAGGTTGTATTTCGCGTCTATTCTCCTGTTTCAGCTCTGGAATAGTATTTGGTTTATTTCTATACACTCTGCTTTTTAGATACGCCAAAAAAAAATCTAGGAGAGTAAGATCACATTGATATCGCCGTTACGTGAGATAATCCGACCAGGAAACTTGCCCCGCAGCAATTGCATCGTTTCTCTGGATGTGTGACAAGTGGCTCCATCCTGTTGGAACCACAAATCTTCAACAGCGTTCTCCGCATCATCCTCGAAAAAAAAAGGCCAATTATTCCTCGTCACCAAAATGCGCACCAAACAGTCACTATTTGAGGATGCATTGCTTTTTGAACAATCTTTCTTGGATCTTTTAATCCCAAAATACGAGCATTGTGTTTGTTTACAAAGCCACCAACGTGAAAATGTGCCTCATCGCTAAAGATGATTTTCGTTGAAAAATGAACCTCTTGTTCTCGTATCCATTCTGCAAACACGCGGCGCTGTTGATGATCTCGAGGTTTCAACTCCTGAGTTATTTGGACTTTATATCGGTGTAGATGCAAGTCTTTTGTTAAAATTCGCTGTTTGGTTGAATACGTAAGGCCCACTTGCTGCGATCGATGACGAATCGATGTGTTTGGATCTTCGGCTACACTTTCGCGAACAATATCAATATTTTGATCTGACCCACCTGCACGAGCACGTTGAGGTTAGTTACAGATCCAGTTTGCTCAAATTTTTGAACCACATTCCAAATTGTCCTCTCAGAAGGTCGATTTTGCGCGCCGAAAAATTCACGTAGAGCCCGAAATGCATGATCGACCATTTTCATAATAGGCTTTCACAATTTTTACACGTTGTTCAGTCGTATATTGCTCCATGACTAATTTTGTTTATGTTTTGAGGTGAGAAATCTCATATGATAATCGACAAATACAGTGGCGTTTCAAAAATATTTCAGATTGTAATGTGGAAACTCTTATTGAATCACCCGTTAGTACCTTCCATTTTGCGCCTTTGTTATTAGATTACAGTTGCTAGCCTTTTGAAGAATTTAACACACACATTAAATGAACGTAAGAATGAATGTGCTACACTGACGGTTGGGCGAAAGACTGACGAAAAGGGAAAAATTTGTAAAAAAAACATGATATATTGAAATATGTAGACTGCTGCAAGTATCAAGATATATAGATTCGTATCTTCATCCCAAATACTTCTTCTGTATAGTAAGGAATTCACTCAATGATTTCAATAATTCCATAACTTCCATTAGAGGGATGCGTTGGAGTCATTTGCAGAAGTAGTCCCTCAACGCACCGTTTCAGAACTATTATTATTCTTAATAGTTCTAACTGTTCCAAATGTTTAAATAATTATTCTCAATCAAACAAATCCAAGACCACGCTTTCATGAAAATTCGAAGGAAACTAACTATTGAAACACAGCCACAAGTCAATGTCTCAAAAGTTATTTTTAAACAATGTACGGGTTTCGCACACACGAGCGTGATCAGACCCATCAAAGACGTTTTCAAGAGAATAAAGTAGTAAACTAACTAAAGTAGTAAGGTGGTAAATTAACCAAAACTAACCAATCTTCGTGAATGTTCGTGAAATCTGATGACAACTGGAGTCCAGTCTTCACGGTTCAAACAGTTTACCCATCATCCAGAAAAATAGTCCAAAGTTTCCTTAACTTTTGATCATGAATTATTTATATTTATTGTATATGTAATTATTTATGTACTTTTAGTTTTAAAAGCTATAGAAGAATTTGTTTAACAGTTCTAAATTAATCGTTAAATGCTTCCTTTGAAAGTAAAATATTACAAACCTGTAAAACAAATAATTAAAGGAGGCAAACTAAGAATTGAACTAAAATTGCATTACAATGTCAGTGGACTTTCAAAAAATATCGAATTCAGTTATTTTACTTTTTCTGATTAATATCAGATCCAGAAATGGTAAAACTTACCTATCCAAGGTATAATAACAAGAACACGTCCACACACGTCTTCGGCAACATTTCCATTCTCCTTTATTGTATATTTCAATTGTCTAAGTCGAGGGAGAGTTTCTCTAAAGCTTCGAAAACTAATAATATAATCAAACAATTTCTAATCAAAGTTAAGGATCCTGTGGATTATTTTTGAAGATTAGGGGTAAACTCTTTGAACCGGGAAGACTGTAATCGTTTAAATCGGACAGCCTAGTAGGAAGATTTTCATCAGGGTCCACGAACATTTAAATTTGATGAAAAAATACAAGGACAGAGAACAAAACAGTTTTCGCCACTCATCTTTTTTCCAAGGGCATTAATTTTTCTCCTAATAAAAATGTCAGTATTCTACATGAGTGCCAAAAGAGTAAAAAAACTGAATCTTCTGAAGAAATTAGAAATCACTAAAGCCAAAAGAGTCCCATTCTTGAGTGGAAACCCGCTTGATTTTTTTGACAAAAATGTTCTCTAGTTTGATGGTTTCTGCTTTTCGATTATTTATTTATTGCACGATATTATTTTACGATTATGCGTTTCTCTTATACTCTTATTTCACTTAGGATATGTGCAGATTGACCAGCCAGAGAGAAAAATAAGTTTGTGGAAATTTCAAAATGCTTTTTTATATTCGAAGGGTCTTTATCATTATATTTCACCGACGCTGATAATTAGAAAAGATTCAATAAAGCAAACTCTATCCGAGAATAGGATCGTGACTCCGACTAATTATCTTTTCCACAATTGTGTCTTGCCTCCATAATAAGTATAATACATTTTTTTTACTTGTAGCCCTAACGGCGATTTGCTCGTCTCCCAAAGCGGAGATCCAGACTATCTGATAACTGTGTGGGATTGGCGAAACCATACGATCCTACTGCGAACCAAATCCTATATAAACGATGTCTACAGGGTGAAGTTCTCGCCTTATGTTGCCGGACAACTAACCACTTGCGGTAAACATTCATATAATAGTACATTTCGACCAATTCAGAGGTATTCCATCAGGTGTCGCACATATAAAGTTCTGGAAAATGGCGCGCACTTTTACTGGACTGAAACTGCAAGGCGAGCTAGGCAGATTCGGGAAAACCGAGTATTCTGATGTGGTTGGCGTTCTGCCTATGCCAGATACAAAGGTATACCAAAAAAATATTTTATAACCGGCAAATTAAAAAAAAAATTATTGGTGGACGCAAATCACGAATTGTTATAAAATAACAATTATCATATTAGTTATTCAGATTTATAAGATTATAAATAATAACGTTTTAGGTCTTTAATAACCTATGATTGGCCATCGTCGAATAATTAATATAAGAATTTCAAATTTTGTGGCCGGGATTTTTGACAAATTTAAATTTCAATAAATCGCAGAATTGTTCCGTTGTTTTCAACAAACACCATCTCATTCAAACTCAGATCGCTCGGCATCAATGACATATATAATATAAGTGGTTTTTTTAAATTGACAAGCCGTCTCATTTTTCCTTTTGGAAAGTTTTTGTGCACGTCCCATCTCATTAAATTGTCAATTTTAATTCCATGCTTGCCAAAACTTGATATTTTCAGTAGCATCCTGGGAGTGATCTAATTGATATTTATTGATATTTATAGTACATTGAACTGATATCATATTTTGTATTCTTTTCCACGCATTACAATTTTTATAGTCTTTATGTTTAGCTATCCATTTAACCTTCTCATTTTCAAAAAAACCAAAAATTCCAACAGAATGTCATTTGTCGACTCCAATTCAATTTAAAAAAAAATATATAAAAAAAAACGTCTGTACGCTTCTGCTATGTCTTCAAAACAATGAATAGTCGCAGTAGCAGCATATTTTATCTCTACAAGTGTAGACGAGTATGTACTTGGCAATTGTGAGCATAATGGTATACGAATAATGGAAAATCAACGAGTGATAAATAAATGTACAAGTAACCCATTCGCACGACATGGCAAGTATACGCAAGTAACGATTATTCGCCAAGTACACGAGTCGTTTTTGCTCGGTTCTAGACTATAAATTTAATCAATAAATAAAATTAATTGAATGGAGGCACAAAGGGTTTTTCAGTAAGGACGTATAGACCTTGAAAAGTTATAAAACAATCTGTGGTAATTTTTTTAATGGAAAGACCAACATACACCATTATTTTCAATAACTTCCGCATAGAACCATCTGAATTTGAGAGATGACCTGGGATATGTTCACCTTTGGGGCATAGACCTGCGACTTCCAGGAACGCCAAAAGAGAAAATCTAACGAGGCAAATCGGTAACTTTTTTAGGATGCAGTATCACCTGGTGAACCTCCCTTGTGTTGGTGTCATCTCATATAACGCATTTTTCCTTATTGACACAGTCATACATCCAAAAAAAGATGATTTTTCGGACAAAACTTCTAAACAGAGCCCAGTCAGTCATGAATTTTGAGCTCCTGGGTCAGTTGGATCTTGTAAGTCTGCAGGCCTAAGTCTCGGAACAAAATTCGCCAAGCTGAAGTCTGCAAAATACCGAGTTTTTGAATTGCAGCGATGAATCTACTGCTTCAACTTCTACTGTACACTTTCGCGCTCATGCGGAGATGTCCTCGGCCGATCTTACGTTCCTAGAACGTACAGGTGTTGGCAGATTGATTATTGAATCGGTCGCAATGCGTCCAATGTTTACACTAGCGAACACTCATTTTGATACTTAATTTGCGTTAAATAAAATACGTAATTTTCCATAAGTAACTGAACAATATACAGATTATTTTACAAACGTCACCAAAACGAAATTGAAACATCCTTTTAAAGGTCCAGCCACATCGTTACTCTGCAAGGCGTTTCATATTTTAGGTCGTATCAGGCTGCGAATGGGGAAATATTCTAGTTTGGGACGATGGTCTGATTACATTTGAAGTGTTCCGATCTTTGAGACGCCGATGTCACGATGCTCCCATAGTACAATTCTTTTATAACGAAGGCGAACTTTGGACGGTACGTTTACAGGCAAAGGCGCGCATCGTATATTGTTATTATTGTTTAGGTGTCCATGGATGGTCACGTAAAAGTATGGTGGTTCGAAAAAATCGACCAGGCCGATCCCCCAGAAGATGATAGGGTCGTATTGATCGACCCGACTTACGACTTTTACACCCCAGGGCTGATGCTGATGTCGGTCGAGAAACGACGCGAATACAACCCATCTTGTAGCGAGCATTTTGCACAAGACGGGAACGGTGGTATTTGGTTAATCGATCTCAATACGGAAAAAGAGCCGAAACCTTCTGAACAACTGTTCAAATGTCACGCGGGGCGGGTGGCCGATATTGCCGCTTGCCCCTACGGTCCATACCTTGCCAGTCTTGGCGAAGACGGGAGGATATTTCTATATGATTATTTAAAAAGAAGTAGAGTGTTCGAGTATACATTTCCGGCAGGAGGAGTATGTTTGATTTGGCCAAATCTGGATGTAGGTATTCTACTCTTACAACGCGTAACTTAGACAAATCAATATAACGGAAATTTTCAAAAATATAAGCCAAATCATAAAAATGTGATTTGATGATGATGAAGTGATTTATTAATTGAACATGGTTGACCAAAGGAAAAAGAACTTTGCAGTGATCTAATACAAACTAAAATTTTGAACCTTAAGGACCCTTAAGGACCCAATAAGAAATATCACATTCTCACACACAGTGATGAAAAGTGAAAATTAGTGTGATTTATTAAAAGTTTAATGAGATGTAATTTAGAAACGCCTTTCAATTTGTGGGCTTAAGGTATGATTCAAGTGTACTTCTTTTTTAAAGTACTCCCTGCTTAACTGGAAGTTGCTGGCAACTTGTTTATTGCAAATAGAAGTCCCTGCATATTATTACATTTTGAGATTCTGTGTGAAATTCTGAACATATTTTATGTCCCATACCCATGTCTAACCATTTTTGAAATATTTGGAGTTGAAAAAAAATTGCACCTCCGGCTTAACCAACTTTGAACATCCATATTTTTATAATTTTTAAAAATTTTATCTCCATATTTGGCAAAAATGTTAAAAAAAAGAGGTTTAAGTTCACGTTTTTATTATCGTTGTAGGCTACCTTTTTACTGAGTGCCCAAAACTAGGCCACAAATATTCACATTTTGAAAGCCGCTAAACTCGTTTTTTTTCGCACTCTGCAAGTTTAAGTGTTATTAAGTCCAGAATTTATTTCTCTATCACACTGCATTAGGGTTAAAAACCTCTTCGTAGATATAAGAAAGTGACTAACTGAAACGAATTAAGGAAAGACGCGGGCAAGCTGTAAGAATGAAATATGGCCGAACAGGTCCGTACTTTGCTTAGAATTTAATTATTCGGGGTTTTTTAGGAAAGATACTAAACAATATTTATTTATTTATGTATAAATCTAAAATAAAATTACAAATTTTTTTTATTACCTACTTAAATTACTTAAAATTATTCACATAATATATCTGTATCACTATTGCTATCATCGCGTGTTCTAATTATTATTTGTTCTATATAATTTGCAATATAGATATACGATTGTTCTGCTTTTTCTATATGTTTAACAGAATTTGCCCAACTTTGTGGAGGGATGTTAAAAATTTCGGTTTCTATAAGTTTCAGGACACTGGAGTTAACACGGGGAAAAACATTGTTACGACGAATGGCAGATTTCAGTTGGTGCCAAACATGTTCAAAGCCTTAAAACTGTATGCCCTAGATTTTTTGCATAATTATCACAGACGTATTCCTTTTGTAGGTTCAAGCTTTGTAGAACCTCAATTAATTACTTTTTGGTATAATCTTCGTGAAAATAAATGTCGTTATTATACATGTAGTTTTGGATTGTTGCTTTTGTGTCACACGAGAAAGGGGTTTTAGTCCACTGTCTAATGTGATAACTTACATTTTCCATTGCAATTACGCTATTAGGAGAAATATTTGGAACTAGTTTGTTTTTAAACCAATCCATAGAAGAATCTTTAATATTTTTCGCAGACAGAGAAACTCCATTTGAATTTCAACCATCTTTACCTCTTTTTGATGGCGCGTTTGTTTTATACTTATAACCCAAGTAAATAATTGGCCTTTGTTGTTCTCTGGAAATCCTAATTTTTTTCTAGATATTCCAGTCGCCATTTACGAATTCTAAAAGATTCCATTAAAACTTCCCTTTTGTCAATTTTTTAAAATCTAAAACCCATGTGTTGAATACACTTCCATAAGGAAGTTCTGCCACATTTAATACCGGTTTCATCTTTTCAAGCCTCCTAATTAAGATATCTAATGTAGACACACTTTGTTCCTCGTATAACTGGTAAATGTTACACCGTATTATATCTTGATCACTTTCATCTACACTCGAGAAAATGTCAGCATCGCTTCTTTTTTTCCTCGCTGAAATGGGATTATTCACAACTTTCCATATAGTTGATGTTGGAATTTTCGTCAATGTGACCGTTTCTTCTAAAGATGCTTGCTTGCGGGCACCACGTTGAATAAAAGTCAAATAAACATTATTTACAACTTCCTTAGTCTCAATAGAATAGTGTTTTCTACATTTGGGCGGGAACATCTCCTGAGATACACTAGACTCGCACATATTTTGCATAATTCGCACATAATTCAACACACGCTAGATTACACACGAAATAAGAATGATTACTAATAAACTTAAACTAAGTAGTATACCAAACCAAAGAATATTAAACACAGGTAGGTATTAAACTATTTTCTATTACGGATCACAATTTTACCTGAATTTAAATTCCGAAACTTTAGGTAATAATCTTGTTGCATTGCATTTTAATGACCACCCTTCGATATTCCCATTCAAAAGCAATTTCTTATATCTACGAACAGACCATACCTATACCCATTCAGAACCATATTCGAAATAATTTCCATAGTAATGTATTTGTTCGGCTGAACATATTCTCTGCACGTATACTTGGCTTTGGAAAAAGAATTATTATTATTATTTTTATTACTGTGCTAATTGTTATTTGTCATGTTTGACAACAGAACACAATAATTATTTCTAGCCGAGTCAGTGAATGAATTATTATTATTAATAATTTTCAACATGGTTCGGAATAGGTATAGGTACCCCTAATGCATTTTGATAGAGAAAAAAGTCATTAACTTGGTAAAACTTTTCAGAATTGTTGAAAATATGAATGTTTTCTGCCTAGTTGTGGACACCCTGTATTAAAGTAGACAAAAAATGACAAAAATGTCAACTTACGACTCTTTTTTAACTTTTTTTTTTCAAAGTTAGACATAGGTATAGGACATTATACATAAAATATGTTTAAAATGTCCATATAAAAAAAAAAATTGAAAGGCGTTACTAAATTACGAAAAACTTTTTTAATTGTTGGTTTGATAAAATCTAAAAATAAAAATTTGCAGTTATACGGTATGTTCCGTACATATTTTTTAATGAAAATTCCTTTACATTTTTGCAAATTATAGTTCCTCCAAGAAATGTTTACCTATATGACACCGTAATTGTTTTTAAATTATAGGAAATATTTCATAAAATTAACTCTGTCATTATCTGCTATCTCTTCATCAGCAACCATTTTAGTGAAAAATAGACCCTGAACTAGCCAAATATGTTACCAAGAGTTCAGTAAAGAGCTTATTTTATGCCGGGAGGCTTCCAGAGTCTTGACAAATTGCCGAATCAACTATTTTTTCTCTGATTATTTATGTATTTATCAAAATATTGTTTTTAGTCTATCCCGATTTTCAAGTTCTTTTAAAATATTCACTTCTATTAATCATTTACAAAAATACGTTAGCCGTTTTAGATATATTTTTTGTTATTACCAAATTATTTTGGTAAACTAAAATTATAAAAAATTGTAAATGTGATTAATGTTTGTTTGTATTTTCCGAAATCAAGTAAAATCTTACTAACGCGAATAGGTAATTAGCTGATCCCGACTCAGATCCTAAAACAAGTTTCTTATTCCATAGTCTATTTGAGAAAGGCGCAGAATAATAAAACGTAGGTATACAAATGACATATGACATTGATTTCATTGCAAAATTCTTTCTTCTTACCGAGTCCAGATAGTACCACCCAAGTTTGGGGCAATTTAAGCTTTTTCCTATTGTTATTGTTAT
Source organism: Cylas formicarius (assembly GCF_029955315.1). Classification (NCBI taxonomy): domain Eukaryota; kingdom Metazoa; phylum Arthropoda; class Insecta; order Coleoptera; family Brentidae; genus Cylas; species Cylas formicarius. Next base: position 10,754,658 of record NW_026844352.1, on the reverse strand, counting down.
TGTTATTGATTTTCGCCAGTTCTCTGAATGTGGTGTTGCATCTTGCTGCAAATCCTTTCAGCTGCGCCAACATAAGTTTTTCCGGTGTGCAGTTTTACCACGTTGTTCTGCTATATCTTCGACGGCGTATATCACTAAATTTTCTTCAAATTTAATATTTTTGGTGGCTAACAAATAGATAATTTTTTGTGTTCTTGAAGATGAAGCAAGAATATATTTTATCATTTTTTTCAAAATAGTCTTCAAAAACATCGAAATTCATGATAATTTCCAGTATGGTAAGACTGAAAGGTTAGCAAACCTGCTTTTAAAAATAATTTTATTGCACACGCCTATCGCCAAAACCGAAATTGATCGGAACTGGACGGAATTTTCCATTTTATTAATTTATACTTTTCTGAAATTTTCTATAATTGTACTTGATTTACCACCACTCCTTCTACCCTTTCCATTACCTTAATTCCTATTTCAGTTAGTTCCTTTCGGTGATACCATTTTAGCTGGCTTCGAGGACGGCCAAATAAGGGTTTGCTGCCTAACGATACCGGATTCTCTCGGAAATCGGCAAGACAGCATTTCACTTGCGGTTGCTCAGGTATAAATGCCCTTAGTAAAATTTATGACACTAATTTAAATCACCACCAGATTACGAAACCTCATAATAAGAAACTCACGACGATGGCAATCAACAGATCGGGGACGTTGCTAGTCACTGCTGCTGAGGATAATACATTTTTCGTGTTCAAAACGGACCTAAATTCGCACAAAAAATGCTTGACGCCTATTGGTTTTTTTCTAGTCCCGGATGCTGTTAACTGTATAAGCTGGCATTATGAAAATGTGAGAATTTGGCGTTATAGTTATCAAATATTGACGTATAGCTAAATCACTTCCATTCTATCGTTTCTATTTTTCTTTTACTATTAACAGAAACAACTGACGTGAATTTAATTGCGTCTGCGTCTATATGTCTAGTGTGGATGGTCCGCGTTATCTCAGGGTTAAAGACAAAAGTTGTTGGATTTAACTATCTCTTACCTTAGACCAGCATATATATTAAGGCACTGTCAATTGTTCCCGACCTTCTAAATGCTTTATATATAATCATAAACCTAAGTTTCTGATAGTTTTTTTTATTGTTCAATAAGTTAAGAGATTGAAAGATGTATGTGGGTGTGGGTTTAGCGTTCCAATTACTTTCTTGCCTTACGTGATTCTGTCTGCAACTTATTTTTCGGATCTCGCATCTATTTTAACTACAAGATATGAAGGTATATTACTCTCTCGATATGTTGCTTTCCAGTATCAGATATCCCGACCGTGCACCTACGCACATATATTTAGTTGTGTTCATATTTATCTGTTATTATGCTAAATGCGATACAATAAATAAAAAAGATACTTTTAAACAAAATTTTTCGTCAAAGAAACTTCCACAGGCTACTGTAATGCTTTTTACAAAACTTCTGGATTCCTCCTGCGTCCGTTTTTGCTTAATCAAAATTGCTGACGTTGGCTTCTTTGGAGCTTGACTGAAACTGGCTCTTATTTTACTCTGTACCTGCTTATATATTGCCTGCTTCCTTATTAACCTCCCCCCCTTACAGGAAAAACTGACAATTTTCGTACTTAATTCTTTTCACTTCATTGAACAATTAAAAAGCATTACATTAGATAAACAAGATATTCTAGTTAGTTTCGACGTAGAATCCCTCTTTACCAAAGTTCCTATTCCTGAAACTCTCGACATCATTTCAGATAGATTAAAATCCGAGAATCTGGAACCAAACCTTCTCACCTTAATTGAAAAATGCTTATCGGGAACATGTTTTTCTTATAACAGTCAAATTTTTGAACAAACGTCGGGAAAAGCTATGGGTTCTCCACTATCACCAGTCATCGCGAATATATATATAGAAGCCTTTGAGAAGAAAACTCTCGACACCTTTCATCGGAAACGCTACGTCGATGACACTTTTAATATTTGGCCTCATGGTCAAGAAACCCCAGTAGATTTTCTTAGACACTTAAACTCGATACACCCTAACATACGTTTTACCATTGAGTTGGAAGCTAATAATAACCTGCCATTCTTAGATATTCTTATCAATAGAAAATCAAACCTAACATTGGGTCATTGTGTTTACAGAAAACCTACGCACCTTAATGCATGGTCACCATCCGGCCCAAAAATCATCGGTTATCAACTCTCTTGTTTACAGAGCCGTAAAACTATCTCATCTCGAGTCACTGAAAACAGAATTAAAACACCTTACCTCTGCTCTTCTCTCTAATAATTTTCACATTAAAGATATCAAAAAATCATCCATCAAAAAATACACTTGCATTCCATGCGTATGCATCAAAGAATACATGGGAGAGAGCGGACGAAAAATGTCAACTACGCTGAAAGAACACGAAAGAGCCTTACGACTAAGACAAATAAACTCATCAGCTGTTGCCGAACACACTCATGAAACAGGGCATAAAATTTTATTTGATAAAACTAAAATTCTTGCATGTAATCAGTTCTACTACCAACGAAAAATCCGAGAGTCTATAGAAATCTATAAACAACCTAACAATCTTAATCGCGACTCAGGTGTCTACCTGTCACCAATTTAGGAATGAGGCATCCGAGACGGTGTTTATACCACTCATTAACGCCCCCCCCCCCCCCAAAATAATATATAAGCAGGTACAGAGTAAAATACGAGCCAGTTTCAGTCAAGCTCTGAAGAAGTCAACAGGATGATTGGCGAAACGTCAGCAGTTTCGACTAAGCAAAAACCGACCCGGGAGGAATCCAGAAGTTTTGTAAAAAGCAAAATTTTTCGTGTTAGTTTTTGATCACACAGAAACTAAGGTTGATCTCCTTCTATAAGAAAATTAACCCCAAATACAAAGCAATAATATACTTACTACGTTAAAAATTGACACTCCGCTGGCGGGATTGATATTTTCATAGAGAACTTAATGATTTTCCGCGCATTTCAACCACTGGCCTGCACTTTATGCTATTTTTCCGTAAAAATGCCGCAACTTATTGATGGTCTGTCAGAGGCCTTGTTGGTTTTTGCATGCCTCAACATTTTTTTTGTAGTTGCTTCATAACTTCCTCAATTAAGAGCATAAGCAGGACCTTTATATCTCTTGTGACGTAAAGTACATACTATACAATGAGATTTACACTTAAGTGATAATAAAGGGCGAAAATGCTTAGTAGGCGCATATTCCGCAACTTGTAATAAGAAAAAAGTTTCCTATAAACCTGGGTTCGAAAAGGCTTTGTCACCGAGTTACAGAGTGTCCACGATTTTTTTTCAATCCTACCTCCCACAGGTTTTAAATTAATGATTTTGACCAGTATTTTTTTTCTTATTTCATGTGGAGGAATATGTCCCACAGTTGTCACAAACATCCTCTATATATAATAATATAATATTTTAAACGCATAAGGGATTCCTAACAATTTTTTTCCTTTTGTATTTTCTGATCCTTTTACATTTTTTTTACTTAAAGAAAACACCTATTTTAGGAACACGAGGTTTTATTAGGCTGTGAACACGGTCATATGATGCAAGTCGCTTTACCCAAAGAAGAACAGCTTTATACGACAGTATCGTTTAGACTCAATTTGGAGCCCAAATTTAATCGCTTTACCACGTATAAATCTCAAATCAAAAGAGACATTAAAATCAAGGAAATCGAAGAGAGAAAAGCGAAAAAGGTGGCCCGCAAGAGACAAGAGATGGAAGCGCTCAAAAATGAACATCCCGGATTGGAAATCGACGAAGAAACGTTCCTTGGTAAGGTGGAGATTATTTTGGTGTAGTGCCACTTAGAAAATAATAAAAATAATTTCCTATGTACTGGTTACGAACATTTTTAAAAATTATTTTCAGAGGATTCGGAAAGTGAGGAGGAACTGGAACCCCTGTATATCCCCGAAGTGCCGAACAGGATCATTTGGTTAAAATATACCGAAAATGATACTATCTGGATATCGATGGCAGGGTAAAAACTTCTATTAAGTATTAAATGGAAAATACTTGCAATCGCTGTAACTGAAGACAATAGGATATCTTTAACAATTTATTTACCGGCAATCCGTTTTTCTGTGACTCAATTATCAGACACAGCTAAAATAAATCAAATTAATAGAAAAATATATTAAATTATTGTTAAAATACAAAAACATATTATTCGTTATCAAAAAAATATATCACAATACATACTTTTCAAAGTAACTAAAAAAATTGCTTAAAAGGTGTAGCTTCTCTGTTTTGTAAAAATAATGTATCTAAGTAAAACTTAATCGGATTTCAATTTTATTTCGTCCAAAAATAATAAAGTGACAACTATTAGGCGCTACTATTCACTATACACACTATTAATAATTATATATAATGTCTCGATTTATATCGATTCTATATATTTGCGCGCTCAGGATTATCTTTTCGACTGGCTGGCTACGAGTTGAAAATTATCCAAAGAAGCGTCTGTGATCTCGTTGCGATCCCTGTAAATGTCTGATTTCTTGAAACGCACATGAGCCCGGCCAAGTCCGGATTCTGAGAAAGCTTTATAAATATTAATAGTAAATCGATTATAATTTTAAAGGTATGATGCCGGATACATCTATGAATACCACATCGATCAAAAAAGCACCGTGCCCATAAGATTCAGAATGGTAGAAGATGCTGAAGACTTAGAAATAAGCACTTACGTTTACAGGTAAGTGTGATGTTTCCAAAACCACTTTCGGTCCGGTTGAAAGTTCTCTTTCGCAGTCACAAAAAGGACTTTTTAATATTTGCAATGCAAGATGGGAGCGTAAGGGTAAACAAACGAAATCCAAATGATTTCGCCGACTTGAAGGATTATTTTACGGTACTTTTGTAGTAAAGCTTAAAGAGTGCGTTGTAACTTGATCCTGACAAATAACTTTTTAGATTTCTATGCACGACAATCAAAACGGGTTTATACCGCGACTGTGCTTCAGCTACGACGAAAGGTACTTCTTTAGCTGTGGTCACGACGGCAATGTATTCTCTTACAAGTTTCACCCGACGGATTACAGCTTCCCTATTACAAAGCTGCGAAGAATAAGAACGGATCACACTTGCTCGTCTATCGAAGGCATGATAACCAAAATAAGCGCTTCGCTCGTTTGCAGAATATTTTTACACGTTATCTATTGAGAAATTATAAACACTTATCGTCGTTGCACTCTTTAAAAATATTATACTTTTTATGTTAATGGTCGATTAAGTTTTGCCTCTGTAGTCTGGACAACCCAGTACGATATCCATTTTAAAAGCAGATTAGAGACGATACAAAACAAATTTCTAAGATTTCTCGATTACAGAAGTTTTGGTTATTATAAGTCAGTCAAATTAGGATATAATCAGACTCGGCGGGAAGTTTGAGGACGATGGTAGAAATTTTGAGAGTTGGACAACTATTTGTTTTGTCACAATGGAGGTTTGAAAAAACTGTTTTTTGACTTATAGTTGAAGCTATAGTTTATATATGTTAATAAGTAAAAAAGTTGTGGCAAAAAACTGTCTAAAATTACTGTTTTGTAATTGATAATGAACTGAACAAGCCTCTCACCCCAGTAAAAGAAGTCCTGAAAATTTCGGTGTAAAAGTATTAAACTTGTTAATAACTATTTAATTTCTTTGAATTGATCGTTTGAAACGTTTTGGAAGTGCAAATCAAAGTTCAAGGCTTTTTCTAATAACATAAAAAAGAAAAGTATACAACATCGATTTTAAATTGTTTAAATGATTTTCAAAATGAACCCTATTTCCTGCTATTGAAACGCTGATAACTGGAGTTCTTTTTTAAATCACTGTTAAGCTGCCCAGAGCAACTGCAGTTGAGAACCATTATATTAAAACCTTCTCCCATAAACCGTTTAAATTGTAGATAGCGTTGATTCTTTAATATTTTATTCATATCTAGCCTTCAAAAAAAAAAATTAAAGATTTGTCATTGATAGAAGCATGCAGCAGCGTAGACTCATTATAACCTCATTATTTATAAAAGTTTAATTAAGGTCATACGGTTTACAGTAAATTGGAAATGGTTTTTCCAGAATAAAAGCGTCTATTCTTATGGGTGCGAATAATTGGATGATTTTAAAAAGTTCAAATAAACGTCTCGCGTAAATTGCTTAACATTATTTAAGCTAGAGGGTGTTACAGTTTTGAGACACAAATTGAGACCTGATTATTTAAAAGATAGAATTTTCATATTTTTAATTTTTTTTCTTTCACTTAAATGTGACCGGTTAAATAGAGTATAAATATAAATATTCGAAAAACAAACGCACCCGATGTCAAGATATGATATTAAAATACAGGGTGAAAGACATATTTTTAAAATGTTTTAATTACACCGTTTTACGCAAAATCGCGGCAATAGAAAAACATGTTTTTGTCCCGTAAGAAATGTGTATATGACACACTGATACTTTTGATGCGACGTTGGCAGCTCATTGGGATAACTTTTATTCCGTGACCTTTACAATATAAAAAAAAGTTTTTCAAAGCCTTCGCCAACTTCACCAAATGTATCTAACCACTACTTTTTTTTTAAACAACATTTTAAATTTCGTCAAGTTGGCAAGCCCCCCAAAAAAAGTGTACGAAATAATTACTTACGTTTTTTACTAAACTCGTAGTAATATATTTGACTATAACGTAAAAAGAGTTATAGACCTGTCATAAAAATGAAATATTTTAAATGACGAACAATTTATATTTAATACTTGGATCATAACGAAAAAGTACCTGACTTGTTTCTTGATCTGTCAAAGGCCTCCGACACTGTAGATCGTGATTGCTAAATTGGAGTGCTACGGAATGTGGATGCAAACAACATGTGCCCATAATGAGTAATGGTGTTACATACTCATCAAGAGCGCAAAGGATTGAGTGTGAGGTTCCCCAGCCATTCCATCTTGGGGCCCTTAGTTTTTCTACTATATGCCAATTGTCTTACCAAAACCGAGCTGATAACTTTGATAGAGAAATTTTAACAAAGTGGATGCCCAACTAACATAGGTGCCCCACATTAAATCTCTGTGCTCCGTAACCGTGTGTGTTCTGGGACTCCCATACACACAATTAAAATATTCAAAGCGCAAAAGCAGGTGGTAAGGAGTATGTTACATGTACATCCTAGAGACTCATGCAGTCCATACTTTACTCAGCTGGATATTTTAACATTACCTTCTTTGCAGTTTTTATTGTTGGTTCCACACTTGTTTCCAGAATTTTCATTCAGAAGATGTGTCTATAATTACAAGAAGTGCAACACATTTGTGTGTTTAATTGTATTTTACACCTAGCATATATTATATATATATATATATATATATATATATATATATATATATATATATATATATATATATATATATATATATATATATATATATATATATATATATATATATATATATATATATATATATATATATATATATATATATATATATATATATATATATATATATATATATATATATATATATTTCTTATATTCTAAAGGGTACGAATGTATATATATAGGAAATAATAAAAAACCGTGTTGTTTAAAATATTTTCAATTTTTTCCCAATAAGTTGAGGAATCATAATATTTAAAAATATAATAGGGAAACATATTGTTAAAATGTATGTTATTGTTTTTTATGCAATACCTGTTAAAACAATTTTCCAAAATTGTGCTAAATAATCGGGATATAATATGTAAGGCATTTTTCAAAACTTTAAATTATGCTAATTCGTCTTATTCTTAATTCTGATAGAGATAGAAACGACCGAAAAGCCGAGTCTTGAAGAAACTAAAATTAAGGCCGAAAACGATAGGATTTTTAAAGTAGCCACTGAAAGAAAAACAGCAGTAAGGGAAGCGTTAAAAATATTAAAGGAGCGATATAAGAAATTACTTCACCGAAACACGGAATTGTTACCTAGCCAGGTGCGGTTGCCATGCGGCATACTTTCCTTATTATATTGCCAATTTCAATTTAAGAGCATCCCGAGGGAGCAACTCGAACCGGACGACAGGGTGTCGGCGCACTTGAAGAATGTACTCGACGAGAAGATAGAAATCGTCAAGAGGAAACTCGGCTACGATGTGGAAAAATCACGCGTTAAAGTCAACAAATTATTGAGGCAAGTTTTTTTTAATCTAATCAATCGCCCGTGAATTCGTCCATGACTTTCCCTTCCAGTTACATAACGGACCCGTGCGACATGCACCCGAACGTCATACATGGCATCGGCAAACCCGGATGCGCGATAATGACCGTTCGTCAAAGGATAATGCCGCCCATTTTTTATGAGATGCTCCGGATTATCGACGAAAAACTGAAACAAGAAGAGAGTAAAGGCAGGTGAATGTTAATAACATTTAAAAATATGCAAATAAGGCAAGAGATTACTTTCAATCAGTTCTTTCACTTCTGAAAAAGCAAAAAAATGAAAAATGCAATGAATGAATAGTATTTTTCAGTAAATACATTCTTCTTTCTATATAATATTACCATTTTTAAATAAGAGTACACTTGTTTCAAAAATATTGTTTTTATCCCTTTTGCTTTCAATATTGTTCAAACAAAGCAAAGTACTTTTAATATAAACATATGAAATTTTTAGTAAATAATATTAAAAAAATATATACGGGCTTCTTGCAAAGCAAAATTTTTAGATTTTATGAAAGAATATTTAAATAATACTAAAATCCTTTATTTTCAGTAGGCCGGCCCTGCATATGATATTTTTCATTTTCGATAAAAAAAATATTTTGTGCTTCCCTAAAAAAACACGACGCCAAAAAACAAAACAATTATTAAGTTTTTGAGATAACTCAGTTGAAGAGTACCAAAATACACAAAAGATCCTAATACATTTTTTTTGTGGATCGAACATCTTTACTATTTTCAAACAAAAATTTTTCAAAATCTGTTCCATCCATAAAATGATTTATTAGGATTACCTTATTCATTTTTTTTAATTTGTAAAGTCGCGGATTCTTACAATAATTTTATCTTAGCTACACATGGTAAAGACAAATAAGAAAACCAAGAAAGACAAGTAAGACAAATGAAGACAAATAAGCAAACGTATCTAAAACGGACTCATTCTTGGCTCATAAATGTTCCCTTAAAATCTTTGTACTGCAGTCTATAAACTAACTACCGGCCAAAAGTAAATCTTGAAACCCATTTTGAAGAATGTAGCACCATTAAAGTTTAAAACATTTGAAATAAAGTGATGGGAGGCACTTAAATATGCATAGAAATCCCTATCCAAATAAATTCTTGACCTGCCTGGTATATTTTTTCTAAGCACGGCACTGAAATGTACACCCAAACTTATATGAAAAGTAGTTATTAATTATTCTTTAAGTTAACAAATGCAGAACATATGAGAAGTAGTTTCATATTTTCTGTGTGAATTCCAAAAATGAAAAAAATTCCTCAACTTCAAAATGTATTTAACCTTAACGCGAAAGATCGAAAAACACCTTGTGCATCATTTCCCTGCAAACCAACCCATCCATTAATTAAATAATAATGACAATAAATTTTCATTCATGCATTCAGATGAAAATATAAGGGAAGTAGTAAAGTAAGTATCTCTTAAGCTTTTAATTGGATGATGCGTATTAATGATAAAAACACAAAGTTCCTACTTGAAAAAAAAAATCACTACTTCAGGCAAATTTAAAAAGTTACAGGTTACTCTTAAGAATTGAGAATTGAATATCAGATAAATTAATGGGATAAATTAAGACGAACTGTTTCAAAAGAAAATTAGCTTCATGCAATTAAATTATGATTTTCCATTTACCAATTATATATATATATATATATATATATATATATATATATATATATATATATATATATATATATATATATATATATATATATATATATATATATATATATATATATATAATTTAATATGTTACACTATGTAATTGTTGTAAGATTGGGCTTTAATTTCATAAGTCAAGCAATTTTTCAGGGGACACAGAAGATGAAGCCAGAGAACATTAAAAAAGAATAAATTAAAAACAAAAAATATACCTACCACATTCCCATTGGATATTACAACTGTTTCAATTCAATAGGCAATATCACACTATAAATCACTGCTAATTTTCGTAAAAGATGGCATCTTTAATTATGGTTTCGAATTTTTAGTTGGGTAACTACATTAACTTTTTCCAGTAAAAATGATCTTACAAATAAGTTGGCGCCAGTAGTACATCAAACATAAAAACTTTATTGTTGCACAGTTAAAAACAAATTTTAGATCCCCTGAAAGGGTTCAGATTGTTCAAAAACCGTTTTCGGCAAAAATTGAAAAAACCGAATCGCCACTTGAATTTTTCCTGTTAAGTCTTCCGGCCGCGGTAGTACAAGATCGGTTAGGGCCTCAACTAACCCGTATATTGAAGAAATACAGAGCTCGGAAGGAAAAATGGGAACGAAGGGCTAAAGAGGTAAGAAAAAACGAATTAATTAATTTCCAAGAAACAAGAAAATGTTTGGGCACAAAAAAACAGAGTAGTTCTTGTGGTATTTTCCTCTCATTTCATCTGACTCTTCCTTGTATGTTCAATAACATGTATTTAGTGAAGCACACTATAATGACCAAGATAACTGATAATATGCACAAAAAAATATTATCTGGAACAGATCATTAATATAGAATTAAATAAATAAATAATCTGTTTCTCCAAATGTAAGTAAGTATATTGTAAGTATGATGCTGAAAAAAAATAAGTTTCATTTTATGTAGTACTTTTTATTAAACAAATTATTACAGGCTATTTAAAATTATTGGAGCACTTAGAAAAATTACATAAACATGTCATCATAACCAGGTGGAGGAAACTCATCATTATCTGGTCTATTGGGAGGCCTTCGTGGCTGAGGAAAACTTTCGGGTGGCCTAAATGGATCAAAACGTGCTCCAGGAGGTAGAGAACCTGGTGGAACACCCAAATTACCGCCCATGGGGAATGAAGGCCGTGGTGGTTGGAATAACATTCCTCCGCCACCCAGTGGCCTAGGAGGGGCGATCCCAAGAGGGTTTATTCCAAAAGGATTTAGATCAGACCTACCATAATCAAATGGATCTGCCTAGAACATATATTAAGAGACAGATTAAATTAATGCTTTAAGATAACAATTTACCAAAGGGGGTTGAATATACTGGGCAATTGGCTGGCTAAGCCCCTCTGGCTCAGTGGATCGATTTCGAGAAGTTCCTTGTTGTGGTTGCTGGGTTTCTGTTTGACTAGAAGTATCTTTCTGTTTCTCTGATAAGACCACTTTATCAATCAGTTGAGTCTTTATTTGCTCAAGAATACTCTTATTATCTGGTATCATTTCATCAAGTGTTCCAGTTTTCTGCGCAACAGCTCGTACATTTAAGTGTACCAGTCCAACAGTACGTTCATCTACTCTGACCAAATTAATCATTACAGCATCATCTAAGCTAGTGGCCTTTAAATTATACAATCGACCCTGATAAACATATCGAATAGAATAATCATCATTCCAACCTTTTGGCAAAGTTTCACTCTTCGATTCCGTACCATCTATGTTCTTCGACTCACCTAGGCCGATACATTTAAAGCCATTCGATACGAGAACTAAGTGTGTGAAACACACCAAAATATCCTGATTATTTTGTATATCATTCTTCAAAGCACTATAGAGCAAATCCCACCCAAAAATTCCAGACGACATGTTGGTATCATACGGAATTTGTAAACAAACTACGAAAAATTTTCTACTGAGTGATTATTTTCGATATTCGAAAAAACTATATCATCGCCCTACCCTTATTTTCGAATCGAGGTTATATAAGAACCTTCCTCTTCCTTTTTTAGTCGGCTACTTAACAATGATGCAAATACATTATAACCAAAAGAAGACGGACCCAGGGAGCATTTTCTTTTTTATATGTAAGAGTGAAATCACAGACTGCTAATTCGATGAAAAAATGTAGAATTTGTATTGCTGTCACAAAGTATCGGTAAAAATCAAACGAAAATGCCCACCTACCAAATTTACAAATAAATAAACAAACATGCAATGCAACAAATTGCGAAATTTTACCAGCGTATTGGACGTTCAAAATACAACAAATATTCACAAAAGTATTAGGTGTCAAAAATAAAAATAAATAAATAATTAATAAAAAAACTGGCTTAACCAATCTCCACGTACTACGAGCGATAATCTGATATTTTACGTGAATAGTATGCATTATTTATTGAATTAGTAGAAATTGGTAAAAATATTTGCGGCTAAATAATTAAAAACAAATTAGTTTAACAAAATATTGTCTTTTTAATGCTTGTCAATCAATCAATAGATTTTTCGATTTTAGTGGGACGAATTTTTGGCCAAAAAACCGGTACCTGGAAAAAACCACCCCGACGATGAAAAATTTTTGGAAGAAGCGAAACATTCCTTTGGAGATTACAAGCTAAAAGAAAATTTTGATTACAAAGTATCAACCCAAGAAACGACCATAAAACACTACAAAAAATTGCTGGAAACAAGAGGAAAGGTCGATATTATACACGCTCGTTTTAAAAATTACTAATATTCAAATATACTTACAGCAATATGCCTTACGCCACAATTTCATCCGCAAAGTGTACGATATAAGGGACGAAAAATACAAATTGATTGAACTGCTAAAAAAGAAACAAAAAAGACTTGACGAGATTAATGAAGAATTACCAGAATATATGAGGTTAAATATAAACAAAATCCCATGAAATTGCACGTGAAAATACGTCGAACTATGATTTCAGGAAAAATGGACCTGACATTCCGCCCTACGACGCAGCCGAATTTCCAGAAGAAAAATTGAAAATCAAAGTCGTGCTTCCCGAAGGAGAAACAGAATCAGATGATGTTGATCAACCCAAGGAAAGAAAAATAATTGCGGTAAGTCAACGTTGCCGGTGCTGCATATAAGAAAAAATGTAGAAAGCTACACGGCAATTCACACTTAACCACATTATTCTCTTTGCTCTTTGGTTATTTAATCTACTATTTTAATCAAGACAAATTAATTGTTGGAGGCCATATTTGCCAAAAATGTTTTGTATATTGGTGATAAAGTACAATATCTTCCTTATTTCGCTCAATTTAAAAAAAAAATGTTTATCCAGCTTACCATATTTTAAAAACATTTTCATTTATACAGAGTGTTCCGTAAAAGCATATATTTTTTTAACCTCCTGTATATTTTTTCATAATAGGATTTCTCCAAGAAATATTTATATCACATCGTAATTATTTATCTTTATCTACATTATCGTCTTCAGTTAAACCACTGTTGGTAAAGTTTCCCTATACCAATACATTCAAGTTTTTCCGTAATACTCGTCTTTTACAAAATTATTTTAATTTATAGCTATCTAGTAACTGATTGTGAAATACAAGCGGTACATTGACCTTTTAAATTTAAATAATAAAAATAGGTGTTTGTTACTCTGAAATTATTTTGGTAAAACAAGTTTGGAATATTTGATCAATTAAAGTCAAGTATAAATACACATTGGAATAGTAAATCAACTTAAAGTGCTTACTTAAAAAATACTAAGTGATTATTATTATTGAATACAAATTTAACATTTCTCGCTAAATGACAACTGAAATTTGCCACACCCAGATCTTGAAAACCGTTTCTTATGGTAATTCTTATTTCTTTCCTTGTCGAACTGGTCTTTCAATAGCATTGTGTACTTTATAAGCCGGGTTTGATAGTGCTTGATAATCCGGATCTGTGTTTTTAAACGCCTACTTTATTCCAACTATGCATTATACATTTGGGAAAAGTGAAATTGATAACATTAGATTCCCGTAACTATCTAAATTTGGCCGGACATCTGCCTTTGCTTTACGTTTAGTAGTTAGTTTTAACAAAGTACTATTAAAATATCTTCTAGAAGAAATACTACACTAATAATAAAAGCCCGATATATTAGAAAGACTAATTCGTGGTAAAAGTGGAAAAATATTTGCAAATGAGTAAGGTGTCAGCAATGTCGGATATAAAAAACAACAAACAAAAACTAAAAAGTATGTATGTATAAATTATTTTGAAGATTATTTTGGACATTTACTATGAAGTTCGTGTGTCTTGAAAATCATAATTTGCATTCGCAAAACGGATAAAAGAATTAAACCTCAAACCTACACAGATATGTAATGGAGATGAATCCGCCCTGTATTGGAAAATGTTGCCTGAGAAAACGCAGGTTCAGGAGAAGACTACACTAATGCTGATGGTTCAGGAGACAAAAAATTCGAGAGCTTTCAAAAACGTACCTATTGAATATAAATCAACTGCCAATACACTACAGCAATTTTCGTAGATTGGATACATCACTCTTTTATTCGTCAGATCAAAAGTCATTTAAGAAGCCTCAATTTGCCTGAAACGGCCCTGCTAACTGTCGATAACGCCTCAAGCTACCACCTTATTTCTCCCACCATATTTACTATGAAGTTCGTGTACATCACTTTTGCAGCCTGTGGACCAAAATGCCATTTGACTGATGAAATTATTTCATCGGAAATAGTATATTATGCAACAAGTGCGGTAAAGGGCATTTGACTCACGAGTTTATTTGACACGAGCGGAGCGAGTGCTTAATAAACGAGTAATTTAAAATTTACCGAACGTGTTGCATACTATACTTTTTCTACGGCCGTCAGAATTGACAAACGTCAAAATTCAAAGCGTCGGAAATATCTCCAAAAACATCCGATTGCTCCCAAATCCGCGCGGTAAAATCCCGGAAATGTCCGAAGCGGCTCGGATTCATGGGAAAGGAAACCGACGTAGTAAAGTGACGCTTCCCGCACGCTAGATCGGTGAGTAATTAGGTATTTTACAGACGAGAGTAGAAAAAGTCTTTTAACCCATATTTTGTCTAATAACAAAGATATTAAAATCCATTGACATGAAGGATGCTGTACATTTACTATGCAATGCTTCGAAAAAAATCTCCCTGGAAATCTTGGAGAAGTGTAGCATGGCTCACGTTGCAAATACCAAACCAGACACTGAATATGACGCTGATCTGATTGTTCTTAGTGAATTGCAACGTTATCTGCTTTCTTCTGATGAAGAAGTAAACGGAAAAAATGTTTATGTTAATTTTGATTTTTCTTTCGGTTACTTGTTTTTTTTTTATTAATTCGTATATATTTACGATATGCTCAATGCTTTCATCGAACAAAATCTCACGAACGCGGAAATATGTAATTGGCTTGAGAATGATGAAGATTTGGTACCACTGGAAGACATGGATGGTGCATGTGGGAGTGACAATGAAGATACAGAATTAAATCATCCAACCTGACTGTTAAGAACGATGCGGCAGTTAAAAGTTTTAATGTGTGCATAAAGTCCTCTTGTACTTCAAAGATTAAAAGAAACAACTTTTATGATGAACCAGAAGAGGATCAAGCAAACAAAAATTACAAATTATTTCACAAAATAATATACAATTTAATGAAATATTGTTTGTTTTGAATATTTTTTATGTTTGTACTATATTGTAGTTGTCTTGTATCAAATACTTTAGTTCTTAATACAAAAGTTGTCTTGCTTCAGTAATCCGAATTATTTACTCATCCGGATCGCCGCCGTTTTAATTAGTTAGGATTATCGAGACTGCACTGTAATAACAAAAACGTATTTTTGAACTAACAGTGAATTAAATCAATTTATTAAATTTAAAAATGCCAATGTATCCCTTTTATTTTATATTCACGGCTCACTAGAGAGCGACAAGTGAAAGTATTTTTGTAAATAAAAACGAAAGTTAGGAAAAAACTTAAATCGGTGGGTGTAGGGAACCTCAACCAAAGTAGTGGGAGGTAATAGCTACAAACGATAATGTAGTTAGATTCAGAGTACTTCATTTAAAAATGAAGAGAAAAATAAGTTTAAAATTCGTTGGAAGTATTTCGAAAACCCTCTTTATATAATAATTACTTGCGTGCTTTACTGAACTCTCAGTAATTCATTTGACTACCTTAAGGTCCATTTCTAATATTATAAAGGGTGCGGAGATAAAGAAGTTATATAGAAGCATGTTCTTCGAAATATTTTCTAATTACGGTGCCATATTAAAATTCCTAGGAGGGAATAATACATTTTTTGTTGCTTTTAAGTATAATAATTATAAATAAGGGAAATATTGTACTTTGACATGATATTGCGCCACCCTGTATATTAACTACTCAAATAGAATTGTAGTGAGAAATTTGATCCGATTTTTCCGTGTCCGCTTTCATGTGACATGGTCCTTTGGCTGTCCACAAGCACCGTACTACAATTTTATTTCAGAAACCTGTAGGAGATATTTTGGAAAAGCAACTGCTGGCAAGCAAAACGTATCCCAAATTCGATAACGGATTTTTCATCAGCGCCATTCCAAACGAAGAAGTATTCGCGGTTCAGAATATGTCGTGCGCTGAGCTGCTGCAATTTTCTGAACACTCCGATACCCCGTTTGAGTCGTGCCTCAGGGCCAACAGATTGAACAGGTGACATATTTTAATAGAACACACTTTCATGTTTAAGCTATCGCACTTCAGGTTACTGTTCTATCAGAAACTCGCAATAGCCGAAATGGAAGAGATGATTGAGGATTTTAATAACTGGATATTTGAAGCAAGGAAGGAACGGTTACCGATATTAATTGGCGGCAACTTTATCGACATATTTATCGTGTGTCTGAACGAGGAGTTGCAGATATTGAAAAGTTGCGAGGAACAGGAAGAGAAACTTTTGCAGGAAGTGAACAGTAAGCTATCGGGAGTCCACGCGATGGAGGTAATTATGCTATCTCGTCGAGTTTCCAAAATAAAAAAATTATTTTTTCTCGATAAAATGTTATGGGAGTCACCCAAAAAAGAATTAACTTTCTAGTTTGTAAAGTAATCGAACGCTGTAGGAAATTACAGATTAATCTATAAAGATAAGCTTTTTAAGGAAACCATTCGAAATGACTATTGTTGTTGCTGTTTTGATTTACCTGTGGAATAGTAAAATCAAATAAAGTAAACAATTATTTTTAAAAAATTGTAAAATATAAGTAGAGCCAGGGTTGCGCCACTTATCGCGAACTTGAGGTCACAATGGTCATCGATTTATGGAAAATATAATTCGCCGTGAAATACGGCATATAACGCATATAACGCAGATTTAGCAGAGGAATGATGGCTTCTAGATATCAAAACTATCAAATATACAATACATATATTTTTTCAAAAATGCAAAAAAAATGAGCTGGGTAAGTAACAACGCATTATCAAAAAAAATGAACAAATTATAATCCATTTTTACTAATTTTTGAAAATCATTACTATAGCTTTTTCTTTAATTACCATTCTAATACTTGTTTATTAATTTTAATAATTTTATTGCAAAAACAAAAAAGCGGGCGACAGCAGTTTTGTTAGCAAAATATCACCAATATTAAATATTTTACCTATCGAGTATATTATATCTCAAATGTCGAAGAGGTATCTTAATTTTACCGCATTATTTGAAGAAATCAATAAACCCATATATGGTTACTACAAAATCCACTTTTTTACGAAGTCCTGTAAAGTTAAGTCGTTACTATTTTTTCGTTCACTTGAATTTGTTCAAGAAGTATAGCATAAACTGGCCCGTTTACAGGACAAATGTCCGATATTTAGGGCAACCCAACCCAACAACTTGTTTAAAATAAGGGGTAGTTTGTTGTATAAATGTTAAATCTAAAACCAATCATTAGGGAGATTTCGCGCTACAAACATGGCGGAAAAATAATTCTTTTAACAATAAAATATTAAGGAAATATTATTGTTATAAAAAAATATCCCGCATATTTTTTTAGTTTTATAACCCCTTAACTAAATTTATTAAAAAAAAAAACGCAATGGCATGGAATAATTTGGATAGATGCGTTTACTTTTACTTTTATTTTTTTATCCCTTGCCATTTTTTCAGAAATCTACTTAATAAAATTAAAAATGTCGATTCGAACTCTCTCGCTTGAACCCTCATCTGTACGAAGTATAGATATAACTGTTTTTATTTTGATATCCTCCATATAGTTGATCCGTTAGTATTTAATTGTGCTGCAATTTTCCTCATATTTGTGTCCTGTTGCCCTTCAACAATATTTAGCGCAGCGCAGGTTGTGTATAAAAACGACAAGCTCTCAAGAAATTTCCGTTCGCACGCCCATACATAAAATACATATCTGCCATTTCTGCATTAGTGTAATTCACCATTATTGAACAAAAGCTCTTATAATTGAAAAATTCTTAGATACGACATTTTTGCTTAAATTGGTCGTATTTTTTATTCAAACTAACTCAGCAATGTCAGCAATAGCACTAGATTTAGATTTTATTTTCTTATTCGGAAACGATAAGTATTACGAAGAAATAAAATATATATAAAAATAAGTTTTTCCTTAAATTTAAAAATTATTAAAATTATTCAATCCCCTCCAATCATTTTAAAAAAATAAAAAATATGCAGACAGTGTATTTTCATAACAGTAATACTTCAGCGCGATATCTCCCTAATAAACAAACAATCACCCCCTTAAGTTTATATTTTGTAAAGCACCTTCTATAAAAACTGTTTAAGAAGTAAATGTACCTGGATTCACACACTATTTAAATTCATTCATTAAGGATATAATAGAAGGTTTAAAATACGACAAAACAGCCCACGAAACGAAACTGGAAAACTATCGAATAGAAGAAGAAAAAATACAGGAAAAATTCAAAAACGCCACCGAAAATAACAAGTTTTTTGATTTCTTGAGAAAAGTGTTTAGGAAAAAGTTTCGGCTCCCGAGGATAAAAAGCGAAAACGGTAAGTTCATTAGTTACTTACCGGTGCCACAACTTAAATAACCTTTTTTAAGATGATACTTCAGAATCGTCAACGTCCAGTACAGATGACACCGAGTACGATGGCGACACTGCTAGTGTCGACTCGAGGGATTTTGGATTTATTAAACAAGACTTGAACGTATGCCCCAAAGGATGTGAACCGGCGTTGTTCAATTTAACGGTTGAATTGCGTACCAAAAAGTAAAGAAAAATTTAATAATCGATTTATAATTAAGACGTCATTTTCCATAATTTCAGACATAAGCTTGAACAAAACGAAAAAAATGAAATCAGACTTCTAGAATCAACCACCAAGGAAATTGAGATAAACAAAAAAAAACTAATTACCCTACAAAATGATTATAAACTAAACGAGGAGAAATTAGAGGAGTTCAGGGTACCTTTTTCAATTAATTACTACGTATACACGTGACTCAAATCAAATTGCGTTCGGAAAAACATGAGATCGGTCGAAATCCGTTCCAAAAATTTATTTATTTAAACGCGACTTGGACGTTATGTATTAATTTCATGAGCGCCGCCACATAATAATTAAAACAACATGAATGATAGTTCTTTTGGATGTTTTGAAAAAAATTAAAATAACTCAAGGTAAAAATTGTGCTCAATTGACACCCACTAGCATCACACAGTCATTGACAACAAAATTGTCAGTTGGTCGTATAGTCGTATTTCCGTTCTTTGCTAATTCTGTGCTGCAGTATTGCACGTGGCAATTTAACCTCCGCTCGCTCCCTCCAGAATCCATTGTATTCGTCTCAAAAAGCTCTGATATCGTTTTTTTTTCTTGTGATTTTCGTTTCGGAAGTATTTTAAAATGTTTAAGTGTGCCGGCTCCGCTGTTTTTGCTACTCACGCAGGTTAAAGGCCGGATGGTCCTTGGTGGAAGCGGGAGGAAACCGTGTTTTTTTTGGTATCTGCAAAATCCTTTTTTGATAACTCAGAATAAATGTTGGTTATATTTTGTCTTTTTTTTGGTCTGTAACCAAAAGAAAAATTCCTCGGTGAATCCCGGAAAATAGCGAATGACCACAGTTTATAATTGCTTTGGCTCTTCTGTAAAAAGTATATTTAAAAGAACACAGTTCTGCATACAATCGACTATTAATTGTCCCAATAAATAAACCACTGACTCATATATTACCACGCCAAACACAAACGCACCAGAATTTAAATCCAAAACCAATTTTAAAAACGATTCTAGTCACATGTATAGGTAGTAAATATTCCCGCTTAAATATTTTAAAGTTTGATTGACATTTTTACATTCCAGAGGGAAAAACAAAAGAAATTGAACGATGTGAGATGTACAGTGGTGTTACATTTGGACCAGATTTACGAGTTTAATCCAGAGTCCAGCGATATTTCCGACTTCATAGTGTTTTCACGATCGCAATTGACCGACCTCTATAGACAAGTGGACGTTTTGAAAAACGAAACCTTGAAACAACAAATTAGCCACGAGTATGTTTCGGTGATGAGAAAAATTTCTTACTTTTTTAGACGCTCTAAAATAAATTTCCTTTTAACCCTAAACCAACAGCCATCGAAGAAAATAAAGTTCCGTTAACAAACATAAAACTTAAATTGCTTAAATAAATTTATACTGAACGTTGACAATAATAAAATAAATAATAAAATTATTAGGAAAATTTATGACCTATTTAATGAAGCTACAAATGAACAGAAAAGCCGACTTAAAAAGATGATAGTATTTTAACAACTGATAAAAAAAGAAGTGGCTAATATCTTTCAATGAATATTTTATCAACATAGGAGAAAAAATGGCTGCTAAAATAGAGTTGTCCATCACTCCTGTAATAATAAAAAAATATGTTTAACTCCAGTCACGGTAAATGAGATAATAGAAGACATAAACAATTTTAAAAAACAATTGTGCTCCAAGAAACTATAAAATTATTTTAAAATTTTTAAAAATTTTACACTTACGTATTGTTGATCCTATATATGATATAATAAGAATGATACTTGAGAGTGGTAATATACTCTATGAGTTTAAAACGTCTATAGTATCACCTATATATAAAGCAGGATGTAGATCGGATCCCGTTAATTATAGAACAAAATATGTCTTTATAAGCGTCTCTTTTATTTTCTTAGAAATAATGTAAGTAACTAAACAGTATCAATTTGATAAATTGGTTAAGGCTTTCGCCTTCGCCCGTTGATAAGCTATTATCTTCATTCGGGTTTAAAGGCCGTCGTCGATTGGAATTACTTCCTAACGTTTCGCTAGCACGAGTGGCGAGCTTCTTCAGAGGTCCTTCCATCTCCGATGTTGGACGTAGACTCAACATCGGAGATGGAAGGACCTGTATTACATTGCAAATATGTGAAAGAGGGTATATTTAATCGAAGTAAATACAGTATATCCTTTTTACTTACATTTATAATAATTTTCTAACAAAAAAAAACTACCAAGAGAGCTATTTCATAAAATAATTAGATTCTAGGGTGTAAATAGTCCCCACTACATATTATATGAAAAAATAGAATGTAACACCATTCTTCGTTTTCAAAAACCGGCGGTTCAAAGTTTTCATATCGCTATCTCAAAAAAGAGTTTGAGTTATAAAGAAATAACAATTCTGAGGACAACTTTAATATTTCTAACGGGCGATATTGGCTCAATATCAATATTTTTACAAGTTTGATCTGATATTGCTTTTCGGCAGCCCTGTATGTATGTAAAAATTGGAAATTGGAAAAAAATCATATGAAATCAATAGCCAAGTCTTGACAGCTACATTTTATATTTTTAATTCTTGATAAACACCGTGTCATGCAGATTAATATATTAATAAACACAGCGGTTGTTTACTAGTTCCCTAAAAAAATAAGTTAAACTGCATTTAGTGCCCAAATTATTAGCGACTGATGGCAAAACAATTTGGACATTGAAACTGAAATTTTACCCATAGTGCGTAAAGCACATTTCTTTATATATTTTAATCAATTTGTGATGACGAAATTTAGCACCTATATTAAGTATTTTTTTTTAGTACTTATCTTGCACATCTGATGAGGCTGGGCAGAGACACAACTTACATGAAACGCAAGTTACGCTCGCTCAAGCTGGACATAATCCAATTACTGAAAACGAAGTTTGGTAAAATTGTAGACATTGACGAATTGGAACTTGCCATGTTACAAAGATCGTTCCAAAAGCAATACGTAAACGAATTGGAAGAGGTCGTATTAAAAAAGCTAGTTTACAATTTAAGGATCAAAATGACCGATATTAAAGCAATGTACCTTTCCGTTCTAGACGATTGGGACGTAAGTGCAAAAAAAAGGTCGCTCGTCATTTGCAACATATGTTTTCATTTTTCAGAGGAAAATCGCAAAAGCTCAAGAAGAGCTGGCAGACGAAATCAAGCAAAACACGAAACGCGTCGAGCTCATCGCCGTCATCAATAGGGAAAAGGAGGAGCTAGCCAAATTCGTGAGATCTCAGCAGACAAAGAGGGAAAAGATCGAGAGTACTGAAGCAGTGCACAAAGAATTTTTAAAAGATTTGTTAAAACTGGAAAGCATAGTTGAGGAACAAAACCGAACTCTGCATGAACTGAGGGAAGAAACGAAGATGTTGAAAGTTAAAGGTAAGCGGCGTTATATTGATGTTGATGAAGCTTCACTGTTGGATCCGCAGGATTGCCTCCAAAGAGTACAAGAAAGAAGGTTGTGTATTTAGAAGATAAAGAAAAACATGAAGTAGAAGAGAGTAAAGAACAGGAGAGGCCACCAGACTGGGAATATTTCGATGAGTTTATTAATGAGGAAATCTACGACGAAGGTGCCAAAAGTATGGAGAAAGTATCGTTCAAACGGGAGATCACTATACCAGGATTGTAATTGTTTTTTATTTGGTTATTCAAAGTCCAGGTTTATATACCGAATGCCCCAGTAAGGGCAACGAAGTACGCTGTTAGGGCAACGGAGGGCCTTAGAATTAAAAAAAATATATAAATAAATCGGCCAAGAGAAAAGGTTGTAACTTATTTCCGAGTTTCTGAAATAGCCGACGGGGGTATAATTGCTGTCTTGATTTTTAAAATCAAGTAAAGTAGGAATAAAAAAAATTGACACTAAAAAAAACGTTGAATTTTAAGGAACGTTTTCACTTGACGAGTTATCTAATTGTACCTAATTTACCAAATAAAACGTTCATTGGTAACGTTTATGACTTTTTTAAAATAATTTCGAAGGGCACCAAATTTCCCCTGTAGCTGACATTACTACATTTTGACATCCTCCCCCAATTGGCATATTTAATATTCACCTTATTTTTAATTAGAAATTAGGTTTAATCAGTGACTCCCGTTATTAAACAATTGTTGGAACTTAACTAAATTTATTTACAACTATTGACGTATTTAAGTAGCAAAATGTGGAATAACACTTAAGAAATAAATTAACGAACTCCTTTGACAAAAATAATTCATTCATAATTAGAAACGAATTATTTTACTTTTACTAATTAAATACGTCAATAGTTAATAAATTTACTGAATTGTTTAATAACGGGTGTTGATCATTATCAAGGTTGCCATGAAATTAACTTTTGTTTTGATGTTGTTATAATACGCTTGTCAAAATCTCTTGATTACGGATTACTTCAGTATTTGTCAATTTTCTAAGGCCCTCTGTTTTCTTAGTACTTCGTTGCCCTTACTTAAGGACCGCTGGTAATTAATCGGTCGCTCAGAAATCGACCTAAATTTTAGTTATTCCTTGGAGGAAGCTGATATAATTGAAGACTTAGTGGAATGCCTAACGAAAGATGTAGATCAGACCCTAATCCAAAAAAGTAAAGAGACGATCACCCGCAAAATTTTAAGCAGTGTTGCCGACTGCACGAGTGTGACCGAGATAGTTAATGAAATTATGAATAGCTTACCTCTCGAATTTACTGAGGAACAACAGAAACTGATTAAAAAGTCTGCCGATCAATTACTTAGCATACAGGATGCCCCACAGGTAATATATCACGTCACATAAGAAATGAATACCACCTTTGAAGTGCTTGATCAAACAGCAATAATTGGAAAACAATATATTCGTTGCTGTTTGGTGGTAAGGTTATGTATGTATTTCATCGGATTAATTATAATCTTCAGCAGAACTTTCCCGAAACTAGGATTTAGCTCTAAATAAATTCAATTTTGAAATTGATGTGTTAACTGGAATGCCTAATTTTATCCTGTTCATTTATCCAAAACCAAATACTTTGTTCACAATTTAAAATATATTTTTTAATTTTCAGATAAATGATGAACATATTTCAAGCTGCATGAAAGATATTTTAGACGATATCGTTGCTGACGTTTTCTGCAGTGGTCCTGCGAGTTTTATGACTGCATTAATTGAACAGTTACTGGAAAATTTACCACTTGAGTATCTAAAAAGCAACGAGACAATTGATAAAATTGTAATAAAAGTAAAGCAGTTAGCTGAGGATATACCCCTGGACAAAGAAGAAATTAGAAAATCTATTGATAAACTGCCAATCCCTGAAAAATCTGAAGTGATGGATATTGTTAATGCTATTTTGGAAAGGGTTTATGGCGAGGGTATTGACTATTTTCTTGTTAATCCATAACTACTTTTTTGTTAATATTGTTGATTTTATTTGTTGATTTGCTTTGATCCTTTATAAGTTGCTCACAACAAAATGGTAATATATTGATTCCTGCCCACTATACACCCAAATCGATATCTTTAATCATGACCTTTAAGATTTATCCAAAAGGGACAAATACTGCTTAAGAAAGAGTTCCTCTTGAACTAGATTAAAATCCAAGTGATCATCATCTGTTATCGATATGTCTTCCTTAAGTCTGTTAAAAGCTTGTTCTTTTAATTCCTCCGCAATTTTCTTTTGTTTGATTTCTTCTATGCTTTCTGATCGAACTAAAAAATGTCCAAAAAAAAGCATCTGCCCTACATATTCGCGTGTGAACTTACTATTGAATTCTGTTAAATCCCCCGCAACTAAGCCGTCATTTGCCAACAGTTCTTCGGCCGATTTTAGTACGTCGCCATCATGTTTTTGCAACGCAATTTTGGCCATACGCGGATCAAAACCAGCCTCCACGAGCTAAAATAAAAATAAGATATTTTTCAGCATGCGCAGTTAACACTGAACATCAGTTACCTGAGATACTAGATCGTCGATAAGGGACATAAATTCGGTACTTTTAGAATCACTTGTACCAGCTTGAGGATTATCCTGAATGAACTGTATACTATCGGAGATAATATTATTCGATTTTTGCAGTGCTCTCCTGGCAACCTCCTTATTGTATCCCATATTTACTAAAATATTGAGGAAATTTGGATTTACAAACTGAATTCCATCTGCACACTTTCCCAGTTTTTTCATTTCTCTAAAATTTTAATTTATTTGCGTAGCTATTACTTTTATCCAAACACCTTAACAAGAGCAAAAAACAAAGATTTTAGAAATGGTGCTATGATACAAAATGTTTAATCATTCTTGGTAATGACATGGCGAGATGGTGTCATAACAAACACTATGGTACAAATTAACTACTGCTACTATATCAACACATCAATTGAAAGAGATATTACCCTATTAATTATCCATAATAATAAAAAAAACATTCCCTCACTTTTCAAGAATCCTCTGTGCTCTCGCCTTTTTTCTGCTTTCTTGTCGCTTTTGCCTTTGTTCAGTAATATAATTTACCGCCATGTTAATATCACCTCCGCTAGCCCTCAGTCCAATTCTAGCTTCTTCCAGGGTATATCCTGTATTCTTGCATAAATTTAATATAAGAACTTAATAGTTTTGGTTATTAATTAATATTTTTGATTCTGTTTTAAGAAAGTGTTCTTAGCCACATAAGGTATATTTACAATGTATCAATACAGTGTACCAAGCAAATGGACACAAACACAGCAAAAGTTGAAGTTAAATTCAAAAAAGTTTTAAACAAAAACAAAATCCCCTTTAATTTTGATTTGGTAATGACCTATTTGAAGAAATATTAAAAAGTGAAAGACAACTCAAGCAAGATTTAGTTTAAATGTACTGATTATGACACCCCATATACTAGACTCGCATCATTGACAAGACTTACTTGAAGACTCCCTTAGAACAAGCACACATTGTTGAATATGAAAATGCTGTGATGCTCATATCATATTTTGACCTATTTTAAAAAAATTTATGATCTTGAATTTTAGTTAGATTACTTTTCCCCCATTTTTAAGATGAAAACACATCATGTAATGACCATTACAATTAGTATAGTAAACTGAAAATCAAATTTACAACATACCAAGTTCTGCAAGTGTTAAAACATCATTTTCGTCAACTTTCAAATTTTGCATTTCATTTTCTACTTTTTTCAACAATGCCAAAGACTCAGTTCTTTTATTCTGATGGTACAGAACTATGGCCTGCAATAAATGTAGCCTCAAAAAAAAGCAGGCTTCGCTGCCTAAAAATAAATTATAACAAAATAATTGAAAGTTTTTCCAAGAAGACAGAACTTTCCTGAGGAACCTTTTACTGCAACAAGCCTTTCCAAGTTTCGCCCATAAGTTGCATTAAGTTTCTGCTCACACCTCTGTAATCTGTCATAAGCTTCTGGAAGATGAGTTAAACTTTGAAGGCACAAATAACACCATGCAATATCCAAATCCAGAAGTGCATAGTTATCAACAGCATTTAATAATGATGAATTGCAATTCCTAAAAAACTCAACATTACCATTGTGTGGGTATTAGTTAGAAGTATTTTAATTTTATTTAATGGATTAACTTGTTGTTTTACCTAAAGTGATGATCAGCCTCTAAGAACAAAATCAGAGCTGTTGAATAATCCTCCCTTTTTAGTACTGATCTACCCTTTTCATGTAATGTCATTGCTATTATTAAAGATTCTTTTTCATGTTCTGGTATTTTAATGGAATTACCATACTGATCCTCCAACTAAAACCTTTTTGTTACTTACCAATACTGTCAAAAGTAGAGATGACTTACCCCCATATAATCATCATCTAAGGCAAGCATCTGAGAATCTTTTTTAATGTTTTCCAACTGTTTAATTTTATTTTCATTTTCCATTACTTGACTTGGTGTGCTGTCAAGGGTTACTGCTAACAGTTGATGCCCATTCTTTATACCCTGATTAATCAAATTATCAGAATTGTTAAGAACTTTACCTGCTGAAATTAACTTAATCCTACAAGATAGAAAGTTGGTCACTGGGGTACTTAATTTGAGATGAAAAATATTCCACCTCTCACTTGGAGTTGATACATGTTGAGAAATCCTTTCTTTCAACTCAAGTACTCTACTGGTTAACATGAGTTCTATGGTGAGCATTAACGGAGTTCCCAATCTCAAAACTTTGATTTTCAATGTTGCAAGACCAGACTCGTGAAAACGATTTATGTGTTTTAGATTTTCCAAGGAATTAATTTGTAATTCCTGAATGATTTGAAGACATGTTTCGAATGGAATTTCAAGTACGCTCCCAAACTGTTCCGCTAAATTCTAAAATTTTATTTTTTTAATATAAAAAGCAGTGTTTTTCCAGCTATGCTCTGCTTACCTTTATATCAATATCGGAAACACCCATTGTTTCAATGTAATAAGGAAACTGCCATAATTTTACACCATCTTTACGCAATTTATCTCTTATTTGAATAAGAAAATCTTCTTTTTGTGTACAGTTATCCATGATGTATCAACTTTCGAAAATTTAGAAAAAACTTAACATGACAATGACAATAATAGATTTAATGTCAAATTTTAGTTCTCTTCTTCTTTACTTCTATTGGACACGATTACTACGATCACTCGACCATTTACAATAATAGTTCGACACTTTCTTTATAATTCTGGAAGGAGCTTTAATTAACAAGGACTGGACGGATCCATCACCCTCCGAGGTAGTGTTGTGGCAATCGTTCATTTTACGAGGACCGAATCATTTCAATCAATCGTTCATTTCAATACTTTTTGGTGCCAACATAAGGGGCTTTAGTCACTGAATCCGAACAGTCCGAACGAGTGATTCAGATTCTTTTGAAATTGAATTATTATTGTGTCCATATGTTATGTTTACTGTTTTAGTTAGTATAATATTTAGCTGAGTTCTGCTTTTTATTGAATCATGATGTATTGGGTTGTACCAGTAATACATCAATTTGTTTAAATTAAATACCTGTGTGGAAATACATTTAATACTCAATTCAATACATAATGAAATCTACCAATCGATGTCGCAACTCAATACTATAGTATAATTATAATAATACTTCCATTCCTTTCCCGTGGCCTGTCTCAGTCATGCGTTTAAATCTTAAACCATTGGTACGGACGGTCGATGGATCGTCCTGTACTTGGTCTCAGACCGGTCATGGAGGCAGCGAGAGCGAACAAGGTGATCCAATCGTTACGAACAAACGGGATTGGTCGTTCGATTCTACGAAGTGCTTGAATCAAAGTGACCGAATCAAGCGCGATTGACACAACTCTACTCCGAGGGGAACGAAAACAACAATTATGAACGTTATGCAAAAAACTTTGACCGATAACAAAAAACGGCCCGCGGGGTAAGCGGATGAGCTTACCCCCGCGGGCCAACCGAACCCATCCGGCCTCTACACCGGCGTGAACGGGCAAAAACAGCGGACCCGACAACGATTAGGCACTTTAAAACATACACTAAACACTAAGAACACTAAATCCACACTGTGGAAACCGATTGCAAGATTTTGGGGGACGATTACAATGGATTCTGTCAGGAGCGAACGGAGGTTAAACCGCCATGTGCAATGCTCACGACCGAATTCTCTCCTTTAGGTAAGTTAGTTAACTAATTTACTTCTTATGTCCAAGTTTACATAAGCTCATTCGACCAGCTTACAGCAGGTAACTATAGACAAAAAATCATTCGTAATGAAAGGGACTCAGTTTCTAAATAATTATCTGGCTAAGTAACCATCGTGAATATAAGACACCCGAAAACCGTATTAACAAACACATAATACAATAACATATCACAAATCCATTTACATCCGCTTAAAGCAAAAACTATTTCCCAAATTTATAGGCACTGCGCCTCTATCACTTCAGATAACAAATATACAAAACACTATTTTAAATCAAACGACACTAATTTCAATCGATTTCTACATTTTATGGAACTGGACAGGAGCAACGTCCGTCATGTGCAATGGTTCCGTCGCGAATCCTCTTTTCAGGATATACAGCATCTTCTTTTTCTATTATGTCTGTCAGAATCATTCAGTCAATTTACACAAAAACAGATGTAGAAATAGCCGCGGAAAGCTTTCTTCAACAAAATTAGCAAATAAAAAGGTTGGAAGAAAAAAACAGATTCAACACTTGAGTATAATTTTATTAAACACAACAAGGTAGTTGCAAACTTGTAGATTTAAAATTTATAGAATGAAATATTTGTTACACCAAATATTCGTTGACTTCTATAAGTATAAAAAACTTTATAAGACAGGCACAAGTTTAATACTTTTATGTATTAAAAATTATAAGTAAATTGATTGACACAAAATCAAACATCCCGAATTGAAAGCGGATACAGATGAAAAGGCGCTAAATAAACATTCAGGATTTAGACAGATAGGCTCAGCTGACTTTGTACCAAAAAAAAATCGGAGGAAACTTTTTAAATAAATCGTCATAGGAAACACAGTAAATACCACCTGAATTCAGAAGTTTGCAATATGGTCTAGAATGCAATTTGCATCGGTTAATTTAAAAACCATTTTAGTAGAAGTTTAAGCTAATATACATAAACGCTGTAGTAAATCTAATTATATATAACTGGCAACTGATTGATGAAATGATCGTTTTCTTTCGAACTGCTTAAAATTTTACAAACTTTGTTTACTGTTTCTATTTGTTTTTTCCATTAGGAAAATACTTTTTCTGCCAATGTCGTTTGCGCATGATAAAATTCTAGAGCAACTTCGGTTGGTTTGCTGTTATTACAAAACTGACTGAAAAAATAAAATATTTTCGGTGTTTAAAAACCTCTCAAAAGACGCTAATCCGATGCCAATCTTGTATGGCAACCCCATTGTTTAATGCAAATTTTGAATTTTCGCAAAAACAAGCTACGATTTTTTTTCAATTATTGCTGTACTATAGATGGCGCAAAAACTAATGTGTTGCTTATGTATATATTGTCATTTTTTTTATTATTAGTAGCTGATAACGATCAAAAGAACTGTTATGGTCCTTTAGGAAAAACATAAAAACTAATATTCACTTTTCGAACTATCTACCTCATGTTTTACCTACCTATACAGAGGTAAATATGGATTGAAGATAAGTGTTGTATTGCATGTCCGACGTATGACATTTTGTAATAACAGCACCGCGTCCATTAAACATATATTCTATAAATTACATGATAGATATAGTTTTCGTTTTTGTATAAAAAATATAACTAACTTTTTTTAGCTATCCTCTAGGGTCACAAAAAAACATGCGCTAAGTAGAACTTTTTGAGCTTAAAATATTATAGGTTAAAAAATTTCGGCAAGAAACATTTTTTTTTCTTATTTTCACTTCATATTTTCCTAGCTTACCGTTCACGACTAATGTTTAGTTTAGGCGATTAAAGTTTAATATTTTCTGTTTTACAAAATTGTTTAAAGATATACGTCACGCCACTGGAAAATAATAGCCTACACGCAACATTTTTAGGAATTGTTTCAATAATTTGCGAATATTAACTTAATGGTCACATCCTTGCCACCTTTGCGACCCTTGGTGACAAGCTTGTGTACAGGCTGTAGTAAATCGTAACCCTTAGATCAAATGTTCACAGCTACTCGGAATAACAGGTAAACACACAATATACTGGAATTAGAATTCAAGACCTACCGTCAATGTAACCATATAGCTGAGACAGATAGTAACCTTTCTTGTCTATCGTATTCATTAATCAGGATTAAATCCGTTACTAAAGGATGAAAAATTAGCCCCAAAGGTTTCCATAAAATAGCACGTTAAAAGTTTTCCAATTGCGTGACGCCGTCAGCAAAGAACATTAATTAATTTTTAGATTGGACACAAATATTTTTTGATATGCCGACAAAAAGCAATTTCGTGGGTGTCGCATCACAGGACAACGTCACCAAATATTAACAGCGAAAGAAGTCTCTAGTCTCGGTAGCAGCTAGAAATCACGCCACAAAATATTACATATTGTTAAGCAAGTGGTCCCTTCTTCGCACTCCTCAATGAGACTCATCAAAGTATCTTTCATACGAACACAACTGGTTCGCTTTAAATTTTTTGGGTTATACCTTGACAGATCAATTCTAGAAGCAATCCCCAATAACTAGAACACGCAAATATCTAGCAATTTTTTTGCAGAATGCTCTGAGGGTAATGATCAAAGACGCTATTATTTAAAGACCGGTTTTATCAAATTGTTGAATCTAAGCACAACCATAGAAAAACTGAGTGTCCCATCTTGTCGTTGTTAATGTTCAGTGACAACATTTACCAGTTATATTCAAAAACGGTTTGTCAACTGACGAAACTGAAACCTGCAGTAATGGTGCACAGAGGAGCCATTAGGTAAAACTTACCAAAAACCAAAAATTTTAGTTAATTAGCAAAAATAATAACCACCGCATTTTTCACGCAACGAACTGTCAGCGGCCGTGTTGGTTGTTGAACGTCATTAGGATTGGTTCGTTTGAAATTATTGAATTGAGTATAATTGGTTGAAACAGAACTTTAAAATGCGCATGCACATATTGAATGGCCATTTTGAACATGTTTTTGTTGTTGTCGGTTCAAAAATATTATAAGCATTTATATTCAGTAGCTTTAAGGATAAAACAAATATAAAATACAATAATATAAATAAAAATAATAAAAATAAATATAAAAGCTTGAATTACTGTTATACAAAACAATTTTAATGTTGTATTTTACTGGTATTCTGCAACAAAAAAAATGCAAATCTGCGTGATTCTAATAGAAACATCATATATTTATCAAAACAATTAGTTACCTATTCGTCTATAGTATGTAGCCCATGAAAAACGCTATTTTTAGTATATTATGCAAAACGGCATTTGGGTCGAGTTTATTTGGCACGAGAGGTCCGAAAACATTCCATTGCACCCATATCCCGGAAATGCCCAAAGTGACTCGGATCCGTGGGACAAGAAACTGACGTGGTAATGTGACACTTTGCACACCCTAGATCGGTGTATAATTAGGTATTTTACAGAAGGGAGTTGAAAAAATAGTTTATTTTCTGCACACAACTCGTTAAGTTTGTTAAAGTTTATAGTGTCCTGCAGCAAAAGGTTCTCTTGCGTTTCTTTTTTTATGAGTTTAATTTGTCTCCAACAAATGTAATTTCAAGGAAGGAATTTTTTTTATTGAGGACAGTAATTAATATTTCTATTTACTACTAAGCATTATAATGCACTTTAAACACCTTTCAGGATGCAAAAAAAATAAGCCAAGGTATAAGATATTTTTCAGAATTTTTGGTAGACTTTGATAAGATTTACTCCACTGTGTAGCCGTCCAGTTACTTTTGTAATTGGGTTTATTTGGGTTAAGTGTCAATAAATGGTTGATGTTTTTTTATGGACCGTAAATCTGTTTTGTGGAAAGTAATGGATTCAAATTGTTCAACATATTTTTTTCTGATTTCAAATATTTGTAACATTTCATCTATTGGTTTTAGAAACTTACGGGTCTATTTTTTGACACTTTACGCGAATTTCGTAAATCAATAAATTAACCGAAAGATAGTTTCGTCAGCTTCCGACATTTGTGGTCATTTATCAACAAAATTAATAATTTTGATATCAAGGATTTGATACTGTTTTTGAATCCTCCCTAAAGACATTCCCAAAGCTAAAACAATAAAACGCGTGTCCGCAATTACAATGTACCTAAGAAAACGAAACTTTTTAACATTTTAATGGGGGGCGAGATTTAACTGTAATAGTATGTACATTGTGCGACGTTTCGGCAAAAACGATGCCGGTCAGATGGTCCAAACTTGGACTTTTTCGGCGACGATGCACCAGCTTGCGTGGTCATAGTACGACGATATTATATGTAGATTTTCGACGTACTTCTCTATCAGCTGGTCCAATTCACCTTCGCGGAACACATGGTAGTACCTACGTAAGGGCAGATAATTTTGCGATTAAAATGCATATACAGTGTGTCCATTTTTCGTTTCTTTTTGGCAAATAATTTTTGTAGTTCCCATATAGCTACTAGAGATATAGAGCAACTCTAAAAAAAATTTGAGAATGTCCATTCAAAGGGCGCATGCGCGAAATATAAAATTTTGTTTTTAACGAAAGACCTTGCGGCATTCAACAATCAACATGACCGCTGACAGATCATCAATAAGTTTTGATGCAGTATTTTCTCAAAATATGCCTTGATTGGTCCAATTTGCAGGTCATGGGAGGAATGTAGAGGCACGCGCAGAAAAATCATTGCCTTCTCTACGACAATATCAATGCAGCACGCAGTGCCGTAGGACTACTATATTATCTAATAGCTATATCGTAGTACCCATAGATATATCGTTTTACGGTAGTACCTGTGATAGGTGATTTCGCCTCCAACGTTGTCGGAGGGTAAGGAATCTTGTGACGCATCACTCAGCGTGGACCTGTCGCGTCTCTTGAGAGCTGACTTGGCCAACGTTTCCGGCGACCCCTCTAAGCGATTCTTGAAAGTCGGGTTTAATCGCGATTCCAGCGAGACCAGAGAGGCAGTGCTGCCACAGTTGGCGCTACTGACGCCGCTACCGCCCTCTTTGGAGTGTAACGATTCGGCGGATAAGTCGCCCGTCGAAGAATCCACGGAAGGTCCTAAATTGATGGATGTCGTGACGCTAGACACCACCGAATTTGTGCTACTACCTAAGGGACATTATGAGGAGGGTAGATATCACTAAGCTGATACACAAAATGTTCTTAAAGATGTGTCGGCACTGAAGGGGTAATTCTCCAGTCCATTAAAAAAAAAAGAATTATATGAAATTATGTCTTATTCCATCTTTTGAATACAGATGACAATAAATAATTCAAAATTGTAGTCGCAAACGCATACAAGCTATGTGTTTGTTTATAGTAACTTAGAAAAATAAAAGTAATAACGGAGGTCAGTTATTTAATTATTATAATGTACACAAAAGTATCACATTTGAGTGGTTTTGGTCTTTCGGTAATAAAACTTAAGAACCTACTTGGTTAGAAAAATTGAAGAACCTAATACAGGTACTGAAATACATATTCCATATAACTCCTAACAAACTATTTTGTATTCAATTATTTAGTAAATTGGTCAAGTCATCTTCAGTTAAGAAACATCTATAGAAACCACATAAAGATCATAAAATGGTCCAATATGTTCAAATGTAATAAAAATATATTCTTAATTGTTATAATACTATTAAAATGAAAAACGTATTTCAAATTGTTGATTGTAATGTGGCACGTACTGCAGAGACTCTTGATGTTGCAAAATCAAAAATTTCAGTCTCCCCAGGCCGACCAAACTTTGAGCTAGACAATTCTTTGGGGAAACAAGATTAGGACGTAAGGTAGACACTTTTCTTTTTAATAAAGAACTACCTTATACTGGATAATCTAACTTTAATTCAAGAAAAACAAAACCGGTGATTACCACTTTGAAGAAGAATTTGAAGAATGTTTTAAATAAATGATAATCCTATACCCGAGTGGAAATGTAATAAATAGTACTGGAAAAGCACAATTTTGTTCTAGAAATTATACACGTTCAAGTGCCTTAAAAAATGAACTGACTGTACTTGCCAACCGGCATTAAAAACAAATTTAAAAAATGTGTAGTAGATGAAATAGCGAAAACAAGTTTGCACTGCCAGCTTAACCCAATTGAGCTGTTACGGCACGAGGTAAAAGGAAAAGCAGCGAGGAAAAATAAAAGTTTTAAATTATAGGAAGTAAACAAATTATTTCATGAAGCGTTATTAAATGTCAATATATAAAGCGTGATTCAATAAGGGTTTCCACATTAAAATAATAAAAAAATCTCGGAAGAATATAAAAATATACAAACATTTTTATTTGCCATTTTAGATTAGTGTATTACAATTAGGTATGAAAGATTATGTCATTCAAATGACCCCCACGATTCATGTGGCATGACGTAATTCGTTTATTGAAATTTCCTATAACTTTTTGACACAATTCAGGTTCTATGCCGGCTATTTCGCGTCTAATCTCCTGTTTCAGCTCTGGAATAGTGTTTGGTTTATTTCTATACACTCTGCTTTTTAGATGACCCAAAAAAAAAAATCTAGGGGTTTAAGATCACATGATCGCGGCGGCCACTTGATATCGCCATTACGTGAGATAATCTCCGACCAGGAAACTTGCCCCGCAGCAATTGCACCGTTTCTCTGGATGTGTGACAAGTGGCTCCATCCTATTGGAACCACAAATCTTCAATGTCCATACCTTCCAACTGCTCCCAGAAAAAATCAGATATCATGTTTCGATAGCGAACACCATTAACCGTAACAGCGTTCTCCGCATTATCCTCGAAAAAAAAGAGCCAATTATTCCTCCGGACCAAACAGTCACTTTTTGAGGATGCATTGCTTTTTGAACAATCTCTCTTGGATTTTCTAATCCCCAAATACGAGCATTGTGTTTGTTTACAAAGCCACCAGCATGAAAATGTGCCTCATCGCTAAAGATGATTTTCGTTGAAAAATGAACCCCTTGTTCTCGTATCCATTCTGCAAGCACGTGGCGCTGTTGATGATCTCGAGGTTTCAACTCCTGAGTTATTTGGACTTTATATGGGTGTAGATGCAAGTCTTTTGTTGTGTGGTTGAATACGTAAGGCCCACTTGCTACGATCGATGACGAATCGATGTGTTTGGATCTTCGGCTACACTTTCGCGAACAATGGCAATATTTTGATCTGACCGACCTGCACGAGCACGTTGAGGAACTTTGAGGTTACAGATCCAGTTTGCTCAAATTTTTGAACCACATTCCAAATTGTCCTCTCAGAAGGTCGATTTTGCGCACCGAAAAATTCACGTAGAGCCCGAAATGCATTTTTTCTTGATCGACCATTTTCATAATAGGCTTGCACAATTTTTACATGTTGTTCAGTCGTCCATGACTAATTTTGTTTATGTTTTGAGGTTAGAAATCTCATGATAATAAACAAATACAGTGGCTTTTCAAAAATATGTCAGATTGTAATGTGGAAACTCTTATTGAATCACTCTTTAGAAACAGAAAAAGTGCGTAGATCATGTGATAAAAGAATATGTGAGCATATGGAATTTAGACAATATTTTTGACGAATTAGTTGATTCCTTATAATTAACTAATTTTGACAATGTATCAGAATGAAATTTCCCTTTTTTTTTGGTTATATATTTTATTTATATGTTTTCATTTCAATTCATTTAGACACTAACATATTTTAAACACTAACCATTAGAGTAGGATAAAATTATATTTTTAATTTGTTACTAAATTACGAAGCATTGAACTTTATTAACTTTTTTTTTTTTCAAAGAAACTTCCACAGGCTACTGTATAGCTTTTTACAAAACTTCTGGATTCCTCCTGCGTCGGTTTTTGCTTAGTCGAAATTGCTGACGTCTCGCCAATCATCCTGTTGGCTTCTTCAGAGCTTGACTGAAACTGACGATTTCGACTAAGCAAAAACCGACGCAGGAGGAGTCCAGAAGTTTTGTAAAAAGCATTTTTTTTGTTCGATTTGTTTTGCATCCGCGAAACAATGCATATTTGTGAACAAAAAAATGGTACGCCACTCTCATTTTTTCAGGTGAATATTTTCTATCGATAAATTTGAAATCACAAGAAAAAGTACTACTTGGATTACACCGAATATCGCGCCCATAAGCAAATTTGCCCCATTTAACCATACTCGTAACTAGATATTTGCTGCATATCAAGACATTTTCGTACACTGTATTGTATACCAATACCGGCCGATATGTTGCGATTTTACTCTAACCTAGGGTGAAACCACAGTGAGGTTACTGCAGTTTGGTAATGCCGACTCACCCTTATCTGAAGAATCACAGGAATCCGACGAGTTAACTTTTTTAATACCGGTTCTGCCGCCGTTGCTGACCTGTGACGACGATCCGCTAGAGTCATTTTCACTTTCTCCGGCCACTCTGTCCGCGCATTTCCTTTCGTTATTTTTACTATTCGCGTCACTACTACAGTGCAGAATGTCATCGGCGCGCGCATTCGCCACCGAGTCTTCGTTCTCGCCCGCCAAACTGGCCAGCACTTCGTATTTAGTCCGATTTTTGGTCCATGCAGTGGCGCTGGTTGACGTTTTACAAGTGCACTGTGCCACTGCCTTACATCTCGAGCACTTGGGGTAAGAAAGAAACGTCGCGTTATCACTAACACTCAGACGAACCAAATATTCGTTTTGCTTCCGTATTTCCGCGCTCAATTTGGACAGATCGTGCAGCTCTTCGCTGAGACGGTGGATATAAGGATCGTCGATATTAATTCCCTGCAACAAAAATGTTTTCATCTATAGTGAACGTAATCTGAGAATGAGACTTTTTCTCATAATCGATCCCAAACATTTTCCCTTTCATACTAATTTTTTATCGGAGTCATGTTTGTACAAATAAGAATAATCAATTACAAAATGTTAAAAATCAACCAACAGAAACCTATAAAACAAACAGGCACAAATGAGACCACAAAATAGAAACACGCCATTGCCACGTGCTGTCCCATTTTGAAATTGCGCGTACTCTACGACACAACTCAAAACAATTTTGAGAATTGATTCGCATTAAGCTCCTCGTTTCTTATTCGCTTTTTATTATTATCCCAGCTTGTAGTGATATGCACGCCGTTTCAAAATTCGATAAATTATGTATGAACTTATTCTTGGGTGATAAATATGCTCTTAAAATATCTCTTAATTGTGGATCACCCTGTAGATCTAATATTATAACAGTTTATAATTGCATGTAAATTTAAATGTGGTTCAAGAAAGATTAATTTAGGAATGATGAAGTAATGTGATTGGATTAGGATAGAGAATCGAAGCAGATTGCACTTTAGATGAAGACTGTACCCAGATTTGCTAGTGATTAGTGTTTAGGTATGAGATCAATAATAGCAATGTAAGAGATAGGAAGTTTTTAACAATACCTTATCATAGAGATGTTGACAATTCAATGCCTAACAATTGAACATGCACACCTGTATTATACATTTAAAACTAATCGTATTTAAGACATAAGGCCATTGGTAGCTATTTTGTTTCTTCCATCGTTACGTTTTTTAAAGTTTGCTTTCTACTATTGTGTATATTGATTCAGCATAGTAGCTGATGCTCCAGATTCGATGGCCCAACAATTGGTTTCAATAGAAATTATTGATTCAAATATTAGAAGAAACATTATTGAAGAAAAATATGGTCATTCCTACTTTGCTGCTATGTGCGCTCAATGACTTTTGTAACCACCATAAGCACTTCTGTTGATTTAAATCTGGGATGTATCAATTTCTCATTTCATCCGCTAGAGACCAAAAACCTCTTATTAGTAGATCGCAAATGATATCGAAACTGATCAATAAGATAAAGAAGAAAATAACACAGCAAAACCGCAACAAAGAAGAATACTTTGATAATACACGGAATGAAAAATTTCGTTTGACCAAAAAAAGCTTTAGTGAATTTTTCCCTATTCACGTAGGTCTGCTTTAAAAATATTCCGCCATTTCCTGGATAATTGCAGGTAAATAATGCTATTAAAATGGACTTGATGATCATCGGAAGTAGAGAGTAGAATAAAGAGTTCACTTATCCTTTTTAAAAAACCGATTCTTTGAAAGTCTATACTACGTCATAAAATTAAAACTTGAATAGTACATCACCAGTATTGTTGTTAACAAAATATGTGTTTTGGAAAATATTGTTTTAGATTGACATTACACTGGTTACCGCATTTGATTATGTTTATTGTTTTTAAAACTTATCCAAAATTTTCTAAATAAAGCGAAAAAATAAAATGATTTACTCACCGTCAATCGATGTTTCTCCTGATAGAGATCGATTTCTCTCAGCAACTTCTCGCTCAGTTTATCGGCGAACTGAGTTAAATGCTTGTGGCAGTCCTCGTTCCACGTGGATTTGGAGTTGCCGTCGTCTTCCAGTAACGGTCTGGTGTCAGAAGAAAAGCGTCGATGCAAAATGGAAAACACGTCGCCAGTTGGCAATTTCCTCCTGGACCTTGGACTAGATTTAATCACTTTTTCCACGGCTTCATCCAAGGTATTCGCGACATTCGCAGCAGCCTCCAAAAGACTCATAGGCTTACCTATAAAAGTTTAGCAGTTTAAAAAACCAACGCCAATAGATGTGTGGTAATAGAAAAATGTTATATTTTGACATCTACAATTTTTTCAAAATGCTAAATGCGATAAAATCGGAACAATGGGATGGAATGTCAATTAACGTTCATTTAATCTTGAATTCGGCTTGAAAAGTGACAATACATGCAGTAGTGGCAGACGTCAAAACAACAAAGCAGCATCTAAAGTTACCTTCGCTTTTGTAATTCTTTACTGGCGGAAACTGGAATCTACTGTTCCGTGAAATCGGTGGAGGGGAACATTTTTGCCCGGAGGACCGCACGCTGATGACGCTGTCTATCGAGTCTGGTGAAGATACGCAACTGGAGTCGCTATCTTTGTCGTCCGTTTCAGGGTTGAAGAGTTCTAGGGTTAATAGACGTGGAAGCGGTTTTGCGATAGATTCCACCTAGAAGTCAGCCATGTTGTTCAACGTAATATTTAATAGTAGAGATTATAAAATTTTGCTATGGTTCTGCTATTCTATATAGTTATTTTTATAAATTAGCACATAAATTCAAATACGAACAATTTCTTAATTATCCGTTAACGTAAGTCACTGAAAATTAGGAAATGTTTGTGCTGTTAAAAGCTGCCCCAATAATCTACATAATAAAAAAAAATGGTTTTTTTTATTTCCTAAACAAAGTGAGAGGTAGGTAAAAAGGTAAGGCAGGTAAAGGAACTTTTTGAGGGTTTATTTGCTTGCACAAACTTGGAACTTGGAACCGTTTCCCTGCCAAGTTCGCCAATTATTATTATTATTCACTTGAGAGGCACCCAGCGTATTTAAATTGTAAAAACAACCATATCACAAATTTTTAAGGTTATATTTAAAAGTTAGAATATATTTCACGCTCAAATCAACACAAATTTTAAATGTATTAACAAAAATTGATTACATGGAGAGATCAATAAAATATATTTTAATGTATTATGTTTTTTCTGCCAAAGGGGTATGTTCCAAAATTACATTTTTGAGATAATCAAGAAAAACTGTTTAAATTAGCAACAATGGTTATCAGAACATCCGGCGGGGCAAGTGCAATAATTCTAACGTAAAATGTTAATACATCAAAAAATACCCCACATACCCCCTTTGACATTTCCACTGTTCAATTATTACTGCTGTATTAATAAATTTCCCATTTGAAACTCGTATTTGTATGGTTGCCATGGTCCATTATTGTTTTTTATTACGTCAAATTTTACCTGGATCCATGATAAACAGGTAATGACTTACATATAAGTTTTATTATAATGTAAAAGAAAATGTAGACATTTTAGTATCCATAACCCCACCACGCAATACCAATTTTGCGGCCACGATTGGTACTTTTAACGTAAGTAAGTAAATAGCGGCATATTCAATAAATAATAGTAGGTACAATTTAAGAGGTCATAATTTTTGGATTTTCGAAAAATTTATTATACGCTGTGAATACAAGCCGTCACTATCGGTAAACTTCTTATAAGCAAATCTAAGAGTCGAAAATACCTTGCCGTTGTTGATGGACGTTTGAAGAACTATCGGAAAATTCGACCTGCTCGACTTGGCTCCGAAACCAGGTTTCTGGGACAGCAACTCCCGGATTTTTTTCAGTCTCTCGCTCCTGGTAGCCTCGGCCGATGGGGCGACCTCTACCGGAGACTTCTCGGATTGGTCCGGCGCCGTCGAGTTGTTCGAATCGCAATTTTCTATTTCGAAAACAAACGTTATCGAACGCTCAACTATAGAAGAGACTTTAACACTGCAAAACTCACTGGCATTTAAACTAGGAGTATTCAAACTGGTCCTTTTAAATTTGGGTATTTGTTGCACGGAATATTTTTCCGCCAAACTTCCAGAGTTGCCGTTTCTGTTGCCGTTCCTTTGCGCCGGAACTAACGCCGAGCTTTCTTTCTCGATGACAGGGAAAAATGCAACGGACAGCGATTCCGTCGATGGCTAATCGAAAAAAAAAAAGAAATTTGGTCACATTATAGTAAAATATTCAAAAATAGTATTAATAATAAAATTACTTTAATGCGTCAGCTTTAGCGAAAAAAAAATGGAAAGAAATGTGCTTATTCCTTTAAATTTGTTAAACGCGCTCTCATTGGTCATGACGTCAGCGCACATATCGAAATCTCTCAGCCAGCTAGCAGGTACACAAGTGGCCATTTGATATCGCAACTCTTTCCACATTATGAAACCTAAGACATTTTTTAATTATTGCTTCGAATTCCATCAAAAATTTCATGTTGAAACATTTTCTATCCTCTTTTTTGGTTGTGCCTGAACTGCTTTACTACTACGATGTACTGGATTTGCATGAAAAGTCGAACACTGCATTTTACCGCAGCAAAAACACTATTTCAAAAGCAAGCAACGTTCGATTTAAAAGAGGTCTTTGAGAAGAAAAGTTGGTACTCCTCCTTAACTCAACTCCGTCCCAACACAAGATTTCTAGAATATCTATCCTTTAAAATCTGCAAGGATTTTCTGGGTCGCAATCTACAGCTAGCAGAAGAGTCAAAGACTTAAAAAAAACACGTAGCTGTGAAATCAATAATCGGAATTATAAGGTTGGATAAATGCTGATGGACTATACTCCCATCTGTGGGACTAATATGTATCTAAATTCATTCGTCTTTCAATATAACTGCCCGGTCCATAACGCTTATGCTATGAGGGAATGCGTTCGTCGTAAAAATACCAAAGCCCTACCATGGCCACGCTTACAGTCGCAATATTAATCCCATAGAGAATATTTGGACCTAATTGTAATAGAAAAATATAAAATGAACTTTAGACCAAACAATTCTAACGAATTATGGAAAAATCCACAGAGAATGGTTCAAAGAGTCGAAATAATAAAATAATAAATCAAATATTAATTATTGTTATTCGTTAAGTTGAGTTAAAGTATTGTTTGTTCTATTGTGCGCAAAATCTAAACATAAAACCTGTGTCAATTTTCGGAGATCACAATGGTATTTGGCTGACTTCTCATCAATCAAAGTTTTCAGTTTCAGTGATTATTAAAGATGTTCTTCTGCTTGTTCGGGTCTCATACGAGCTGCAGTATTACTCAGTGTGTATTTGTAAACTTCTTCATTTCGCATTAAACCATTTTTTTATTTGGCAAATACACGAGACGATGTCCGTAAACAGAACAGACGCAAATTAATACGAGCACTGACGTCACGAAGCATTAACTTCGAGTCGCAATGTTTTTATTTGTTGTATGTTGATATTTCACGAAACTGTGACAAAAAATGGCATTTATTCATATGCATTAATTTAAAAAGAAAATACTTATTGTTATATACGGCAAATAAAAATAACTAGATAAAAATATGAAGTTTTACACAAAAAAAAAATCTTCCATGATATTAAAATAAAATTTTGTACATACTACTATGGATATTTTGTTGTTCTTTGTATGGAATTTTAAAAGATTATACTCGTATTATATAGAACAAGAATAATCTTTTAAAGTCCCATATGTATTTCTAAGAGGATTAATGTGTATCCGTATGTGTAATTGTGTATCTGTTTATTAGGAATTTGACAAAATCGGTGAAAGCTGTGCATAGCAAGCTTATTAACAGTTAAGCTTTAAAGAAGCCAAGAGAATGATTGGCGACACGTCAGCAAGTTTGATTTATAAACAACCGACGCAGGAAACAGGAAATTATTGTCTACAAAATATTTTCATCGTTTTGACGTCTCTCTGTGAAAACGGTAGTGGTGGGTAAATTTGCATTCATCACCAACCAGATGTTTGGAGTCCTAGCAATTTAAAATTGCACTTTTAGGTGAAATCAGATTTGGAGTTACTGCCGTGTTGTTA
The DNA here is from genome assembly GCF_029955315.1 of Cylas formicarius. Classification (NCBI taxonomy): domain Eukaryota; kingdom Metazoa; phylum Arthropoda; class Insecta; order Coleoptera; family Brentidae; genus Cylas; species Cylas formicarius. Next base: position 10,711,334 of record NW_026844352.1, on the reverse strand, counting down.
CCGCATCCGGCCAATGTGGGCAATGGCGTTTTCAAACCTCGTCGATTTTCTTATTTTTAACATATTTTGGTTTCTAACGAATATTATACTCACCTTAGGCGAACTGAGCTGTTTGGTCAGCGAGTATACAGTAAGGGGCGTTTGTTTAATTCTGGGACTCGTAGGACAAGACGATTGTTTAATCCTGGGAGACTGGGGAGCGGATGAGCAAGAAGTCTTGAAATGCGGAGAAACAGGTCCAGGAGATTGAAAACCGCCGGCAGGGGACATTGGGTCGGATTTGGGAACAAAGATCACCGACGCAAACGAATCCTCCGAATCTACACTCGTATCGGACTGAAGACTGCTGTCTTTCGATGAGTCGGAACCGTCTTCTTTGGAAGGTCGCCTGATAACAAAAAAGCGTTTACGACGTGACTGTGGAAACTGCCTATATCTAATGCTAAAGCTAAAGTGATACAATGTCTATATTTTATTGTTCTTAAAAGAACAACTGCAGCAAGAATTCTATCATATTTTAGTGGAATTTTCTTTTTAATAAAGGTTTTTTTTTTACTTTTTACAAAACTCCTGGATTCTCCCTGCGTCGGTTTTTGTCGAACTTGCTAACGTTTCGCCAATCATCCTGTTGGCTTCTTCAGAGCTTAACTAAAACTGTACTCTATACCTGTTTGTATATTGTTTGAGGGGGGCGGAGCTAAATTAGGGACATAAACATCGTGTCCGATGACTGATTCCGATGACCTGAGTCGCGGTTAATATTGTTAGGTTGCTTATAGATTTCTATAGACTCTCGGATTTTTCGTTGGTAGAAGAATTGATTACATGCAAGAATTTTAGTTTTATCGAATAAAATTTTATGTCCGGTTGCGTGATTGTGTTCGGCCACTGCTGATGAGTTTATTTGTCTTAAGGCTCTTTCATGTTCTTTGAGCCGATTTGATTTTTTCGTCCGGTCCCTTCAATGTACTACATGTCGCATATGCATAGAGTAAACTCCTGACATCTCAAATGAAATTTTGTCTTTGACGGATCGAAGTTGTTGAAAGATTTTTGGACAAGTGGTAAATCTGGTTTTGACGTTATATTTCTTTAGAACTTTTCATAAGTAGTCAGTGATGTTTTGAATGTAAGCAAGGACAACAGTAGCAAGTGAAGGATTACCTTCGGCCTCATTGCTATTGGAAAGTTGCGTTGAAGTATATTTTGTGATGGAACGCTTGATATCTTTAATGTGGAAATTATTAGAGAGTAGAGCACAGGTAGGGTGTTTTAAATCTGGATTCAATCTCTCGGGCTGAGATAATTTTACGGCTCTGTAAACAAGAGAGAGAGAGAGAGAGAGAGAGAGAGAGAGAGAGAGAGAGAGAGAGAGAGAGAGAGAGAGATGACCAATGATTTTTATGCCGGATGGTGATGTGACAATGCATTAAGGTATCGGTCTGTGTGCGTAGTTTTCTGTAAACACAAAGACCCAATGTTAGATCTGATTATCTAATCTAAAGTAACTAATATAATGCTTATTAATTGTTCAATGAAGTGAAAGGAACTAAGTACGAAACTATCAGTTTCCCTGTAAAGGGTTTTCATTAAGAAGCTAGATATGTTGCTAGAGAATAAGTTGGAGAAGCAATGGTGCTGTCAATAGGTCGAAGGGATAATCCTGCTTTGTGAATTTTCGGGAGTCCGTAGAGACGAGGAATTTTAGAGTCAGACTTTTTCACCAAGATTAAAGGTTGCGTTCCATAGATGACGTAGGATCTTTTTTAAGTTGACGATATGAACCGTCTGTAAGAATATCTTCAATGTTTTCCTAATATTAATTTGTGTTCATGACCACCGTAGCATTTCCTTTATCTGCTGTTAGGATTACGATGTCGGGATTAAATTTTAGAGATTTTAGGGCAATGTGTTCACGCTTTGAAATATTAGATTTAGGAGGTTTTGATTTTTCAATTCATTTTGATTTTTCAACCTTTTGAAAGAACTGATTTTTCCGTTTCCGAAAGTTGTTGCGATGATACATTGATCACAGTGTTTGATAGTTGAGAAGAGTTTGATGGTTTCACTAGTGTTGACGTTAGTTTTTCAAATTTCTAAATGTGATTTTGAGCAGAAGATAAACGAAGATTTATAGCTTTGTCATGAATCGTATTTGAAAAGTTATCGAACTCTGATGGGGACGAGATGGAAGCAATTTCAAGATGTAGAGACAGAAGAGTCTTGTTGATTTGGCCTATTTCATTACGGGTAATATAAATTTAAAAAGAGCAACTAGATTTTCGAAGAATTTTATAAGCGGATGAGGTTTTGACATGATGGGATATTTTAAGAAAATTGTTTATAACGTTACGGTCTCTATCACGTAACGAAAAGGTCAGTGTACAGAGTAATCTTTTTTTTTCATTCTTAAAGCCCAGTAAATTTTTATATGAATATTGCATATCGAAAAGTGTCTTTTACAAAATTGCAAGACATTTGGCAGATTCAAGGCTGATGAAAGTTTTGTCTCCTAAATATTATTATGAATAATGCTAACGGAAAATATATTTATCATTGCAATGTAACCGAAAAAATTAAAAACTTTTATAAAACAAGTTAATAAACTCTTTGTTGCAATTAGTCCTTTATATATGTTAATTACACGGAAATTAGTTTTCAAGAACACAAAAAACATTACAATTTATAGGATATTGGATTCTATTTAATTTACTATTACATTTAATTACAATGTTAGCAATTTAATAAAGAAAGTTTCACCAAAATAATCAATCAATCTTGTCTACCACCAAAAAACTACCATACATGCATTTCTGAAAGCAATGTTTATCTGATAAGACTACATGTACAAATTCCATCATGTCTACGGAAGTTAAGAAACGTAGTTATAACTAAATTTTATGTATAACATATTCCCAAAACTTAAAGCGGAGATATTTATCGTTTAAAGTGCTGAACAAAATCAAATATATTAATTATACCAATGTTTGTATTGCATAAAATTAATTTCTGGGAAATTCTCGTACTTTTAGAGTGAATTTAGGTTATCTTCAAATGAAGATTTTCTTAAACAATTCCTTTGACATCATTCATAATAACATTTAGCAAATGGGCATACTATCTAGGAGAAGGCATCGGGGCATAAGAGTTAAGTGAACGAAATAACAGAATAATACTTTCTCTATATAATAAGCCCAAGATCAGATCGCAATCGATTTCCACAACGTAGGCCTCTACAGTTGCTTCTTGAACATTTTTTCCAATTAAATTTTTCCGGCCAGTTATTCACTATCCCATAGTTTTGTAAAAGTGAAACTAAATTAATTTCTTTATCATTTTATTATTATTAATTATTTTGCGCTTTGCGCCTATGTTGCCTATGTTTACGCCATAAATACTAATTTCATTTGCATGAAAGAAAAACTGCAATTTTTTTGTCCCAAAGTTCTTACAATTCTAACCCGTTGCAATATTTTCATGTAGAAATGGTATCATGCCCATCGGGCTTAATAATAAATAATTAAATATATCATTTACCTTTCGGTGGATTCGGTCGCGTTGTCTTTCTTTTCTTCCATCTGTGGTAGAACTTTCTTGGTATTTTCTGCAGGCTCGTCCTCGTCGAGCGTTGGCGATACCAACTCGGTGCTCTTCCAGTTTTGAAACATCCGCACGAAACCTGATTTAGGAAAAACATATATCACAACTTACGTGACTACGATTCGCATTTGTTCAATGCAGCTTACCGTTTTTCAACGAGGTACTGGTAACTTTTTCCATGTTGGTAGAATTTTTTATTTTGTTTGTCAAACCGCTTTTGATTAGTTGAAATTTCTTCGAAGTTGAAACCGAAAAGAAAGAATCCTTTATGGATTCGAAAGTACGCGATCTCTGATAAATAAGATCCTCATTTAATGACGTCTGCTTCTGAATATTCTTTTTAAGTCTTTCTTTCTCTCTCAGTCTTTCAGTTGATAAAATATCTTCGTTAAGGGACCTCTGCTTCAAAACGCCAACTCGGGAGTACCTTAAAACGCAATCAATTAAGTTACGCGAGGTGTTGCAAAATTGAAATCATTTAATTTAATGGCATATTTATGAGTCAAAAATAGGGCTTATTTTATATACATTGATACAAAGCACTTATGGCAATTTCCATTCAACTCTCTCTCCCTCACTAATTAACTGTAAGTTTATCCGCAAAAATCCGGGTGCTGATTACCTGTTATGAAAAATTTTGAAGTCGGGGAGGGCGGTGATCAAATTTTTCATATCTGTAGGTTGATCCAAAGCTTCGTCCGCATCTTCTTCACAAACCGACTTTTTCTGCTTCACCAGCTTTGGCTTCATTAGTGTGTTTTTCGGTGTCGTTTCGTCTAAATGGTCTGGTGAGCTGATACGGTTCTTTTCGCCATCCTTTTGCGTTCTTAAATAGTTTCTAAAAAAGTACTGTAAACATATAAATCCTTACGTAAGAGTTATCTTACTCTATGTTGTTGTTATTTTCGTGGGCAGTTTTGATGTTAGTCATACTTTTTGATTTAAGGCTGCCGATGTCTGCTGCTAACTGGGAAGCCGGAAACGTTTGACGACGTGGTGGTTGAGATGGTTCATCGTCATCAATACGTCGTAATTCTATAGGCAAATCTTGGATATTTTCGGCACAACACTCGCAACACTCACATCCATCCGGATCGTACCTAAAATAGAGATAGTAATTATAAAGTATCATAGTATATCTAATTTAATCAAATCTATACTGATCTCTATTAATTTCTACAAGACCTATTTTATTTTACATTTTATTTTTATCAAGCATAAAGGGTAATAAAATTCCATTTGATTTGATTGGCCTCTGAAGTTATTAAAGATGCAATTAAGTACATGGTCAAACTGTGATCCTTTGAGTAGGTTTGCCACTAAAACAATTTTAATTTTAATATACTCTTTTGATGAATCAACCAGTGTTTGACATGAGTTGGAATTTTTTTTTGGCGAATGGTACTGGGCGATTGTAGTTCAACTTGTGCTCCACTAAACGGAATTCTAAGCGCAAAAGCTAAATTAATTAACAAACCGTTTCTGTGGTGGTTGTCTATTGGCACAAGTGGTCCAGCTTTCCAAAAACCAAGGTCTGTGGGACGCAACTCTTCTTCCCCCACCCGCCAGTTTCTGAATCGCCCTTCTAACAAAACTGTAACAGGTTTCGTTGGGAGACGACAACGAAGAACTGCTGGGAGATGAACTTCGACCGGGATCTATTGAACGACCCTTCCGATGATGGTTGCCTCGTCTCTTTTTGGGCAACATCAGTTTAGACCTGCGAAAACCGTCGAGTAAGTACAAAAGTCCTCTCCGACACTTGGACAGGCAACCTGAACGATTTACTAGAATCACTATCGGATGTCTGAGTATACGCGTGATATGGCGGGAGTCCGTCATCCTCTGAAGTGTTTGTGGTCGACGTTAATTCCAAAGAAGGCGTGCTTATGTGTTTGGGTTTGCGCCACGGTACCAACACGTCTTGGGATTCGAATTTCCTGTGACTTTGTTCCATAGCCCAAACCGTGATAATTAAGCGACCTCCTATACGTAGGACCCTGGCTAATTCCCGTAGAGCACATACTCGTCTTTCCGTTGTTGCCAAATGATGTACTACTGATATGGATATGACAGCGTCTAAGCTTTCATCGCGAAACGGCAACGACAAATTATCTAATTCGATAACCTGAAGAAAAATAGCGAATTTGCGTTTCATGAAAAACATATGCCCCATTATTAATCCGCCCAGTTAAGTTCCCTAGTGTACTGGTAAGTGAAAAAGTTATTATTTTAAATGTACATGATTTTATAAAATACCGCAATTTTCAAAGTATTGCAAGAGAGAAAGACAATAGGTCAAGTGGGACCTCCCATAAAAGGTCGCTCTATTTATTTAAAAAAGGAAATATAATGGGTACTCCGTTAATAACGAAAACACTTTTCTAGGCCATTTTAAAAATATGGATTTTTCAAGGAAAAGGCATGAGCACTGAGAAGTACAAAGCAATACAGTACCAAGAATGTGACAGGACAAGAATATAACGATTGTTAAGGTGCCTTCGGGAAAAGAGGAGATACTAATTATCCATATTGGAAGTGAATGGGATATTTACAACAAGGTTTGCTAACCTTTTAGTCGTGCCAGTCGTACAAAGTAGTTTGGTGAAAACTCTACCGTCATCTTGGAGAAGAAATTATTGACTGGTTAATATCCAAAAATACTAAATTTGACGATAATTTGTTTTAAAAAAAGAACTATAACAAATAGCAAATTTACAAAAACATTCAGTCGTGGAAAATACAGCAGAAAATAAAAAAAATAATTTTCAATTTACTCTACACCTTTCTGGAATAGACTTTAACAAATACGTCGACCAAAGTGGACGAACATTCGTCATTATTCTAGAATTTGAACTTGGGGGGGGGGGGAAGAAGTGGTTCAGTGTATTTGGGGTACAACGTAATTAATCTATTGTATATGAATTTCGAAACGCACCTCATTTTCCTTTTCTCGCGCTAGTTTGCCCAGTCTAGTCGATTTCTCCCCTCCTATGTTAAAAATTGACGTATTTATGTTCAAATATTTTCCGTTTCCACAGCCTGCAATCAAACGGTATTTTAGGAAAATGGAGACTTTATACGAACTAACACAGCAGAACTTTACTGACCAACGTCACAGATCAGAGATCCTGGTTCTAGGTCCTCGAGAAAGTTTCGTATTTTCGGCCACGGTTTGCTACGAGGGTTGTCATAAAATTGCTCGTAGACATCGTGTACGTAGGCCTGTTCCAAAGCGACACTACGTGCTACCCTTTCATCTGCTATCATTTCCGGTTATCTAAGGAAAAATATATTGATCAATTTGGCGGTCCTAGTACAAAATGTGTATTAGCACCGAACTGTTCTTTTTTCTTCAATGACATCAAAGACTTTTTTATGACACGAAAAATGGAAACATTTGTTAGTTTTTTTTACTACACGACTGTACTTTTTTCTATAGAATATCTTAGGTCGTAAGTTCATTACAGGAATAATACCTTATTTTAGAACCTGTTAAAAACATAAGAAAACCTAAAGTCAAAAGTTTTAACTTTAATATTATGTGTTTATAGGATCTGGCGATAAATTAAAGAAAATTGGTAATACGACAAACATAAAGGAGTGGGTACTTGAGCACAGTAGTATAGTAAAAATAACCTTGTAGCGTTTTAACTATTCTATTTGATTTTGATGGTACTTAAATATTTGCGACATTAAAAGTACATATATTTTGAAACGAAGCTCAAAAATTGCTCAAATTGAGTTTCACCTTTAATCTCGATAAATTGTCAAAATTTCAAGTTTTATTTTTATTTTTAATTGTAACCAAATAAAAAAAAACGTTTTGCATATCATTTCGTTGACTTTTATTTCTTTATAAGAAGTGAAAGGAAACTTTTTAAATGTCTACTAATAAACTACTACTAATAAAATTTTGAAACAAAGCTCGTTTCTATTTACTAATACTTTCAAAATATTATATTGTTATAAACAACTTTCTGATTACAAAAGAAACACTCTGGTTTTGAATATATTTTTTAATCAATTTATATTTTATACATAACATGCTATACCTGTATAAGCAAAGGTTTTAGGTCAAAAGTGACATTTACAGCTCTTACATATATCGATTTTTAGGACTAAACGCCTTTGACTTGATTGATTGATTTCTTTAGTGGTTTCTGTTGTTATATATTATTTTATAGTTTAATTTTCTATTTAAAAAATTGGTTAAGTAAGAGGGCTTAAAACTGTCATCGCATTTTGTAATTGAATTGAACATTTTATTGGTAATGTTTTGAAATATCTCAATTTTTAAAATACTAAATTAAAGTATATAATTTAAATTTGGAAAAAAGTGACTTCCCATTCTATAAAGAAATCAAATATATAAAAAAGACTTTTAGTCGTAAAAATTGATTGATGTAAGAGTTGCAAATGTCACTTTTGAACTAAAACCTTTGCTGACTTATGTATAGCATATTATATAAAATATATATATTAATTAAAAAATATATTAAAACCCAGAGGGTTCCATTTGTAATAAGCAAGTTTACATACTATACATACTAGCAAGTTTCGTTTTTTTAAATTTAGTTAGGGGTAAATTGATTAAATGTAAAGCTCAATTTGGGCGATTGTTAAGCTTGGTCTGAAAATATGTGTCTCTATAATGCCGCAAATATTTAAGTACAATCCCAATAGTTAGAAAATCAAATAGAATAACGCCATTTTATCATAAATTCAGGAGAATAGTTAAAACCCAACAAGCTTATTTATACTTTACTACTCTGCTCAACTACATACTCCTTCAAGTTTGCCGTATTACCGGTTTTTTTTTACGCTAGCTAATTATTAAAGCTAGATTCCAAAGTTAATGTAATAGCTTTGTTAATCAATAGTTTTTAATATTTACTAGATTGCTTTTTTAGGTAATGAAAAATGTTTCGAAAATGAATTACGAAAATTTGCGCGATAACCGTAAAACTATTTCGATAAAAAATGAAAAATGCACATTTTAATTTAATCCAATTATCAATTTAGTCTACGCTAAGCGAATTAACTGATTCAAATTTTTATTAATCCATTTTTACTGTTAACGTTTTTCCAAATGAATCAAAAATGTTTGTAATATACCTTAAACAATTATTTAAGTAATGAATGCGGAAAAGCGTAGTCATTTTACCAAACTAAAATAACCCATTACTAAATAAGTAAATCTCTTATAATGACTCGAGAAAACTTCATTTCTAACCATATATCAAGAAACAGGTACTAATTTTAAACACATTTATGACCTTTTCTTTTCTGATAATTTGCTTAGTCTCGTGTAATTTAATTTCTAAATCCAAACATCGATTTTGAAAATCACGGAGCAAATTAGGCAAACGAAAAATATTTTTGACAGTTCGCATAACAAAGTTAATTCAAGTTTGCTTCAAAACCGCGTCGGCGTCGGGCTTGCTCAATAATAACGCATGAAAACTGGTGAAATTCTGAGAACTGGCGAGGTTAGCGCAGTTTTGAAACGGAAACTCTACCCACGACGTTCGAAAACAATTAATTACCTTAAGACTTTATCTCCGCCCACTCCCATTGCCTTTCTAACCTGCTTTATTCACATTATCCGTATCAATGAAGACCCCCACGCACTAGTCCAATGTCAAAGTATCGCGACGCCAGTTCCGTATTAGATCAATTTCCTTAGACGAGACGACGACGATGAGAAAAATGTAATGTACTAATTTTTAAAAGAACCTAATTCTAACAACTGTGTTCATTGTTGTGAGTTGTAGATAATTGCGTCAATATATACAGGATGTTTTCTAATTTAATTTCAATGATTAAAAGGGAGATTTTTTGGTCCATTTAAAAAAAAAACTTCGTCTCAATTCATGACGTCTTAATTTTTGAGATACAGGGTGGTAAAGTGGTAAAAATAAAATATACTTTTTTAATATCTGTAATACCTCTTTAGATATTTCAATGAAATTTGGCACACATGTACTATATGTGAAAAGGCATTAGTTATTGTACCACAATTTTTTAAATGCACCAGTGGCGGGCGTACGAAGTTTCTCCTCTCTATTTTAGCAGACATTGATGGTAAGTCATTGATTTCACTTAAAATAAAAATTATTAATAAAATATATTAATTTCCCATAATTGCTAAAGAAATTTATTTTCTTGATTTTTTTCAATCCGATGTACGATTTTCGTTTAAAAAAATAAAAACATCTTCCCTGCATGGTCATAACAATATTGTTAATATGACAGCATGTAGAGAAATTAGTTTTTATTTTTAAGTGAAAACCTTGCATCTAAGTGGCGCGTCCCTGATTGTGTATTAACAAATAAGGTTTTGGTTAATTAAGTCGCCACTGCACTGATAAAATCGAGATTTTTTTTTGTGAAAAATAAAATATCATGTTAAATGTAGGGTGGTGGTTATCTTCCGGCACAAATCTTCCTATCTCTCTAGAAACTTTACCATTTACGTTAGAAAGTCCAGAATTCTACCCTAATAGCTCTGAATATATTTAACGTGCCTCAAATCAAACAAATTATTGAGTATTTTCATTTTTTGCTCTTTTGCGCGCTCTGTCCCAAATTACAATCTTATTACTATACAACCAACACAAGGCTTCAAAATATTGAAAAAATGCTAACAGCGTTTGAGTAATGTTAGGAGGTACATAAACCGCAAAGATTCAGATTTGAAAGTAGTTAAAATTCAATATACAAGGCTTCTCGTGTAGGAACACTTTTGTACTTTTGAAGAATAGAATTCGTGTAGAAACGAAGTATTTCAATGAACAACCGTTAATTTGTAGATAGTATTAAAGTAGCCTGTGGAACTTTTTTTGAAAAATTAAGTTGATTATTTTTTCCTTATTTTAGATATTTTAAATCAGTTATGTTAAAATTTGCCTACCTTTTTCTAATACCCAAGCTTGAGTTGTGTGTTTAAATCTATCTATCTTTCAAATACCTTTGGGAAGCATATTGTAGAATCTAGGAGCAAAATATTTGAGTGAATTTTCGCCCAGTGTTTTTGGAGAGGTAGTTCGATATGCATTTTCTTTGTTTATAGTTTCAATATGATACATTTTGTGACTTTCGCGAATGACTTCTTTCTGATAACAATTTAGAAATTTATTAGTAATTATCAGAAATTGCTCCCCGTCCTAAAATTCCGTATGTTAAATGGCTTTGTGCTAGAGGTATATGAGAAATATAGAATAATTTTTCGGTGTTTTTTTATCCGAAAAAGAAAAGTTAAATTATTTGCATGTTAATTGATTGTCAATGGTTATGTCAAGGTCCTTGCATGTGCACAATATTTATATTTTATAAGTTTCAAGTTGCTTAATCTAGGCAATATGTGAATATGTGACTCATATATGTCTAATTGAATGTCAATACTTAAGGGTGCGATTTTTGTCCTGTCTTAACTTTTGAGATAAAGGGTGGTAAAATTTTCAAAAATAAAACATATTTTTTTTAATATCTGTTATATCACTTTAGATATTTTAATGAAATTTTGCACACATGTATTAAGTGTCATTATTTAGGGTAGGTAGGGTAGGGTATAATAAACCAGCCTACCTATGCTTCATTGCTCTCACAAAAGCATTTGATCGTGTTCAACTTGAAGATGTAATACATTTATTGTATAACAGAAATATACCCATAAATATTGTCCAGACGATAGAAAATATATACTTGAACAATAACATCCAAGCCCGTATTTATTTTTCACAAAAAAAAATCTATCTAAAACAAAATATTTTAGTTACCAACTAGTGTCTTTCAAAAAAAAATTATAAGACTGTTCTGTTTACTTTTACCGTTTCAATCAAATAACATAACATCCTAACAAAAAGATAAATAATAAACGATTTTTATTTAAAAAAAAACACTACCTACTATTAATAATTTTTAACAAAACTGTCTGTTAATAAATTAGTAACAAGCTTTTTGAAAAAAAGTACAACACAGATACTAGACAAGTTGTTGAAAGTGTTCTCCACCTTGAAGGATACACGTTTCAGTTATTTTCCCCATAAGCCGCCACATTGCTTTCTTATTAAACCGCCGAAAGCTCTTATACGATTATTCAGCTCTTCTATAGTGTTAACTGGGGTGCGATAAACCAAACCGTTAAGATGCCCCAAAAGAAAATGTCCAAACTATTTAAATCTGGGGACCTACCGATCGGTTATTAAATGTGTGATTTAAATATTCTCTTACTTCAACACTAAAGTGGAGTATTTTAATAAAACAGATAGAAGAAATAATAATGAATAGTAAGAAATAATAAGGATTATAATTCTCTGCATGCTGTCATATTAACGATATTGTTATGAATATGTAGAGAGGAGGTTTTTATTTTGTTAAGTGAAAACCACACATCGGATTGAAAAGAATCAATAAATTAAATTTCTTAAGGAATGATTGTAATAAAAAAAAACAATATGATAGTTGGCCTATATTTTGAAGCCTTGTGTTGGTTGTATAGTAATAAGATTGTAATTTGGGACAGAGCGCGCAAAAGAGCAAAAAATGAAAATACTCAATAATTTGTTTGATTTGAGGCACGTTAAATATATTCAGAGCTATTAGGGTAGAATTCTGGACTTTCTAACGTAAATGGTAAATTTTCTAGAGAGATAGGAAGATTTGTGCCGGAAGATAACCACCACCCTACATTTAACATGTCACTGAGAACGAAAACAAATTTTATTGTATTTTGTACGGCATTATCGATTAGTATGTACCTCGGTGTATAATTCGCAGCAAATCATATCCTGCCTGGTTTACAACCGAAGCAATTAAACTTGTGAAATGGAAGCAGAGAATTTTTAAGAATTTGACGCCAGTACAATAAATTACGTTCGAATATTAAGACACAGATTAGCATTGCTTACATTAATTATTTAGCTGAAGTTGAGAATTTTATATCTAATGACTAGAATGAGTTTTCGTTTTTAATTAATTTAAAAAAAATCGTCGATATCGATACCTGGCGAAAGCTCTTGCCGATTATTTTAGTGGTGCTTTCGCTGCACCATCTGGGGTAAGTCACCATGTGATGATTCAATACTGCCAGCATTAAAAAGGTCAAAGAAAAAAACTTCCTGTGGTCCTTATAGAATACCTAACTTTTTGATTAGAGATTGTGCAGTTCCATTGCGAAAATCCTTTTCTGATCTTTTTAATCTTGTACTTAAAACACATTTTTTTCCTAACAGCTGGAAGGAGGCTAGAATAACTCCGGTGTCTATATTATCACCTTTTGCGAGGGCTTTGGAGAGAGCAGTATACCATGGTATTTTTAATAAGGTTAACATATTTTTTACCTCACGATAGAGTTGGCCATGACATTTTTAGCTGGGGTTCAATGCAAATCTAGTATTGTTCTTTAAGTCGTACTTGACCGACATAGTTCAGTACGTCGAAGTGCTAGGACATAAGTCATATGAGTTCATTGCCACAAGTGGGGCTCCGCAAGCGAGTACTGCCTTGCCTTATTATTATAAGAACTTTCTCGAGTCGATAATTCAGCATAAAATAGTCTCAAAAGTTTTAGCCTTCGACATAAGTCCTGGTTATGGCCAATCCTCATTTCAAGTATAACTCAATTTTCAGTTTTCTGACCACAACCGGCACACCCGATATATTTTTGGTACACTCTAGACAAAGAAGTCCTGTGGCTGTAGCTGTGGGTGCCCCAAGTCAAATTTCAATAGATGCTGCAGGACAACCAAACTCTATATCTCCACGAAATTTAAAATCGATAGCTTCAAATTTCAGAAACCCACATGTTTTAAAAAGATAGCAGCCCAGGTAGGACCGCAGTTTTTTAGATATGTTGTGCGGCTCGTGTTGTTTAAAGCAAAATTTCAATATTTTAGCTCCAACGGTTCGAAATAAGTCGCATTAAAATCCATTCTACAGAGAACGGAAAATAGACAGATTTTTTTTGTGAAACCTTTCAGGAAAAATGACGTAATTCTTATGAACTGTGACAAGTCTACGTTCTTGGAAGTAAAAGCACGTTCATCGTTCTCTTCAGGAATATTCAGCACTATTCTAAAATTTACACCGCATATAACATAAAAAATTTTGGGTTATTTTGGATTCCCGAAAAAAAATCTAGAAAACCATTTATCCGATTCGAAAAAATCTTTGCCACAGGGTTTCAAGGTATTTACGGTTTTGGTCTCTCGTACAGGGTGTTCGAAATATATAGCTAGAAATTAAATATTTCTCGAATAGAAAATTTCTGGAACAATGAAGTTCTCGAAGAATGTTAAAGTAGGTAAGTACTAACAATTCAATACCGCAAAAGGTAAAGTATATTATTTAATAATTATTATTACCTGAGAAGATTGTCAGAAATTGAAAAGTTAAGATACACAGCCTTATACTTATTATGATATTAAAATAATAATATTTAATCGTATAATATTCAAAAATTACATCAAATTACATTAATTTTTATATTTCAGAATTGGGTAGAATATTGTAAAGTAATAAAATATTGAAATTTTATTCATTTCAGTCATTTATAAATTAACGTCGCGGCAATCCATTCTATAGATTTAATAAATGTCGACCCATTTTCTAAATATAACATTAAATTAACAATTCATCTCTAAATCATTTGTTAAATATTCATTTAACGAACAGCAGATACCTACAATTGGCAGTTCAAACGAAAATTGTCGCAGGTAATACACACTGTCCGGTCAATCATAAATGTGCCTCAGAAAGAGTAGAGCTACACAATCACAGTGTGCAATGTACAGGGCGGTCAACCAACAGAGAAAAAAATATTTGGCTAAAAAATATCCATTCGAACACATATTGTTTCGATATAGTCGAAATAAATGGTTTTGTTGAAATAAGTGTTTTTGTTGTGTTGTTTATTCAACGCTTGGTGTTATTGACTGAAAATATATTGTTGTTTTTTTTATTACCTAGGACAAATTCCTAATACCTCGTATTAATCTCCATCTGTCGCCCATGATTGGTACTAACCTCATTCATTTAGATTTCTGAGAGGTATTTTAAAGTGCGTTATCTTCAGTCCTACAACAACAAATATATATTTTATAATAGGTGCTTAAGTTAATTTCTTGATAAAAACTTAAATAAAAAATCGGAACAAATTATGAAATTTGCAGCTGTCACGAAAATTGTTTTAATTCAACGATATTATTTTTGGAATTTTCTTCTGTTATCCTGTACGATTCAACAGAACGAGAGATAGGAATATTAGCGTGTCCTATTTGTTAATCTCATGTTAACGAATATTATTTAAAAGTATTTAAATTTCGTACCCCAAAACCTATTAACTTTTCCAGGTTTTACTTGAATCTAATTTTATTGACAGATAATTTCTGCTTAAAGCGTTGTAACACGACTTATCAAAAGTGCCACAAATAACATATGTTAAAAGCTTATCCAGCCGCGATATGATACGGTATGAATTCCTGGTAAACCGACGTTGCCTATATTGATATTCTTTTTATTTGATTTGCAATGGCACGGCAAAAATTAACTGTAACGCATATGGATTACATATTTGATAACTGTTCATATAAAATAAATAAATTTTGGATATTTGCAGTTGCCAGTTTTGCCTAGTGAAACGTCTGATATATCCATTGTCATATCCATAGATATGATAGTTTTGCTTTTTCGGTATATATATATATATATATATATTCTCACGTATTGATTCACGGATGGAAAAATGTGATGACACTATATTCCGGGATATCATCCGTTCGCTCGTTGAACTCCGACTGGAATCCTGCATCCGACTGGAATCCTGCAAATCTTGCATCCGACTGGAATCCTGCAGACGTTTCGCCAAAATCTCACTTGGCATCTTCAATGCTCGCGTTCCGAAAACACTTCGAACACTGGGTTTCGAAGTGTTTTCGGAACGCGAGCATTGAAGATGCCAAGTGAGATTTTGGCGAAACGTCTGCAGGATTCCAGTCGGATGCAAGATTTGCAGGATTCCAGTCGGATGCAGGATTCCAGTCGGAGTTCAACGAGCGAACGGATGATATCCCGGAATATAGTGTCATCATATATATATATATATATATATATATATATATATATATATATATATATATATATATATATATATTGGATGTAGTTTCTTGGACCGTCGCGTGTATATTTACTTCAATTTCTCTTGGGTATTCGGTCTCTCGAGTTTGAGAAGGGCCATCCGAGATTTAAAATCTCGTTTTTAGCCAATGACATTTAACATGCACTAATTTTCCATGACTTGCTTAGTTTTTAAAATACAGGGCCATTTTGGAAATCTGAAGTTTTGGGGCACCCCTCGTATCTCGGGTATCCTATGAATTGTCTGAAAAGTGAAAATCGCATCCGATATATATATATATATATATATATATATATATATATATATATATATATATATATTCTCACGTATTGATTCACGGATGGAAAAATGTGATGACACTATATTCCGGGATATCATCCGTTCGCTCGTTGAACTCCGACTGGAATCCTGCAAATCCTGCATCCAACTGGAATCCTGCAGACCTTTCGCCAAAATCTCACTTGGCATCTTCAATGCTCGCGCTCCGAGTGTTCGAAGTGTTTTCGGAGCGCGAGCATTGAAGATGCCAAGTGAGATTTTGGCGAAACGTCTGCAGGGTTCCAGTCGGATGCAGGATATATATATATATATATATATATATATATATATATATATATATATATATATATATATATATATATATATATATATATATATATATATATATATATATATATATATATATATATATATATATATATATATATATATAAAATAATGGATAATGCGAGTTATCACAGTCGTCAACCATATAAGGTTCCATTAGGTCACAAAGTTCTTCTCCCACTTTAAATACTAGTGTTGTAGATTTAATTTTAAAAAATGTGTTAATGAGAAACCCCCGGATATTTAGAAAAATCCGGTTAAACATGTAGAAAATTCCTATAACACAGATCGTTTTATTACCTTCAATAACACCAAACCGTTTATGTATGAAAGCACTATACTATTAAATCCCGGCCAAGAAAAGGTGGTGATTAATGATAAGAGTTTGGAGATTGAGTTTCTTGCACCCGCTTTTCCACCTCCAGCTGGTTAAGTTAAGCGACTATAGTTTGGAAAGGCGATTATAAGACAAAAATAATTATGAATAAATCTACGGCAAGTCGTTAGCGCAAACACCCTTAATATGTGATAACGAAAAATATTTATAAAACAAGAACCTGGCGTGTTGTAGATCCATAATTTCAGATTTCGTGTTGGTTTGGTTTATGAGGTGAAGAATGGCACTTCCATGTCCGCCGCGATAACAGGAAATGTAACGTTTAGATTTTACGTAAAAAACTATGTTTAGCATGGCTTATTTAGAATTTTTCAAAGTAGCTAGGCCTCGATCGGTTACCGACTATTATATTTGACGCCACCATTGAACATTAGATATGGTTCTGTAAGTAATTTAGATTTTATTAATTTAGTGTGGATAGATATCAATAATCAATAATATTGGAAATATACCTAAATGACATCTGAGCGTGGTTCACCTGAAAATGCACTTACCAAATTTCACAAAGATATAGTAGAAACGTTTCTTAGGAAATATATAAAAAAATGTTCTTTTATATGATATTTTTTCGATAAAATAATAATATTAACAATAATAATAATAAGAGTCTTTATTGAGATATTCTCAATTCTGAAATTTTTTGACAAAATTAATTAATACCAATACGAACTAATATACTTACATACTTACGTCTCAAAAGGCCAAATCTAGCTTAAGAGACATTAACCATTTTTCGAATGTTACAATAATAATAAAGCAACGAGCTATAATAATAGGAGTGGGAGAATAATAAATAATATTTCGGACAAAGGCTTTCCAACAAATAGACCTTAATTTTTCTCAGAAATACTATAATTGAGGTAGATTTAAAATATTTATCAGAATTACTATAAAGTTTAATTACATTATAGCTAAAACAGCGTTCAAATATACAAGAATTTAATATTAAGCCATTTCAACTTAAATATTTTTTCTGATATACGATCAAATTTCGGAGACAATAAACAAATCGTGCACTACTGACCCGATTTTTTTCTAATCTGGTTTTATAGGCAACGGTTAACAGTGAATAGTACAATAGAAGATAGTATACAACTTTAGAAAGGATGTATGCCTCCGAGAGTGTACTTCAAAATTCATTCAATTTGCGAATAGAGTTTTGAGGAATATATAAACCTTTTCAGATAGAGAAAAAATGTAATCACTATATCTCACTAGCACATCTAAGATTTCGATTTATTCGGAAATTTTGGATTTTCATTTTCCAATTGAACTTTAATATAATCACATATGAAATCGTAGCTTCCAAGATTGTGTTTTTTAACTAAATTAACTCAAAAATTACCCCTTTCATTGCCATTAAAGAACTTCTTATATTTACAAAGTTCGCGTAGCTATTTTTCAATAATAACTTTGTTCTTCCAAGTTGCGATCGAGACAAAGGCTCGGATAGTAAATGAATTGTACAGAGGTTTTCAGGTAAGCGAATAATCGCGCAAAAATGTAAAATACTCGCCCGCTCTATGTCATCCCTCCGAATAAAGAGACCGCGGTTTTTCAAGACTCGCAGCGTATGGTCTATTGATCGTCCGTTCTCTGTCTCTCTTCCCATTCCACACTCCCAAATTCATTCACAAAATCATTTCTATATCTGTCGAATATAAGACGGCCGTATTTTTTTTTAATAAATGAGATTCGCGCCTCTGGATTATTAATTTGGTGTCAGCTTTGGGGTTTACTTACGTCGTCGGGACGAAGAACCGCGTACGTCCGCCGATGAGAAAATCGACCGTAAAGTTAACGTTTATACAACAGTGCTTCCGCGATTTTCGACGAAAATTGATGTCGTGCCTTCCGCGTTACCGTAAATCGACATAGTTCGAACATCACAAGAACCATAGATAGGCTGCTGACATACCCGTCGTATATTCGTCGCCAGACTAAGTGTGGAGGCGGTTTGACGTCACTGGCATGCGCTCGTGGTGGATGCGTCGACGCCATGACGACGACGTTGGATCCGACCCCGCGACGCTGCCCCTACGTGATCGACGAGGATTTTTCGGGCGCGGACAACGCGCACTATCGTACACTATCATTTATATTTTGACAACTACCCAAAGAGTTTATTATATACAGGGTGTTTCAAAACAAATGAAAAATCCTAAGCGGGCGATTCCTTGCTTAAAAAAAGGGAAGTTTGTTATTTATACTATGGGTCAAAAGTCAATCATTACAAATAACGTGTATTTTTCTATTTAATTGATAAAATAATAAAATATTAGGGATTTATTACAATTATAAAAACAGTTTCTGCTTATTTTCTATTACCTTTTTAACTAAATTTAAACAAAAAACGTATCCATATTTTTTTTATAACGAAACTTGTACTTCTATATCATCTAATATTGTCGCTTTATTTGACGTTGTTCGGGTTCAAAAATGTTAGTTTTTAATTATTTTCTAAATACAATTGTTTGGATGATAACTGACAAATAAACTTAATTATTTTTCTAAATTATATGTCTTTAATTTCTTTTTTTTTATTTAAAAATTTTATGAAAAAAAATAATGAAGAAAATTTGGGTAGACCAATTCAATCCTATTAATTAATTTGAAAAAAGATGCAGAAGTGTTTTTATAATACCATAACATTTTTCCGCCATATTTGTAGCGCGATATCTTCCTAATGGTTGGCGTTTTTATAGCTAACTACCCTTTTTTAAATAAGGAATCGCCCGTTACTTTTTTCGCATTTGTTTTGAAACATCCTGAATATAGCCAAGTCCAGTTTTATCATGCAGGTCCAAAGGTCGCTAACTATTTGAATCAAATCACAAAACACAGAGACTATCAAAATGTGGTCCAACTACAAATGTGCCGGAAGAGATGAACAATTGTGTTTATTATTTTAGTGTGGTAAACGGCATTTGAGTTACGAGTTTAATAAACGAGTGACGTAAAAACTTTACCAAAATTGTTGCAAACTATACTTTTTCTACGACCGTTAGCTTTTGGGTACATCTTTGCAAAACAACATGAATGTATTGACTTACATGACGGTCAGAATTAACAAACGTCAAAATTCAAGGCGTGCCGTAATATCTCCGAAAACATCCGATTGCTCCCAGCCCCGCGCGGTAATATCCCGAGCGGCTCGAATCCGTGGGACAAGAAACTCTCATGGTAAAGTGACGCTTCCCGCACGCTAGGTTGGGGTATAATGTAAGGTAAAGTAAATTTAAGTTATTTTACAGAAGGGAGTAGAAAAATTATATTACAAGGGGTGTTAAAAAGTTTCAAAAAAAAAACTTATATTAATGGCTTTCGATAATTAATTAATAATCAATTGAATGTTATTTTATTGGCAACAATTGTAAACAGTCCAATTTATTTTAGAAACTTTTTAAATTCACTGGTATTTAATCAGGATAATTATTTAAAAAAAAATGAAACTTTGTCAGAAAGTCTCGAGGAAGCAAGGTATTTGATAGGTTTTGATTTTGATATTTTTTTTTGTTTTGTAGATCTCTGAAAAACGAGGCGTAAACGATATTTCAAACACCCTGCACTGAAACATTACAAAAATTGGTATAGCTGGGTCCTAAGTACTCCTGAATTCGTTGCCAATAATTTTTTTTAAATCCCTAATAGTACTTCTGACTTGTCTCTCTTTTGTTAAATAGTCTCAATTGGTGAAAACACCTTTAGCAGCCCAAACGTGGAAATACCTACAATTTTGCAACCCTTAATAGAAGGCATCAATGTTGGCCTCCTAGCGGAACATCCTAACGCTTGACTGCACTCCACTCCATCACGGTTGAACGATATAGTCTACTATATAAGCCTCGAAGTGTTAGAATTAAAATTAGCCTGCACTTGAAAACGGTTCGTGAAACATCTACCCGAAATTTGTGTAAACAAAAAATAAATACATTGGAAGTTCGACAACATTTTAATATTTCGACTGAATTATTGTCTACCACCTTCAAGCAACGGTTCAAAACTAAATAGCTATTTCAATTTTTACTGACAATTCCGAGCATTTAACCTACTTGAAAGATCTTTCAGTGTTATGGTATGAAATACACAGTTCTTCTCAGGATGAAATACATTCTTGTAAATTTAAACGCTGCTTTACCTATAACGAGATTAAAGTTTACAATAATTATAATAAATATTCCGAATTCATCTGTTAGAATCCAGCAAAATAAAAATAAGATCCATCTGTTGGAATTACAAAAGTTTCTGTACTAAATAAATTATTATGCTACCAACAATGAAATTTGGACTCTTATTATTACTATATTTACTTTATTATTATTGTAAAATTTGAAAAATAGTTAATGTTTAGTAACTGACATCAAGATCTTAAGCCCGACTTCGCATTTTAAGAGGTAAGTATGTAGTTATATTAGTTTGCCTTTTATTCTTAAAATATCTCAATAAAGACTATTATTATTATTATTAATGGAGGGGGATAAGCAAAAACTTTTTTATATAAAAACTTTGTGGCGTGTTCTCGTCTGGACTTATGTACCAACAAACACAAATGTTAATAAATATAAAAAAAATCAGCCACTTAACTTTTTTAAATGGAACACCCCGTATATTTTTATTTACGATGGAAATCATTTGAATGCAATTTAAAAGCATTTAGTAATCGTAATTGTTATTGCCTCGAAAAACAAAACATTGTTTGCAAGTTTTGATGGCACGCTGATAGATATCAAACGACGATAGTGCGGTAAACGGCATTTGACTCACGAGTTTATTTGACACGAGCGGAGCGAGTTTTTAATAAACGAGTGAGTTAAAAGGTTTACCGAACATGTTACATACTATACTTTTTCTACGACTGTTAGTTTTTGAGTACATTTTCGCAAAACAACACAAATACATTCACTGACATGACCGTCAGAATTGACAAACGTCAAAATTTAAAGCGTGGGAAATATCTCCGAAAACATAAGATCGCTCCAAAATCCGTGCGGTAAAATCCCGAATGTGCGAAATGGCTCGGATTCGTGGGAAACAAAACTGACGTGGTAAAGTGACGCTTCCCGCACGCTAGATCGGTGCATCATTAGGTATTTTACAGACGGGAGTAGAAAAATTATATTTTCTAGAAACACGATTTATATTGGTTATCCGACCAAAAATATTTTGAAAAAATTTAAGTCTTTGCGGATGCCACTCAAGTTTGTAATTATTTTGTCCTTGACAATTACAAATAATTTTAAGGCAGGGAAAAATGTCCATTTTTTGGAGAAAAATATGGAAAGTAAAGCGACATTCAAATGGAAGTTTATGAAATAGAAGAGTGATTCAGGCTACTGAAGGTGCCAAACGTTACTAAGAAAATAAAATTAGTTGAAATTATTTAATATTGAGTGAAAACACCAAATAAAATGAAGAAATATGAAAGAAATTGTTTTCTTTCTTTTCATCACGCGTCCTCCCAATTTTTCAATTTTGATTTTTTTATGGACGATTTATGCAAAATAAGATATACAAAATACAGTCCGAACCTGTATTAAATGTCAAATTAAAAAATGCTTAATTGTGAAAATTTTAAATTCGGAAAAATAAAGAAAAAGTGCCACCATTGCATTAGAAAACTAAATATTATTCTAAGCATCACGTTAAAAAATAATTCGTTCTTTTCAAATGAAAAAGTTTTATTGTTTCTTTAAAGCAATACTAAATGATTTTATAACAGATTACTTCTAAACTCTAATTCTAAAAATCCTTAAGAGGTGCTGGAAAGTGGTTTATTTTTATAAGTATATTCTTCCACTTTTTTTAGTAGACCTGAATTTTCATTTCATTATGGTATGTGCGACGATACAGATGGATATTCATTAAAATAGTATATATCGACAATTAAATCAAATGAACAAAGGTCTGGCCGTTAATTTACAACAATGGTACCTATCTCTCAACGTTTATCCCCCAACCGCCGAAAACACGGCAATATCGATTATTTAACCCGTCTCAAGGGTAGTAGTCTAAAATCCTTGAACTCCACTGAATGGACACGGGATCCCATTCAGTAGACCAGCGGATCAGGTCCATATATCCATGGCAGCGCTTGTAATTGGCCCACGTCACATGTAGGTACACCAATCCATTGATTCCTTACGAATTCGAAAATAAAGCAGATTTAACGTGGAAATGTCTAAATGTCTTTGCAAATCCACAAGGAACGAGTTTTTTAAAAACGTTTGCCACGCATCTGTAACGTTTATTATAATTAAAATAATAATAATAAGGCTACTTTTACATGTTTGCTTCCCAACAGAGGTTAGATCAAATTTTTGTACAATGGTAAATAGTGTGTTAATAATCATGTCTAATTTTTATTCTTATTCTTTTCTTTTTAACCCGTCAACCCGCAATCGCATTTGACGTCGACGTTTGTTAAGCCAAACTGACCAAAGCAATGGGTTTCCGCGCAAGGACGCTAAGCCAAAAGAGGTTAGTAAATAGTTAACATAGCTGTGTTCACGAGCCCGACATAGAGGAAGTATGACGTAGTATCTCATCTCTTTGCAAAGATTTAACCATAGGTACAGTTTTCTAAGTAATAGAAGTTGTCCTTACAAGTATTACCTTCTTAGTTATACATCAGCATCAGTCCAGCATCAAAAGTCTAATTGTATGGTCTACTACAAAAAAAAACGTATGAAACTTGCTTCGAATTTGTGACGTCACTGCTTGCGCAATACAAACTGTAACCATCCACCTTAACTTATTATGCTTTCAATATTGTTGTTGTGGCAATAAATTTGGTTTGAAAGACAATTTTCTTTTTACAAAACAACATTACTATCAAATCATTGAATTGTGTGCAGGAGTAGAGTGACACTTCCGAGCTTTGGCTTAAGTTAATTATACGATTCACAAACACTGTTGGGCCCGACTACTAAGATCATTTGCCCATTGCCGACTTCCGTCGAGGATTTTCGCTTATGGTCAATGACCAACACATACGAAGAAAAAAATAACCAAAATTTGCTCAGCTAGCAAAGAACAGTTTTGACCGATACCATAAAAAACCGCCATCCCCCCCCTTCGACCGGGGACCATTCGGGCCCATCCGGCCTCCATATCGGCGTGAACGGTTAAAACAACGGGGCCGGCGGAACTTTTACACTTAAAACAAACACCAAACACTGCCTAAACAGAGTCACACAAATTGAAGACCGATACCAAAGATTTTTCGAACGAATACAGTGGATTCTGCTAGGAGCGAACGGTGGTTAAACCGCCGCGTGCAATGCTGCACCACAGAATCGACCTTTGGCTTTTATCCTCTTTGTGTTAATCGTATGAGCTTCTGTTCCAACAAATATATACTGTTCTCAGAGACAATTAATTCAACTTACCAAAATGACTTATTATGTATACTATGTTGTAATTTTTCGGTGGTTTTTGGGAAGTTACTAGAAAAGCATTATTTTTAATAAATTTCGAAAAAAAGCTGCATTTGGCGGACGTAGCGAATTGCAGGTTATTTGAAATCAGAAACTTACTATTAGAAATTCTCTTTTTAGCACCTTTATTTGGTAATTTTGGTATCAGTAGCCTTATATTTTTATCTCCATGAATTTTCAGATAACTTATATACATATATATATAATACCTGTATTATAACCTGTCCGTCTTTTTAATTTCGTGCTGTATTTAAACATTTTATTTGATCCAATTGTAATTTATAGGTAAAATGGAAAAACCAAGCTCAGGAGATCAATTCAATCTTAAGTGGAACAATCACATGGCAAATTTCATCCAGATTTTCATTGAACATCAAAATCAGGAATCCCTAGTTGATGTTACCCTGTCATGTGAAGGCCAATATATTAAAGCTCACAAATTAATACTGGCAGCATGCAGCGATTATTTCCAAAGTGTCTTCCAAATTCATAGCAATGTTACGCAGCCATTTATTTTATTGAATGGAATTCGGTTTCGAGACCTTAAATACATTTTGCACTTTATGTATCATGGTGAAGTTAAGGTTTTGGATAAAGATCTTCCAAATGTTTTGGCTCTAGGACAGAGCCTGCAAATAAAAGGTTTGATATTATAGCAATATATTTCTACTATTTATAACCTTGATTTTTTTTAAGGTCTGTGTTCGGTTAAACTAAAAGATATGCCAGATCATGAGTCACCTCGTCCTAATATAAATCAGTCTGCTAGTAATATGGAAATAGAATCAAGACCTCCAAGTAATTTGTTACCTACAGAAGTACCTAAAACCTACTTGCCTGATCAGAGAAATGATCTTAACCAAGATATAGATGGTAAATCCACTAAACTTTCATCTTTTCCTGCTCCAGTGGTACGGAATTCTACACAGACAGGTCCAAACAACCAGCACACAAATGAAATCATATCAGATTTACATCCACCACTTAAAAAAAGAAAAAATCTAACTGAGGTGAGTTTAATATAGGATTTTTTGCCTTTATATATTTTTTCACTATAAGTGTACTATTAGAACACAAGTGCACCAAGTATAAAGCTGGATAACCATCCAGAAGCTGTTGACTATAAACCCAGAAGTCCATTCATGATTTTTGCCAAAGATTGGAGACCAAAATTGGCTGCAGAATATCCAGGTTAGTGGTCTATCAATCATTATGTGATAAATGTTATCGAAATTGTAGACAAAAGCAACAAAGAAATTTCAATTAAATTGGGAAATATTTGGAAAGCTCTGACACCAGAAACGAAAAAGGCATACTATACCACAGCCAAGAAAACTGAAAAACATAAACAAAAATATACAGAGTGAGTGAAAATTACATATACAAATAATTACTTATATCAAAAATTCAGTGTTGATCTATTATGCCTTAGAAGAATTTACAAATTAAGTAGCAAAGAAATCCTTTGTTTCAGTTGCACGTTCATTGGTGAGGATGTAAAAAAATTAAAAAGTGATGCCTACAGCGGAAATGTAAGTTATATATAGGTTAAAATTAATAAAAGTAATGAAATTGACAATATAACATTTAATTTGTAATTGGCTTAATGTTTGCCTCATATATTTTTTAGAACTCGCCTGTAGACCCATTAATGATGATTCAAGTGGATGAAGAATCGATATTGCTATCTGAAGATGAATAAATGGAACCTTCTTTTGAAAAAGTTTTGTCCATAAAGTCTACCATAATAAGTGTGCAAAAATTAACATTGTTATTAAACAAATGAGACGTTTAAGATTACTTTAATTATAAAATTCGGAATTTGCCAATGCCTTGAGTATAGTAAATGAATTCTGTGGTATCCTTACATTGTGTTCTCATTAACTCGGAAAAAGTGTTAAAGCCTCACACCAGTGCTTTTGTTTAATAACACTGTATTTGCTCTAAATTCTGGCGCCTACCCATTTTTGTACATTTTTAGAACCTCATATTAAGGTTAAGATGATTTTAATGTAGTATAAAAACAATTCTAAAGCATTTCAGAAGTTAATTAATCTTTAAGAAAATATTTGAAATAAATGTATGGTATTGTGTGGATTTTTTTTTAATGAAAATAACTGACCCATCGCTCTCCTAATATTCAAATAAAATAGTACAGTTTCTGAAACTGCCGTTTGCTTCTAACAAAGTAATGGCACTATTGATTTGTGACAATAAAGCTACTTGGTTGAATGTATAACACTTAAAGTCGCTTACGACAGATGGCGACAATGATTAGAACCATTTATTCTAAGAAATGGAATTCGTCCAACCAAATTTGCTTCGGAACGCAAATAAAAAAAGCTCAGACATGTCATGGAATAAATGACAAAGGTGTAATTTTACATTAAATTAAATTTTATCGCAAACGATAAATAATACTACGCGCCTTTCACAACAGATGGCGACAGTGATTACAGTAATATATGCTAAAAAGCTGAATTCATCCAGTCAAATTTGCTTTGCAATTCAAATAAAACCTCAAAAGGGCTAAATAGTAAATTGGAAACGAATAAATTTCGCTTTCATTCAAATTTTATCTCGCAAAATCCAAGTAGTGCTTTTCACAGTTTACGACAGGTGTCACTAGTGGTTCAAATAGATTTATCATCGCTTTAGAATTTGGATACGGCGATGAGTTCTCCCTCTGTACATCTTCATTCCACAAAAAGATACCCCCAAAATTTATTTTCTTGATTTGTTTCCTTTTTTAAGCATAGACGGGCACAATTTCTAATTAATACTATGGTGCTAGTAGTTCGTATTTTTTATTATTTATTTTTTTTTATTTGTTTTTATTTATTTATTATGGGACTAGCGAACTTGCGAATAGGCAAGTTCTCGCAGAAAAATCGCAGCATATGAAATATATAAATAATTTATATTGGTGCATGACTATGGAAGTTAAATTCCCAACTTTTGCAGTCTATCCAAATTTTATATTTATGATAAACTAATTATTTGATAAGCCACTTTATTATATAAACGTTCCAGTGTTTTGTACTGTAGCTAATTCTTGGGAAAATCGGCTGTCAAACATTAATGCAGTTATTAAATCCTATAAACTAGAAAAATAAACAATTTGGATTTGGTTTTCCGTTTATTTATCTGAATCTCTACCAAATACACAAAATCCATAGATGCAACCACAGTCCTAAATATAACACAAGATTTCTAATGGATTTCATATAGAGTAGATTTGCTTTGTATTTCTCAGTTTTCAAACAGAATGTGCGGATTGTCCAGTTCGCCCATTCGTTAAATTCAAAACTTTTGCTGATCAGTGATGAGATCAATCAAACTATTTACAGGATGGTGTTTTATATTTTGCATTTACTTTTATATATAAAAAGAAAAAAAATAATACAAAAGCGTGTTGCATCTTTATATTTTTTTAATTAATTTTAATATTAAACGTTATTTAATGACTAGCACAAAATGAATAACCTTTTTGGTTCTATGTGATTTTAAGATGTACAATGGGAAAACCAAATTTGCAGCTGTGGCGTACTTATCACTAAATGAATCCATAAAATAAAAAAACACATGCATTTAATAAGAACGATTTTTGCGCAATATATTAATTTCGACTTTGCACAATAAGCAAATAATTAAAACTACTTATTTTTTAATTGTAAATCGTTTCTTTTGTTGTTCATGCTAGCGTTAAATTGCATGCTGCATTAAATTATTAGGTCGGTGAATAGCAATTGAATAATCAAGCCATTTCGTTGTGTAATTAGTTTGTTCAATGCATTTTATATTTTAAAAGTATATATAACATAACGCGACTCGTCAAATTTTTTAAATTTTCTGATACAACAAACGCTATGAAAACCTGACCTTGGATGGTAATAATTATTGCAATTGCCATCTCAAAAATGTATCGATTTATCAATAACATCTTATTCGAGACGAATTTCTTTAAACTAGATTTTTAAAAACGTCGGTGGCCTTTAACGCAAGTCATAGAAAAAAAGCACTTTCAATTGTTTGAAATTAATTGTAATGTTGAATGTATTAGCAGTTATGTTGATATTAATATAAGGTACTTTCAATTTGGTCGAAATACACTTTCTTAATAATATAGTTTGTTATGTTTCTATTTAAGTAACATAATTTTCACATAAAAAACACAATTTTTCATTTATAGTCAAGATAAATTCAACATATTTATGCGTGTGGGAAGGGCGATTAAAGCTGACCACACTTCTCAGCAGTCCATCACCACAGGATCACAAAGCCAGCTGTTGTATTTTATTTGTAATAATTGTCCTAGACATTAAGGGAAGTTTTTTGTAAAAACAAAACCACTGTCGAGTTTTTCGCATAAAAAGTAATGCATTTTTAGGTTAAACTGACGACATACATTTTTATGCTTGTGTGCAAAATATAGTCCATTATACGAAAATTATCTAAAATTAAAAGGGTAATGCGCCACCAAAATAATTGTGCCTAGTTTCGCCTTAAGTCGTCAAAGTATACTGCCGATACTGCCATCCGACGGAAATTTATTGCGCATTTATTGCTTAAGTAAAGTTTAATCTAATTTAATATATTACAGACATACATTTTTGCCTAGTAACTAATAAGTATCAAACAACATAAACTGCATATTTTAACAGACTGAAAGAAAAAATTCTCACCAACTTATCTTCTATAATTACAAAACATTCATTGTGGCAAAACCTCAATAGAAGCAATGCACTAAATCAAAAATGACTAATAAGTGATTTTTATAAGTTTTGGATTTTGTTTCATTTCTGTATGATTTTTATGTTCATGTATTAAGTAATTTTTAATAATTAATATCACATTAATAATAAAGTTGTATCTTAAACGTAGGTTCCGTGTTTATTTAATCCAAATAGTCCCCAACGAAAACACCATATATTATAACATGCGGTACTAATAATATTTTAGATGTCATTTTCTTACTGCACAGCATTTATTAACACATACTTTCTTTAAGTTTAGAAACAAAACACACTTACATTCATAAGAAATAATGTATGTGTCAAAAACATTTTTTTAATTGTATTGTAGTAAATTTTCTATTGCAGTGCAGTACAGGTGTATGTAAATAATTTTGTAAAGCGTTAGGCGATACCCAAACAATATCTGTAATGTCTGAAGATAGTAAACTTACAAAAATATAAACACTTCGAGGTACTTTTTTGCTTACTAACTCGAAATTTCTTCTTATTGGACCTCGGACAAGCGGATAAGTATGGTACCGCAAAATACCGCTACATTTTCAGACTGTAACCTCGGAGCCTATACTTTTGTTCACAACATAAAATTTGTGCTTCTGACCAAATATACCCCAAAGTACGGCAATGTTCTCTATCACTAAATTAAATGGCATAACGACCACCGCACCAAACATACACAAAAAAAACCTTGCCAAACCGAACCTATATACGTTAAACGATTTTATTACTCCAAATATGAACATATAAATGTTAACGGCACCTATAAACGCTACCGCGAAATCGACCAATGGCGGACACGGTATCGGAAACTTGGAGGCTAGAAATATGTTCGATGTAGACAACGGCAGAGTCACCCACGAGTAACAGGCGCAACTCAACAGTAATTTATTTCTCAACGGAATGGATCGCGAATGAACGACTAGTAGGATACCCTGGATCCACCGCTTGCGCTGCTGGATAAAGTCCCACAATGTAAAAGGCGACTTTTCCCACATGTCGCCTTCAATAAATGTAAAACTATAGCCCATACTGTAAGCTTTCATGGCGAAAAAACAGTCCTCGGCGATCGACCCATCCAATCCGTTGTCGAACGAAACATCCTTCTCAGCTCCAAGCTGCGAAACAAAAAACTGAGTATAGTCAAAATCGAGACAATACGGTTTGTTATTTTTAGTGTACAAAATTTTTGAATTATAAGCGAGTTGATTAAATCGCATTTTATAAGCTGTATTTGGATTTGGATATACATTATTTTTTTATTTATTTTTCTGTTTGTGAAATAATTTTTTTTAAGGTGTCATCAGAAACTGATTTGTATTTTTTGTAATTTTTCACCATTTCAAAAAGCGTCGAATTTAAAGATCCCAGGTTTCTTCTTTGATGTTGTCGACTTTGCGTTTTAAAGAGTTGAATTAAGTTTCAGGTCGAATACTGTAATTATAACTCTAAATATCAGCAAGTATTATTAAAAAACAAAAGTGAAACCGAATAAAAAATAAGCGCCCAAATCAGGTTTTTCATTTTTTCCAGAAACCTATGATATTCGATTTCTCGCGTTTCGCTTTAAGAATTAGTTATTCGTAATATCGTACACCTAAACTATTAGGCAATACATACTTTTAAAACGCGCCAAACTTAAAACACTGCTTATAAACCTATTTTTAAACTTTTAAAAATACTACACTTTACTCATTTTAAAATGATGAAAAAATTATAAAATTTTCAATTATTTTTCTAAAATCAAACTATAACGAAAACTACTTCCAATGAGCATATCAATCTCAATGTTCAATGGCACATACATTCGAATACTCACCAGAAGGATCAATATAAACGAAATAACTTCTAAAAAACTTTTTATAAAATGAAAATTTGAACCTTGGGATTGTCTAGTTTTCTTTATTTGGGTTAAGCGTTTTTTCAAAATCCCACTGGCCCAATTTTATGACCGATCACTGCATTTTACAAAATGTCTTCACGCGTTGGCTGAGTCTTTACTATTTTGTAATATATTCAGTAATATTTGGCCGAATGCTTTTCCCACATTGTGTTGGTTCAACCGACAGGAGTTTATTTACTCAACACTCGAAGTTGTTTATTTATCACTTTATTGAGATTATAGATAATCGTTTTATGGAGATGCACCAATACACACATAATCGTGCGTGACATTTAAGTAAATAAACCAAATATTTGTGACGCCGTATGCGTTGTTTGCACGCTTTTTGTG
This sequence comes from Cylas formicarius, assembly GCF_029955315.1. Lineage (NCBI taxonomy): Eukaryota > Metazoa > Arthropoda > Insecta > Coleoptera > Brentidae > Cylas > Cylas formicarius. The sequence goes on along the minus strand of NW_026844352.1, from coordinate 10,680,172 downwards.
TGCACCCAATGGTCGGTATTCGGCACTTGATTCAGCATCAGGACAATGTTCTTTACGAGAACCTGTCATCAAATATTCCGAAGATATATCAACGTTCTACAAATGATGGGAGTATTCAGCTTCATATCGTAATATTTTAAAAATGTGAAGTTCTTAATATTTCGTTGGTTATAGAATTAGTTTGACTGAAACTGGCTCGTGTTTTACTCTGTACCTGCTGATATATTGTTTGAGGGGGGCGGAGCTAAATGAGGGGCATAAACACCGTCTCGGATGACTGATTCCCATATTGGTGACAGATAGAGACCTGAGTCGCGATTAAGATTGTTTTAGTTTTGTCGAATAAAATTTTATGTCCGGTTTCATGAGTGTGTTCGGCAACAGCTGATGAGTTTATTTGTCTTAGTCGTAAGGCTCTTTCGTGTTCTTTGAGTCCAGTTGATATTTTTTGTCCGGTCTCTCCAATGTATTCTTTGCCGCATATGCACGGAATGCTGTAAACTCCTGGCATCTCAAATGGAATTTTGTCTTTGACGGACCGAAGATACTGAGAGATTTTTAGACAAGTGGAAATCCGGTTTTGACGTTATACTTCTCCTTACTTATACTTATACTCCGCCTTACGACTAATACAAATAAACTCATCAGCTGTTGCCGAACACGCTCATGAAACCGGACATAAAATTTTATTCGATAAAACTGAAATTTATGCATGTAATCAGTTCTTCTACCAACGAAAAGTCCGAGAGTCTATAGAAATCTATAAACAACCTAATAACCTTAACCGCGACTCAGGTCTCTGTCACCAATATAGGAATCAGTCATCCGAGACGATGTTTATGCCCCTCATTTAGCTCCGTCCAATATCAGTTATTGGACTAATGCCATTTACATATATCTTACGAGCTGTTTTATAGAGACTTTCTAGAAATGTAGAAAGATAATTTTAATGTTAATTTTTACTCGCAATATTGATTGTATATTGACATATTGATATATGTACGTCTTCCAGTTCAAGTACTTATCTATATTAATATCAAATATGTACTTCGCAATTAAATATTGGTTATAATGATATAGCTACCAGAGATATAGAAGCCCTGTCTATACCGATAATACAGCAACCACGAAATAAACATTGGAGTCCATTCAACATACGGGTGCGCTAGATTTGGAAGATCGTCAATAAATTTGTATGCGGCATTTTTACGGCATATTTTTTTCACAATATGCCTAGATCTCGTCAAATATTCTGGAGAACGAGTTAAACGTGTGAAATTCGCTGCTTAGAAAGAAAATGGTGCAACGTACAAGTTACTGAGTGAAATGCAGACGCATGCGCGGAAAGTAATTACCTTCTCTAGAAGATATCAATGCAGCCTGCTGTGCATTAATTTTTACCGCACTAGTCTTAATACAGTAACTTAAAAGTTGACCAATTATTTTGGAGTGGAGAAGTAACCTTTTGATTGTTTGTTTTTCTTGAGGTCTATCGTTTTTTCTCGTGTGGGGTTGCTAGTCCCCCATCGGGCGCCTCCCCAGGTGGCGGATAGGGGAATGCCTCCCAGATATGGGTGGTACTGGGGAAATGAAATACCCAGGGCGGACCAAAACTAGCATGACACAGGGCAGTAGCTGTGGCATTACTGGTTTGGAGGCTATTGAAGAATGACTTCTCTAAGGACCCAAAGTCAGATACCTACAGGCGATAATCACATAAAGATTTACTCGGCTGTAACACTACGCCACAGAAAGGAGAGGGACCCTACTGTGCGAATATGTATCCCTAGAAAACTCATCATGGACTCTAACTCGAAGACATATGGTAAGACGCCATGCGACCCGATTGGCAATCGGCGCTCGAGCCCCAGGACTACGAGTGTGAAATTGGTTACTGGCTATAGGAGAGTAGGTGACCAGGCATCCTATAGAAAATATGCGACTGGAAAACAGAAATCAAAACCGACAATGCACAGGATATGCACATGGAATGTGCAAGGTATGAACAAAATCGGTAAACTGGCCATCATCGAGAAAACACTCACCAATGTCCCCATTACCGGAATATCAGAAACTCACTGGAAAAATAGTGGACACTACACAACTGAGTATGGCAATCTTTTGATATGCTCTGGAAACGAAAACCACAGCAGTAACGGTGTGGCCTTTCTGATACATAAGAACTTTAAGGAATCTATTTTGGGATACGAAGCTATCAACGATCGAATAATTACCCTGAAAGTGCAAGCAAAACCGGTCAACATAAACCTCATGCAAATCTATGCCCCCACATCGACATGCCCTCAAAATGAAATAGACAACTTTTATGGTATACTCTCGAACACAATAACCAGAATGCCTAACAGAGAGCCTTTAATCGTACTGGGCGATTTCAATGCGAAGATTGGCGAAACGAAGACCGATACACATCTACGAACGGTAGTAGGAAAATATGGCATAGGAGAAAGAAATGAACGTGGTCAAATGCTTATCGAATTCTGCGCGGAAAACGAACTATACATATCTAATTCCCATTTCCAACATCATATTAGAAAAATATATACCTGGAGATCTCCTGATGGACATACACGCAATCAGATTGACTACGTTCTTATCAAGAGAAGATGGAAAAGTTCTATTAGAGATGTGAAGACCTATCCTGGCCTGGATTGTGGAAGTGACCATAATGCTCTGGTCGCGGAAATCTGTCTCAGACTGCAGCGCAACAAACGCCGTCCTCCAAAAACCAACCCATGGTACAATGGGAAAAACGAGATCTTTCAAAATGCAGTCAAAGATAATCTTGACAAAATATCGCAAGAAAAAATCAACCAAATGAACTCCGATGAACTCTGGACAGAAATGAAACACTCTATTGAGCTCGCTGCCGAATCTGTAAAACCTGATAAAAACCAACCAAGGAAACCATGGATAACACAAAGCACCTGGGAAATGATCTCCGAGCGAAACAACTTAAAAATCAAAGGACTACAGGAGAACGAAGCCCAAGAGACATATGGAGAACTGAGCAAAGCCATTAACAGAAGGCTTAGGATTGACAAAAATGCGTACATTGCTTCAGTATGTGAGGATATCGAAAAACATGCAAACCAAAACCAACCACGGGATCTATTCCAAAAAGTGAAGATGCTCTCAAGAACCTTCCAACTACAGTACCTTCCAATTAAAAATACCACCGGTGTAAGATTGACCACGACACCTGAAATTGTAGAAAGATGGCGTCAATATTGCGAGAATCTTATGGCCGCTGAAGAGATGGACCTACCAGAGAGCCTGTCACTTGAAGCTCGGGTACGTGAACCACAAATTCTGAGAGACGAAGTTGAAACAGCTCTTAAAAAACTTAGGGACAGAAAAGCGCCAGGCTCAGATAATATTGTAGCGGAAATGTTAAAATGCACTGGAGGCAAAGGTATTACCTTGCTGCACCAAATCTGTCAAAAGGTATGGGAAACGGGAAAATGGCCAGAAGAATGGACGAAATCTGTATATATCCCATTACACAAAAAAGGCCCAAAAGACGACTGCAGTAATTATAGAACAATTGCTTTAATAAACCACGCAAGCAAAGTGCTACTGTACATCATACAAGGAAGGCTCAAAAATTACCTCCTCCCCAATATACCCCCAGAACAAGCAGGTTTTATGCCAGGACGAGGAACAAGAGATCAAATTCTAAATGTGAGACAGATGGTGGAGAATCTCTTTGAATACAATGTCTCTGCTATGTTATGCTTTTTGGATTATAGCAAGGCCTTCGACACGGTGCACTGGAATAAAATGTGGTACGTTTTAAAAGAAATGGGAACCCCCGACCATCTAACCTACCTTATTAAACAGCTATATGACAACAACCTAGCCCAAATAAAAATAGGAAACGAATACTCAGGAAATTTTAGAGTTGGAAAAGGCGTAAGGCAGGGATGTATTCTCTCCCCCATACTCTTCAACATTTATGGAGAATGGATAATGAGGAAGGCGTTGGGGAACTGGAAGGGTGGCGTATCTATTGGAGGGAAAAAGATATCAAACCTTCGATACGCAGACGACACTATCGCAGTGGCTAAAAACGAACAAGAAATGTGTGTACTATTACAACGAATCGAGCAAGTAAGCCTGGAGTGCGGACTGCGACTAAATAGATCTAAATGCCACCTGATGATAATAGACCGGGCAGGAACAGTTCCTTTACCACTGCAGCAAATCCATGACATAGAAGTTAAAGAAGAGGTTATTTATCTGGGCACGAAGATAACAAATAGAGGTGGTTCAGAACAAGAGATTAAAAGAAGAATTGGGATGGCAAAGGAGGCTTTGGGAAGGCTGGTTAAAATCTGGAAAGACCACCGTATCCGCAAGGAAACTAAAACAAGACTTGTGAAATCTTTAGTGTTCCCCATTGCAGAGTATGGCTCGGAATCCTGGACCATAAATGCTGCATCTCGAAGAAGAATTGAGGCGTTTGAAATGATATGCTACCGAAGAATGCTGAGAATACCCTGGACAGCATACCGCACCAACGCATCCATCTTAAGAGAACTAAAAGTACGGGAAAATGAGAGATTATTACCAACAATACAACGACGTATGCTTAAATTCTTCGGTCATGTAATACGAAAGGACGGTATGGAAAAACTCATGATACAGGGGAAGGTTGATGGAAAAAGGGCAAGAGGAAGGTCACCAGTGAGATATATAGATCAAATAAAGGAGCTCACACAAATGTCGGTCTCACAAGTGATGCGTACTGTAGAGGACAGAGAAGCTTGGCGAAGGGTCACTACACAACATCCATGAACGAGTCACGACGTCCGAAAACGGACAACGACTGAAGAGAGAGATCGTTTTTTCAATTTTCCAAGATGGTGTCTGTGTGTATGAAGTCTTGTCTTAAATCAGTCAACCAGAACATATTCTGCTAATATTGGTAGAATATTTGTAGAATGATTATACATATTTTATATATTTATGGAGCAAAGCTTAATAAATAATAATTCTGATATTCACACAAAAAAATCTAGCAGGAATTTCCCTGGTCCTTTGAATGAGGATCCCCGAATATGACGACACTTGTTCCGGAAAAGCGGAGTAACTCAAATCTTTTATTATAATTATATGGGAAAATATAACCGCAAGATAAAATGTCCTAAACGAGGCCCCAAATTTTAATTATAACAGTCTCGTGAATAGAGGGGCGTGTTATATTAGATGATATAGTGGCCGTTAGCACCGTAAAATTGACTAACCTGGACTTTACAGCATTTTTTTTTCTAGAAGCGATCTCTACACATTTAATTCGTTTTCCATACAACGCATACTTCGAGAAAGTGCTGCCGTAAAAATGCCACATCCAAACTGAAAATAGCCGATCTGTCAGAGGCCATGTTGGTTGTTGCAGCCTAGTCTTATTGGTCGACAGCGAGATTTAAAATGACAGGTCTTATTGCTTAAAAACTAGATCTCAATTCACCAAGCATGCACATAATGAATATGATATTTTCAAACTCAACGGGAAATTTCCAGTTTCGTTGAATATCCTGTTACTAATAATTAACTAACTGGTGTGTACTGTGGTAATCTGAAGGTAGGTACGTCACTTAAAACAACATAACATTTTACGATGGCTTTAAAAACATTAAATATTGATACACCGATAAAGTATTTTTTTGTCTAATTTATAAGTTTACGTACAAATAGGTCATTGTCTACGAAGCAGTGATCTACAGCAACGACACAATTAAAAGGCCGCAACTCTATTGAGGATTCTGCGACAACAGAATAATACTTGTACTTGTATCTACCAGACAGTGCTTTACTGGGATTACGCATTATATAATAATTAACTATAGCTAATTTAGAGCTATAATAGAGAATCCATAATTAATGGAAAATTTAAGAGTTACATAAATTTACGCTCATTAGAGAGTTGCTGTGCTTCATACAGGGTGTCCTGAGGGATGTTTTATTTAAGTCTTCCAAAAATTATGACTTTAGGTATGGGTATAAGGTATTTATTAGAAATGTCAGATTATTTCGGATTACAAATTGATATGACATTTTGTTAATATTTGTAAACCTTATTAAACCAATCACTTATTGTGTCCAGAGACTTGTATTTCTCAAATAACATTGCGCGGTGTTGCCCGTCAAGTGTACAGGTATTTCTTTCAGTGAAAATCCCATAATATTGTCCAATGAATATCAGAGAGTAAACTTGAAAAAATATATAAACTGTTATTTCTCGATCTGTGTGGTAGATATTTTAGGAGAGACTGGCACGTACCTGCTAACAGGTGAATTAGACATAAATAAATATCATGTAAATATATCAAGGCAATCTGGTGAGATTACCTAGGACATATTTTAAGAATGTTAATTAAACGTTGCAAATTATTTTTCTAACAAAGACCGCTCTTTTTCTGGGCTGTCGCTGCATTTTGTAAATATTTTTCGAATCACGCATTTTTCTATATACAAGCGACTTTTTTTGTTAATTTCGGCCAGATTTTTTTCTTAGCCATGTTGCTTATGTTGACTTTTTATTCCTCTCTCATATCTGTTATCTGGTAGCGCATTAGGAATTTCCATTATATAATAAATTCTATAGTATTATGCTACTGCTATCCTTGACATACACAAGTAACGAGCGAACGTGTGGCGCATTTACGCAAAATCACGCAAGTCAATGTGATCCCAATTGGTTTAATAGATTAAACTTCTGAATCATAAAACGTATTCACCCAGTGATAACAACGAAAGTCATGAGTCAAGTGGGTAATCAAGCGTCGTAAATTCTATTTATTGTCACTACATGAATACTTTGTCTACCAGGAGCACAGAAATATATTATGTATGTTGCATTTGTTTTCACCTAATGCCCGATATGCATTAGGTGAAAACAAATGTTACTCATATAAAACTATAGATTAAACACCTTTAGCTTTACTTGTATGTTTCTCAAAGTACTGTACTTAATTAATACACTGATTTTTGTGAAGTAAAAGAAATACCTTAACAACTCACCTGGGTGACTACGAATGATCCTTTCCAACTAAACAAGGGCTTGTGGAACCATAAAAATTGTAATTTCAACTTGCCCATGTCATCTGTAACCCTAAAACTGTCTGCTAAGGTGGTGATCCAATTGACAACTTCCTCGTTGGCGTATGTAATTAGTCCTTGCCCAAAATGATGTTTTCCATCAATGACAAAATTCAAAATGCCTCTGATAGAATTTTCTGTAAGAACAGTCTCTTCATCCAAATGAACTATCCAGTCATTATCACTTAAAATGTTTATTTTATCTTCTAAGCAATACTGCAAGGCTCTGGCTTTAAACAAAGCTCCCGACGACGTACGATAATCGGAGGGTACCACTATTTCACGGATTCTTCTATGGTTTTCCAATCCAATGGGTTTATCAGACACTACCTCTATTAGAAAGTTTTCTAAACCAGTATCTAAACAAGTATTCATATTTCGGTTTACATTGTTTTTCACTAATTGGGGAAAGTCGCCCCTGGTAACTACCCTAATACAAATAAAAGGGGCCAAAAGAGGCGAACCATTTAAAGAAACTTTTTCGGGAAAAGCGTTATAAATCGTGAGACCAATAAAATTAAAAATCACTTGAGGCAATGGCAAAAACGTAATCAAGCGCAAAGCGTATAATGTACATGCTCCGAAAAAACCATACTCCACCCATGGGTTAATTTCTGAAGCTGGCACAAAAATACCACCGTTAAAAAGTCGTAAACCACCCGAAAATATTTCGAAAAATAATATTACAGTGAAAAAAAGAGTACAGTGGAGGTAATGTTTAGTTTTACTACTAAGCATAATGAAAAATCGACTCAAACTCCCAAATCACACCCCTTCAAACACCACTGTTGTAAACAGACCAACTTCAGTTTGGATCACTTGAGGTTGGAATAAAACGTATTTCCGTAAAACATTTTTTCGGTTTCTACACATTGTGGGCAAGCACAGCAAAATTTTCACTCAAAAACAACGGGCATTAAAACGCCTGAACAACCGTCACTAGGCATCATTAGTGATTGATTTATTGTGTGCTACATAGCTCCTAACCCAAAGACACATCTCAGAGGCAACTGACATAAAATCTAAAAACAAAGCCGGGTGGGAAGCCTGTGGGCTGATTCTCAATTACAACACTGGCGCATTCTACCGGGAAGTTTTTAAAAAACGAAAGAAGTGTTTACATTTGCATGCAACATCATATACACCGCCAAGAGTTTCCCTCCACTGGCCAACTTCCACAACCATTCTCATTTAAATGTAATTTATCTATGATTTTCTTTGCGATTTAATTCATCTATTATGTTTTGGACGTGCTATTAAGGCAATTCGCTAGCACATTATTTGTATATGATGTCTGTGAATGTCGGACAAGTTCTAGTGCATATCAAGGTCCATGCCTATCGCTAGAGTCCAAAGCCACCCACAATTTTTGGTGTCTGTACCATTTAGTGTTATAAATCACACACAGAACGCTAAGGCAAGGTAGTAAACAAAAGAGGAAAGTTACTTCCCATAAGCGCTGCATTCGCCAGAACAGGGATAAGGTGTGACGTACTACGTCCCCAATCCAAAGATTTAGTATTAGTGTATGTACTAGAAATTTGCCTTTCCCGAAACACATCTTTCTCTATTTTATGATTTTACCTATTATAGATATAAACTGCAGGGCTGAACTTACTTTCATAATATACAGAAAGTTGTCAAGAGACCCAAAAACCTTAAAAAAATGATGATTCAAATTAACTCCCTCGTTAAGAAATTCTCCGGTCCAAATATGTGCGCGCGCATTTAATAAGATTTGTGAAGAATTTAGGAGCATTTAAGTTACTGTGCCAAAATAGGGAAAAATTTAACAAATTTAATAATCAGACAAGAAATCTGAACACTCCCATACACACGCTAAAATCCACCACATCCTTGTATCAAACTTTTTAATTAAGTCATCTGACGATATTAAATCAGTTGGAAGCCTGAATACAATCAAAAGAATGGTAACAAATCGGTTTATAAAATTAAAACTGTACACAATACATAGAACATAAATGAGTCTTGAGGAATGGAAATGTACATTCACTGTTTTCTTTGATGCTTTTGTTTCCAATTGTATTTGTTCCTGTAGTTAAGTGATTTAAGCAACATAGAACAGAGAAGGTGGAAGGTCCTCGAAATTCATACTGACTCATATCATTTGAACAGAAGATCACATTCTATTTTGTTCCTGAAAGCATTACTGATCCCAAAGCCCATGTGTATATACTAAATATGAAAACTTCTTATCCATTAGGAGTGAAATACCCAATAAAATAGTTACAAAACAAACAGAAATCTATTAAATTAACTATTAGCTAGATAACATCGTAATTCGTGTTGGTGGCCACACTTTGCATATAGCACGACCCTTAATTAGACCAATTGGCACAGGTCCATAACTTCTACTATCTGTTGAATTAGTATAATTATCACCTTGTAACCATACGTGACCAATTGGAATTCTTTCATAACTGCTAAAACCAGTTTTCATTTTTTCTCCAGATAATCCAACTACTCGCTTGCAAATCTGCTGCTTTGGATTTGTAGGACATTTTGCAATAACAATATCACCTTTCTTAATGCCATAAGTTAATGCCGATATATGTTCCGTAAAAAGAATATCGTCTGAAAAAATTGTAGGTTCCATAGACGGGCCAGAACACTAAAAAAGTGGAGATTGTTATGAAGAATCCCTATTCTCCTCCGAAATTACCAGAACAAAGTCACCGACATATTCAAATGTACAATGTGCGATACATCCGTATCGTAACACATAACCCAAAGATCCCAAACATTTTAGAACAAAATTTTTCATTCTTTTATTACATTAGATAAAAATTGGGGGAAGGAAATTGAATTGAATCGAACGGAATAAGTTATGTATTCCAAAATTACAAAATTAACCTCCAAATCTCTGCTTATACAACAGATGATTTCTTCTTCTTCTTAACTACTATTAACAATGTCAAACCGATCATTCGGCCGCTATTTAATCGAATTGATTTTTTTTAATAAATGTAGCTCCGGAACAATCCATTCCTTCTCTTAGTTTTTGGTGCTACTGATAAGGCAAATTGCCACTTTTAACTCTTTAATGCAGGAGCAACACAAATTTGACCTATTACCCTTTATATACCATATACTTTACATAAATTACAATTTAAAAAAATTGTGATTAGTTAAATACTCTGTAATGGTAATTTGTATTTCGAATTAATTTTATTACATTAAAGCCCAAAACAGCAGCATAAACCTTGCTTCAAAGATAATTGATGTATGAACGGCTTGTTATTTTATAAGTAATTGGAGGAAGAATCTTAGAAGGATATCGGTAGTGGGCGAGTGTCTTTAGCAGACATGAATATACTTGAAAAAAGCACAGAAAAAAAAACAGCACAATTTTTCCCATGGTATTGAACCACAGTAAATTAATTTGTTGTCAATTTAATGTCACCCTCATTTTACAATGTCAACGTACAATTTTTTTTTTTGCTTTGTTTATTCAGAAAGTAACAGCGAATGCGGTACAGCAGTTTCAATTGAAAGGTTAATCTATATTTGCCTTTGTGATTTCTAAAAATAAGGTCTCACATCTTCTTGTGTTCCATTTTAAACATTTTCGTGAGTGTACCGTATTGGAGAATGAAATAAGGATTTTGCTTCAGATTTTCTGTCATTGTGTAGAGTTCCAGAAAACGACGGGTATGTTGTGGAATTGAGTGATTTTTATTGTTGGCTCAAGGTACGGAAAGGTTTGATTGTTTTATCTTATGTAAGTTTATGCAGTAGTTATTTCTTGCCACTACACCCAAGTTGCGATGAACTATCAAAAAAATGTTTAGATTTTCTGTGACTAATAAAAAAAACGCAATAACTAACCGATTAGCATTTTGTGCGATGAACGGGTTATTATATAAAACAAGTATTTATTCTGGAATTATATAGTTCTATATATTTTTGTAATTACGAAAATTATGCGGGGTGGGTAAAAAACAAAAAAGTTAAAAGTATATTGCACATCAATTTTTATGTGAATTCATTGACATACCTTGTGGCTAATTTCTCAATGCTCAAATATCTCCCGTGTCTTTCCCAGTAAATTTGTAATTGCTATAGGGACTTAAATCAGTTTATAATAATAAATAACATAGGTGCATACTTTATCATTCGTCCGTATCAAAAAATAATGAAAAATACTAAAATAATGGATATCTTAATCCTTTGTCAGGATTAATTTGGTTTTAAAAATTACATATGACTGATTTAGTACCTCGAAAAGACATCAGATATAGGAAGAGATTTTTTTTTTAAATATTCCGCAGGTATTCTAGTTATAAAAAAATATTTGACAAATCTTGTGTTATTTGGATATATCGAGGATACATCTTTTCAAGGCAAACATGCTGGCAAATTATAAAGTTATTAAGAAATTATAGCTTTCTTAAATGTATTTTACTTTAGTAGTTATTTGTAAACTGTCTTAATCAGAAAACCCACTTAGTAACTTGAATAGTTTAAGATATTCTGGATACACTTGTATATTTTTTGTCTATATTCAAAAATAAACCTTAGAAAATATTATTTGTTATGTTTCATATACTTTGTAATTTCGGTTTATTTTACCAAGAACTTCCAAAAAAGTAGTACCGGTTTACATGTCTCAAATTGAATCCCTTCAAACCATTCATTTAGTTGCCAGCGAAATATTTAGGTCAGGCAAATGAGATGGTTACAAATAATAGGAACCAAATCTTAGTTTTAGTTGAAAACCCATATATTATCCTATACATTATCCGTTCTCCTGGTTTCTGATTTATATAGTACACGCTGAAGGACATTTTGACCCACTTTTATGTTTCATAATAATCCTTATTACGTGACGTCGGCAATCAAGCGATGACAGTGGGCTAATTTATATGTGTATGCTTTTGTATTTTGCAGTCGGTAATTTAATCGACTCTAGGCCTGGATCTTTGAAGAAATTTTGCCGTTTCACTTTGCGTTTAACGTTTATTAATCATGATTAATAAATGTGGGCATCGACTTTTGTGCTAACGTAGAAGATAATGTTCAATCTTTATAGTTCACCGATAAGATTAATCCTAATGAAAGTAAAATTAAATGCAACGGGGTTACTATAATCGATATAGTTGTGAAAGTTATAGTTTCGCAACTAGCTCGGCGGAGGTTTCCTTATGTTTGAAGAACCCGCTAATGTTTCCGACCATTTTTTGTAGCCAGATCAACTGCTCCCAATAAATAATCATGGGAAAATTCACCGGCAAGAAATGTCGGTTACTTTCGATGCTGTGGCTAACCACGTTTTTCTTCTTCGTGGAAATTGTGGTCGGTTACATCACGAACTGCATGGCCTTGGTGGCCGACAGTTTTCACATGCTGAGCGACGTCGCCGCGCTTGTGATAGCCTTCATTTCGGTGCGAGTAAGTTTTTGGTAGTTTTAGTTGTCGCACAGGCAAACTTAACAACCAAAGAAATTTTTGGATCGCATTCCACGCAGATGTTCCGCTTAATATTGTTAACACATATAAAAAAAATAGTCAATAGTTTCTGATATATCTCGACTTTTATGTGATGCTGCAGGTCTAAATATACCTTTCGATTTCCCCAACTGATAGTTTTTGTTAGATATTTGGGATTGATTTCCTTAAATATATTTAAAAAAATGAATTTATATGCGATGATCAAAATATTAAACATTTTTAAAATTTTATCGAATTTACCTATTTCTAAAAGTTTTAGATTTCCAAATAATAACAATTAAGCGGTTTTCGATTGTAAAAGTGCTATACGGCTTTAATGTTTTGCTGTTATTGTTGGCTACTACAGAAACGTCATTATCTTGGCTTCTTGTGAGTTTGGAAATCAATGTTTGACAATTTGTTATTGATATCCTCAGTTTTTGTTCGCGATTACGTGTTCCGGTTTATTAATGCGGTAGATCGTAAATAAATAATCCTGTGGAAAAGGGGATAAATTAAATGGGTCTCAGTGAAGTGTGTATTCAATTTTTTTTTTGTAATATACAATAAAATAACTATTACCTGAATAAAGATCTGCTGCGGTGCTTGCAAATTCAGTGCTGTCATTTATAATTTTTAATATTTTCGAAATATTCAGAAACAGAATTATTATTAGTTATTTTAGAAAAATGTGTTGTTATAAAATGATCTAGAATGATAAAGGCGCTCACTTTCGCTCAGTTTCGGTGTCGACCGTAGGTGCAACAAAATTATTTTTGATTCTTATTGTAAATTCGATACTAATTGCCTCTCATTATTCCTTTATGACGGAGTAAAGGCAAATGAATGACATTTTAATGACAGAGAAATTAAAACTCACTTACTTAGCTACCAGTTGAATGGGACTGTCCACCCTTTAAGAACTCCAAAAGAAGATAAGTTCCAGTTCCTCACATAATGAAAAATATTAAGAATTTTAAATAATTTACTTTCTGTATAATCTATAATAATTAAAAAAGAGGTAATTATTATTACGTACATAATCCCTAATTTTTATTCTGTAAAGTTCTACCTTTTTTCGAGTGTCCTACGGGACGGACGCTTTTGACATTCTCAATGTTAGTAAATAGATGAAAATAGGCAAAACCCATAAAATGCCCAAATCCGGATTTTATCACCTGCACTAAAAAGAATGAATTGTGTAATTAAATCAATGGCAAACAGTGAAAGTGGCTTAAGTATTCGTTGTATCACTCTTTGCATACAAGGTTGCCTAAGGTTTTATTCCTCTACATCTTTTTGAAATAGACTATAGAAATTAATCACTACAGGCAGTACCTGCCTGCTGCAGATATTTGAGTTAAAAGTAGAATTAAAAACTTCGAGACATATAGAGACCTATGCTGTTGATAACTTGTTCATAAATTTCGTTTCTAACCAATAAGATATGTTAGTTCACATCTCGCTCTCCACCAATAAGATCTAGCGGCGTTCAACGACCAATATGGCTGCTGGCAGTTCGACAGTTTTTAGAGCTCGCTGTTTAGATAGAAAATAGTGCAAAGTACAGGGTAGTGTGTGAAATTTAGGGCACTGAGAGAAAAATAGGCGCCTGGAGAGCAATAATGTTTGATCTATGATTGGTGAATTGGTGAAATCCGGTGTTTTGCAGATGTGGCCGTCTATGTTGATTGTGCGTTAGTTTAGTTAATATTTTATATTAACTATTTACTTCGCAACTGATGCGGTAGTAAAGGCGAAAGTGAACCCGCGTGAATGGTGTTTGTCTTGTATTAGATGTCCCCCAAAAAATGGTCTAAGAACACGTTCGGTTGGGCAAGGGCCGAGGTTCTGGGGGCCCTAGTGAATGCGGTGTTCCTCGTCGCCCTCTGTTTCTCCATCACGGTCGAGGCGTGTAAGAGGTTCATCGAAGTTGAAAAAATCCACGACCCTCAGCTTATCGTCATCGTCGGCGGCATAGGGCTCTTGGTAAATGTCATTGGATTGCTTTTATTTCACGGTAAGTACCATCCAACTCGGCCGACGAGTCAGATCAACGACATAGATTTGACAGATGACAAAAAATCCATTAATTTTTAAATTTTTAACACTAATTAAATAAAGTTAACAAAATAACGATAATAATAGCCAATCGTGACAGTTATTTATGTGAGCTACACGAAAGTAAATTAATCCAGTTATCTAAAATGTTATTTCTTTGAATAAAATTGTTTTAACATCTAGCGAGGTAGCACTTTTTTTTAAATGACAACAATATTGGCGTTTCAACGCTGAAAAAAATAGTATAAGATGTGTTTTGCTGGTATTTAGCGCGTTGCCAACTTTTATTTGTCTCCGATGTGCGTGAAAATAGATTTACATAACTTGTTTTCAAAGTTAATCTTGTTATAACGATTGCGGGTTTAGCGACGGTAGTCAAATTTGATCGAAAATACATAACAAACTTTGGCATCTTGTGTCTACCGTTATTGGTGCTTAATTTCCCTTCAAATCGAATAAAATTTATTAATTCAAATACTGATGATAAACTGACTAATATTAGTTATGGGTTTAATGGTAGAGATTAATTATTATTTTTTGACAACTAAATTTTTACCGACATGTTCTTTTTATAAAAGTTAGTAATTGCCCTGTAAATTCTATTATTTATGTATTGTACGCCTCTCTGGCCTTGGGTTGTAAACTAGCAGTAAAAAAAGTTCTTGGGTAATTGTTGACACGCAAATAAGTCATTTTTCCAAAAGATCCATTGATTTTAATTTTTTATTCAGCCAATTTTCTATCAGAGCCAACACATTTTTTGACTTTTATTTTGCATTGCATTGAAAATTTGATTGTCTATGCTTCATCCTGTTGGCTTCTTGAGAACTTAACCGAAACAGTTTCAGTTAGCTAGTTCGACGGAGGAGGAATCCAGAAGTTTTGCAAATAGCTTGTGAAAGTTTCTTTGAAAAATTATGTCTCAATTGCTTTATTGCAGCAATGTATCGGATTTGCTGCTATATTGCTTCCATGTTGTAAGGCTTTTGCTTTCCGGAATTAGATAACAGGTTTCTTGTTATGCTTGAGAATCGGGAATCCCTTACTGAAACTTTCTTATTTATTATCTTTATCAAGTGGCAAGCCAACTTCATCGGGCCTTATTCGAGTTGCACTATTACTCAGTTTGTATTTGCAATTTAATCTAGCCTGCAGCACAACATTTTTTTCTTTCGCTGAAAATTTCGCGGTAGATCAACGAATAGCTGACAAAACAGCGCAGATTTAGACGAAATTCGGATCTTTTAGTTGCGAAATGCACGACCTCACTGTTTATCAATCTTGCTTAAAACCGAAGGCATAATGTTCCGAAGAAGGATATCATCTCATATTTATAAAATAAAGTTATTAGATAGTAAGTTTTAGGATGGCCATGTTTGCTCATTATTTCAGCCGCAAGGTCATAAAACGGAACATAAAAAATACAATACACGTACTCTCATACGTGACAAGTCCACTTGCATTAACATCGAACGAATTTAAAATTCAGAACACGGCAGTTCGCATGGTCATTCGCACGGTGGACTGTCCCATTCTCGCAATCGCTTGACCCAACTCGCCGTCACCGACGACAATGAGAACGACGAAACTTACCCGTCGCCTCCACCCCCGCCGCCACCCATTAAGCAGAACTCTCACGGTCACTCGCACTCGGCGGGACAGATGAACATGCGCGGTGTTTTTCTGCACGTGTTGAGCGATGCCCTGGGCTCAGTTATCGTTATTATATCGGCATTGGTGAGCGCAACCCGCGTATGTTAGTTTTTACAATTTGGGACAGAATAAATCGAAATAGAAAATTATCTATGCCTACTAACTACAGTCTAAGACTGGAAACGATTATTTACCGCCGTATAACATTGAAAAAGTGTCATGTAGTGTTTGTCTTATTTATTATTTTAAGATGTCCGTAAAATAATAACATTTATTCTTTATTTATCAAAGGAACCAACGTAACGAATTCGGTTTTAAAATTAAATTGAAGAAAAAAACCGTTGTATTGGGAAGTTGCAATTTTATATTGCGCTTTTTGTAATTTCGTTTCATTGCAATCAATAAACAAAAAAAAAACAATAAGCATCTCATATTTACCAAATGATAATTTAAATTGGTTAAAAAAATTACTAATGAAGCACTGTTTACAAATCTTCTGGATTCCTCCTGTGTCGGTTATTGATAAATAGATCTTGCTGACGTTTCGCCAATCATCCTGTTGGCCTCTTAGTTCTGCTTACAGAAAACCTACTCACACAGACCGATATCCGGCCCAAAAATTATCGATTATCAACTCCCTTGTTTACAGAGCCGTAAAACTATCTCAGCCCGAGTCAATGAACCCAGAATTAAAACACCTTACATCTGCTATTCATACACTTCACCACGCCTTCCAAAGACACTGAGTCCGAAAGCAAATCCACACTTGCCACTGTTGCCGTTCCTTACATTCAAAAGATTACTGATCACATATAAAAAGTGCTTAACAAAGCAGATTTACCATTTATCCCTGAGCATCTTCGATCCGTGAAAGATAAAATTCATGAAAACATGAAAGAGCCTTAAGGCTGCAATAAATAAGCTGATCAGCAATTGTCAAACACGATCACGAAACCGGACATCGAATTTTATTTGGAAAAAACTAAAATTCTTGCATGTAATCAATTCTTCTACCAACGAAAAATTCTGGAATCTATAGAAATCTATAAGCAATCAAACAATCTTAACCGCGACTCAGGTTTTTCCTTTCACCAATATGGCAATGGGAAGCATGTACAAAGTAAAATGCAAGCCAGTTCCAGTTAAGCTCAGAAGAAGCCAACAAGATGATTGGCGAAACTTCAGCAAGTTTAGTTCGTCAACACCCGACGCAGGAGGAATCCCAAAAGATTCGTAAATAGTATTACAGTAGCCTGTGGGAGTTTTTTTGAAAAAAAAACTTAGAAACACAGATATACTAAGAAATATAGATATTATTAAACATTATTGACATAGCAGAAATTGGCCCAAATTGTAAATTTGGTTCTATGGAAAATGTAGATACTGTTTCCACTTTAGTAATAAAATTGTTTACTGCGGGTCACGATGACGAATGGTGTCTGACATAGATTATCATTTGGCAACCCTGTTCTACAATTATTTACCTTAACACCTAATACATATTAACCTTAAAAAACAGCAAAATATTTTTTCCAGTCCCATATTGCAAAAACAGACATATAAGGAGGTACCTGATTTGTCCCTTATCTAGAAATAAATTGAAGAGTAGAAATGTCAAAGGGGTATGTGCCATTTTTCATATATTAACATTTTGCGTTAGTGCACCGCCGCATGTTCTGAGAAAAGGAATATGTGCCTACCGTAACAATTGAGTAACCTGCATTTGCATTAATTTTTACAAACACCGGCAATTATAACAATTATTGTAAATTTAAACAGTTTTTCTTGACTATCTCAAAAATGTAATTTTGGCGCATAGCCCCTGTGGCATTGAGAGACACCATACGTGTGGCACCCTCTCGCTTAAAATAGCATTGTTTTTTTTTTTTAAATAATGATTTTAGGTGTTTTGGTTAACGGACTGGCGCTACAAGTACTATATAGACCCGGCTTTGTCGGTTTTATTAGTGTTGTTGATTCTGCGATCGGTATGGCCTTTGTTGCGGGACTCCGCTCTGATATTACTCCAAACTGTGCCCACGCACATCCAGGTCGATGCCATACAGCAGAAGCTGTTGCAAAAAGTGGACGGGGTATTGGCGGTCCACGAGTTTCACGTGTGGCAACTCGCGGGAGATCGAATCATCGCTTCCGCTCACATCCGGTACTTTAGCTATACAATGCATCCTGATTGGTCCTAAAACGGTTTTACGGCTCCAAGCTCAAGGAGCGGTGTTTATGTTTTCGATTTTTTCTATTTTAATTTTATTCTAGTTAACATATTATTATTGTTTTATTAAAAAATATCAATAGAATACAAAAAATAGAAAACCTTAAAAATAACGCTCAAATTGATTTCTATCAAGGGCCAGACATATTTAACATAGTTTACGAATTCTTCTTTGTTAATTTACGAGGTTAATTAGTCTAGATTCTAAAAAGTAGAATTCAATGGCGTAGTCAGGTTTTTTTTTTATAAAATGTAAGTTTTGAGATACAAGCCAAAGCGGTGTATATTTAGGTAAAATATAATATTTAGAGAATGTTTTCAAAAATAAGTATAAATAGTGCCATTTCCTGAGTTTCCTGCCTAGAATTATACAATATATACATATACAAAAATAGCATTATTATCGAAGTTCATGCCATGTTAGTTCTTTAATGTTTTCTATTTTTTGTATTCTGTAATAATGTAATGTTGTAAATAACAATAATAACGTCAAAAAAAAACATATTTACACAATTACACATGTTTGAACAGTGTATAAAATGAAAATTTTAGAAATATGCAAATTAGCTGTTATCTTAAATATTATATCTTGTGCAAAAAAAATCAGTAAGCCACTGGATGATAATAATAATAAGATTCCACTGTCATCATCTCTTTAGGATGCAGGTCAGAGAAAATCCATTTAAATTTCATTGTTCAAAGGCATGACGTACAGTCGAAGATTGTACCCAATAAATTATCGCATCGTACTTAGAGCGTAAAGATGAAATAAAAGATGTGGGAATATTATTTGACCCTGAATTGAAATTTGATAAACATATCAAGTATATTACGAAAAAGAAGTTGAGCTTTGTTGTTGGAGTCTAACGAAAAACCCATACGTATTTTTTCAGAATTTGCGCCGTCAAGGCAAATTAAATTTCTAAATACCGATCTCGCTCAAAACAACTTACTGTACTGTATATATGTAGATAATATTTAATAGGTTTACAAAAGTTTGTCACGAAAATTTGGAAAAATTTTGCTAAGAAAATCTATTTTATAACATGTTATAAAAATTTGGTTTAACGAGGTTGCATTGTATATTAAAGTGTGTTTGCACTGTCTGATTTTTTTTAAATTTTCAAATTCAATTTATAATATTTCCTATTTACATCCTGATAACACCATCAGATTTTAAATTTGAGCCGCCCGCCGTTTTTACCATGAGATTTTCTGTCCGAGTTTTTGCGATATGTATGCTAATAAAAACTATGTAAAAGGTGTTTCAAAACAAATACGAAAAATTTATAGGGGGGATTCCTTGTTAAAAATAAAGGTTTGTTATATAAACGTCGGTTCAAAAGCCAACCGTTAGGGAGTTGTTGTACCACAAATAAGGCGGAAAAATAATGTTTTTCTTTTTTTATCTTAAAAACGAAAATAGATAGAACAATAAAATATTACGGAAGTATACTTTTATAAAATTACACTTTGTACAATTCTTTTTATTTTTTGAAATGAGTTCGGACTAATCATAGAGGTAGTATATAATTCAGTCCCCTCCACTGATTTAAAAAAAATTATAATATAAGCTGTGTTTTTATAATAATCAAATTTTATTATTCTATCTATTTTCGTTTTTAAGCTAAATCAAGACATTATTTTCCTCCATATTTGTAGCGCGACATAGCTTTTGACTCAACGCTTATATAACTAATTTCTATTAATTTTAAAGAAGGGATTAATTTTTTTGTATTTGTTTTGAAACACCCTGTATAATGTGTAAAAGTGCAGAAGTAAAAAAGAATGTAGAAAATTACTCAGATTTTGCGTTTAGCTGTTATTAATAATTACCTGCATTATGTTCAAACGTCACGGTGCTCATTCTGGCAAAGTTTTTAAACTGTGAGAATCCTGTTTCAAGTTCATTCAACACTGAATTTGCTGCACTACTTTCTGCGAAAAATAACATTAGCACGATTATCAAATCATAAACAAAATCAAAATATCTGAGCATACTCGAATTTAAAATCGGACAACGTAGACACACTTGTAGATCAGATTGACAGTGGCAACACCCCAGACTTTTTCGTCTTAGGTGCCGTAACTTATCCGAATACATGAAAATCGCGGAAAAGGTCAAAGAATTTTTCCACAACGAGGGCATACATTCGACTACCATTCAGCCCGAATTCATCGATTACACAGACATACCGACGAGCTCTAAAGGTACACAGGAGCAAGCTACCGAGGACTGCGTCCTGGACTGTCCCAGAACTTCCAACGAGTTAAATAACTGCCAGAAAAATACTTGTTGTGGGCCCTCTAAGCAGGTAAAATCGTTTAATAAAATATTTTCTAGGGATCGGATAGTGTTTTGGTTAGTTATTTAGATGCAACTTGGGTATTTGGGGTCTTTCGAATTTAGTTTGGCTGTATAACTCGTAGAGTTACCTTTCGTTTAACATTTGTATATAATATATATATATATATATATATATATATATATATATATATATATATGCCCTTTGTTTACGTAAAAAAGGTATACTCGGTAGAAATCGTTATGTGGGTTACCTCTCTACTCTAGACCTTTCAGAACTACTTGTTTCAAAGTCGTGCGTGAATTTGTCTTTGTTCAAATTGTACATTTATAAAAAAGAAATTAAGGTAATTTTCAAATCGATTACTTCAAGTCCCAGTATCTCGGCTGTTCATAGTGAACCCTGCAAAGTACATTTGTTTTTCGTAAAAATATTGTATAAGTACTTACAAAGAATTTATGACACTTTAAAAGTGTGTCGCCTTCAAGCTATACTAAAATCAGATTCGAATTTTGAATTTCAAATATCAACATTCCTGCAAATATTATTTGGAAATAAACACTGCAAAGTACATTTGTTTTTCGTAAAAAATGAAAAACGAAATCTATTTTTTACTTATAAATATTATATAAGTACGTACAAAGAATTTATGACACTTTAAAAATGTGTCGCCCTCTACTAGATCAAGCCATACTAAAATCATATTCGAATATCAACATTCCTTCAAATATTATTTGGAAATAAGGAGAAGTAAAAACTTAACGCATTGTACCTCAAAATCGAAGTCTTGCATATCCATGAATTTTTTCCTTTAAAATTAATCAACCATATGGTTGTCACTCAGCGAATGAAGTCGCCGAGCAAAGGGAGCCGTCAAAAGGGTTGAATCGTAATGTGAAAATTTTATAGATCAACGAATGTGAAATCTTAATCAAGCTATTCACATTCTAATTGTCCAATTTCGATTTAAGGATGCAAACTCTAGCAGTGACGAAGGATTTGACGGAACTCGTAAAGAGCCGAAAAGTTTTCTTACGGGATCAAAGAGTTCAGCTTAAACGAGATGGGTATTTTCATTTATCTGTTCGGCTTACTTCAAATAGCGACTGACCTGTTTATTATAAGGTAACACCGTATCTCAGAACAAAGGCGCATGCGTTGCTACCACATTGTTTTTTTTTTTCAACAATGCCTTAAGAAAAATAATGTGCTAGATGATGTACATCTATTGCTAACTGTAGAAAACTCAAAGTTAACAAAACTCTGGCAAAAGACGCGTTTCTACAACTCACATCTATTTAAGCTTTGCTCTGTAGTTTATTTTCTCGTTACAGAACGGGAGTATTTAGAATTTAATTATTTCGGTAAATTCGTCGCACTTGTCGACTTTGAACTTTTATAACTGCAAATCACAATCTACAAGAAATATTCACGGTTGGTGGGACATTTTTCACATAAGTAATTATCTCTCCCCTATCCTCCCGTAAAATATTTTCAAGGTCCCAGTATGGCCGCTTCTGTCAAAAACTAGCGACAACTATGATTTTTCAAATGAGACTCCCCGTCTGTTCTTCCAATTTCGTTTCCGCTATCACTTTCTGATTATTATGTCCCTATACATACTTCTAGCGGTTTTCGAGATATTAGTTATCTGTATAGTTTAATATTTAGAACACTAAAGTTTTGGCAGAAATTTGCCAGTTTCTTGAGTACTAATTTGCTGTAGGGTAACAATTTCTACGATGTAAAGTGTTTAAAAAATCATGATTTTACCTTACACAAAATTAGCAAAAAGTTGTTTTTTTTTTAATGTAATATGTTGTTATCAAATATTTTGACAGATCATTAAAAGCGCTTTCATTTCATACATCGAATCGAAAATCGAATTATCTTAACAATAAATGAACAATGACAAATTGACTAGTCATTGCATTGGTAAACAAATGTTTTATTAAAGAGACTTAAAAAGCCAAGAAAAAAAATTGAAATGGATAAAGATTATTCAAATGAATTTTTAAAGAACCTTTTTATTACATATGAAGTGTCGACGGATTAAGATGTGAACATATAGAAAGTGCAACCAAACGTATCCTAAATTTATAGGAATAGTTCACTCTCGCGTAGGTAAAAAAGTTTATAATTAGGTTTGTGAGAACACTGCTTTTATTTCGTAAACCAATCTAGGTATAAGAATGTATTATATGCATTGAAAGCGCTTTTAATTATGTAAGGAACTTGCAACCAAAATTTCAACAATTAACCCAGAAATAAGAATTTAAATGAGAATCTGCTTCAGAGGTGTGCGGAAAGGAAAAATGGAATGCACTGGTTGGCCCATAAAAAAACACAAATTGACGCTACTTTTCGATACAAACGGCAACCCTGCGACTCTAAAATTATCTTATATACTTCTTTTTGTATGCTAACGATATTTTTTAGGGACGAGACACACCATCGCCAAACAACACCCCATATCTTTGTCGACAGAGGACCTCGTCCACGAACGTCAATCAAGAAGTAAACGAAATGGAAAAGGGCGTACTATTAGACAAAAGCCCAGAGAGGAACCCGCAAAGCAATTACGACTGTGGCCTTAGGGGTTCACAGTACTCACTAAGAGGCTAAGCCCGCATAAAGTATCATAGTTTTCTGATCTCGGAGTCGAGGAACGACGTACTTAGCTTCCAAGATGTTAATATCAGTTTTCATACCGTTAAAAATTCCGACTGTTCACGTGTTATTTCATATCGTGTTCAAATTATTAGGAGCCTTGAAAAGGCTAGCATGTGTTCTTCGCATTACCTTATGTCGGGGCTGTGATATACGTATTTTGTAAACGTTAGTGTCCGCGTGTTCTTTGTATGAAGTGTTCCATATGATTGAAAAACACTTTACGTTTTAATTCCATTCACAATCCCGCTCGAGACTAATTGTGTTAGTGCACCAGCTCAAGAATTTCTACTAGAAAGTTCACTTAGTTAATTCCCGCTCCCCCTTCCCAATGTGCCAGTTGTTATCGAATAGTTTGGCCAGTTTAGTTAAATCACAATTCTCTCATTTGCCGTGGTATCGCAAGGTTGATGTTTTAGGAAAACAAAGACGTAGAAATTTGCTAAAAATTTGGTCACTTAGGTTTTCTATTGCCATCTATTGATCTAAAATATCTAAACAAAAATGATCGGAAAGCGAAAAAGGAGAGGAAAATGTTACAATATACAAAAAATCAAAGTTTGCCATTACTTTTTGGTACAACCGGCAACATTGCGGCACTGAAAATATTTTACATCGATGGAGAATTGAAAATGAATGTGACTAAATTTTGAGCCAATTGCTATTTCCGGTTTTCCCAGAACGTCTAATATTTTATCCAGCGTGAAACGCCATGTGTGTGTATTTATTTGTTAGTGTCGAAAAATCACATCTGCACATTTGCTACACAAGAAATAGTAAATTTCCTCGCCCAAACATTTATGATCATCTAGTCGTGTGTCAAGCAGTTATGTGTTGCATTCGTGCCACGTCAATGGTTTGTAGTGATTAGATCCTGTACAAGGTTGATCCCCACATGGATGCATTTAATCATTTAACTGGCAAATAGATATTTTTATTGTTATAATGCAATTAATAGATTTTAATGTAAGAATTTTTTGAATATATTTGTATAGATAGGTAATTTGGATAGTATGTTGTAATATAAACGTCTTGACCAAAAAGAGAATTCTATGCAGTCGTTTATCCCTTTACATTATTCATCTGCGCTTTTAATGTCACATTATCATAGTTTGACCATCATTTTTTAGAAAGACTTTGTTAAAAGTGTATTAAAGTTTAAATAATTTTAAACTTACATTTTTTCAATAGAGGCACAAAACCAAGATTTTCTTTATCTTTGTACAAAAAACATGGCCCTAAACTGAATTTGTTTATATCTCTCACATGAAAATTTCATTTTGAAACACTTTGTTTCTGTCTGCACCGCCTTACTACGGTAATGTAGTGAATTTGCCAGTCAAGTAAAACGTTAATTGTTGTCTTTTTGTGACAATGCTTCCATTCGGTCAAACTTCTGTTGTTTTTTGTTACGTATCCATGCAACTCACTAACCGTTTTGACTGACTGCATTATAATTTTCATTTTCAGTGATTATTGAAATTTTCCTGTTTGGTGTCCTATCTGTTGTCAACTACGTTGTCTAGTTTTAGAAGAAGTGGGGTTGTTTCATATGGCCTCGAGCACTTTCTAACTACTTATTTTCAATTTCATGGCCTTACTAGGCTGCAAAATCTGAATAATAGTGGAACTTGCTAAAATTTCCATTTGACTACTAAACGCGATACCTAATTTTTTAGTTTTAATTGTTCTATCTTAAACGTATACTACGCAAACCTATTATTTTAATAATCAATTTCTTGAGTCCCACCACTGATTTAGGTAACTGCATTAATCTCTGATTACCATCTCCTATACTTTTAGTGTTTGTTGAACTCGAGTATAACAAATAAATATATTATTAGCAAAACAACATATAAAACCGACAATAACAAAAAAGCAAAAATTAAATTTTAATAGTTTTTAAATATGTAGTGAAAAAACTTTTTAGAATATTCGTAGGCAGCAAATAAAGTGGCAGTGGCTGGAATCGTTCTTATTAGTGTTGGCTTTAAGCCATTGTAAAGGGTCCCTAGCCCTTCATTCTTCACAATACTCAGTATCGTCTGAACCAAATTGTCATTGGAACCCGTCACTTGAATTCGGGACTTTGCTACATCAACTGGATAAGTCAGAGTCCAGAATAATCCGCCTCCAACTCCACCAGCTACCATTGTTTTAAAGAGACCCAAGTCTTCTTTTTTTTGATCGGTTTTTCTCAACAGTTCTCTTGTACCTAAAAAGTTCATGATAAATTTTAACTTTATTTTATTAGAAGTAATTGGTTGCCTTCATATCCACCAAAGAAGAAGAAATATCCAGGCATTTCTCTAACGAGTGTTGGAACTAAGCCCTTAAATAAGCCTGTAACACCATCTTTTTTCAATATTTGTTTTGTTAATTTAAGTGGACCTATATATCTGTTATTCAGACTGTCTGATTGTAGTTTTCTTATTTCATGCATAGCTTGTAGCCTGCATTTAATCAATTCTGTAGGACAAATGGCAACAGATGAGAAGAATGAAGCTAGAAAACCTGCACTAGCATTGGACAGTGTGCTTAATTCGTCAACATTTGCTACAGAGGTAGCTTTGGCCATTATTTTTTGGCAAAAACCATAACATAGAAACAAAACAGAATTTTCAGCAATATTTGTAACTAATGCAGGTACAGTGCCCGCATACAATCCCCGGGCTATTCCATCCTGCATGTAAGTTTCTTTAAAACAAAAAATCATCTCTTTGTACATGTTTGGGAATGTTTGCATTTTTACTTTTATAGTGTCTAATGGTTGACCTACATAAACCAGAGCAATTCCTCCTAAAACATTTATCAAAGGCATTGCTTTCCACAAAATAATTGTTACTTACCTAAGCACCCTGCTGTAAAATCAATAACACCATCTTTAACATGGTTTACATTATTAATTTCCGGTACTATTTCTCGATTTTCCATTTTATTATGCGAATTCACTCGGTGGATGTTTTTATCAAAAATATTTTGTAATTTGTTACTGATAAGAAATTATAAAACGCATGTCTATTTTATTTCTTACACCTAGTTGAATATTTATCTCTGAAAGCTTGGATAGAGAATTCACATGTTGAAGTTGAAGGCTGTTGTTATTATTACTATTATACATATTTTCGAAAATTAAAATGAAAATTCAAATTTAAGTTTTTTAGGTTATAATATTTTTCTTCTATGGTAATTGTTATGGCCTAAATCTTATTTTCAAACGAATACAGGGAATATTAATTTTCACTTTTTAATTGGAAGTAGCTAAAATGATGAATATGGCAAAATATAAACTAAATTTATTCATTGCTATATAATTGTGTACAGAGCCCACGACTTCCTAATTACAATTTTTGAATATGGTCAATTGACCAGGGTATATTGGTATGTCAAAAATTTATAAAAAGTAGAGGCAATGGTGTACGTGGAATTCGAAGTCAACGTCAAAACTTTGTTTTTTTTTAATGTTTAGTTAATAGAAACATTTGGTTAGAGATTAATATTAAAAATAAAATTCGTAAGATTGCTATATGCCTTTTAGGTAGCAATAAAAAATGTGGAATGAACCTGACCCAGATCCAGGGGGACAAAAAGACTCTTTAACAGAATTGTCACCTCAAGAGCTCTCAGATCTTAAAGATCAAAATGAACAGCAACTTTTACTTATCGCTCAGCTCAAGGAAATGTTGAGGAAGGAACAGAGTAGTGTAACTCAAGAAAAAGTTGAAGAATATGTAAACACTTTAAGTAGAGCTAAAGCAAAAAAATCTAGGTTAAAACTTGAAAACTCAGCAGCAAGTGGTAGCGGAAGGCCCACTAGCGCCGTCAGCATAGATGCTAGTAAAAAGGAGAGGATAAATTTGCTCAGGCAACAGCTTGAGGAAAATAAGTAAGTACTCTAGGAGGTGTAAATCAGTGTGACAAAATGTAAACAATTTCCTAGCTGCTACCTACCTATATGACTGCTTTTTTTCACATTATATCAAAAAGTGAGTAAGATATAATCAATGCTTGTGAAATGTTAGATTAGTTAGAATACAAACACCTATTTTTTTTAAATTAAAGTAAGCGGGATCAGATTCTCCAAAAGAGATTCATTTAATATTTCATAGATTTGGAATCCAAACTTAAAAACCCCAAGATTTTTACCCTACCCTCGCAATAACTTCTGCCCAACAAAGCCAAACTGATTGTATTTGTGTGTAAGTGTCGAATACAATTCTCACAGAATTATTTTGTACTTCTCTAGAAAACATTGTTTTGCTTAATGAATCACAACCCAAACCTTTGCCCTTTTTCTCCTATTATTGCTGACGTACCCAAGGTAAGTCAAATCATTGTTTTGCATTGTGGTGTAGGTCCAGTATCCATAACCATGTCTCGCCACCATGGAATTCCGATCTAAAAGCAGCTTGTCTCATATTGTACCTCGTCAAGGAAGATGTAGTCATCTGTACAAGGACCGACGTACCAATTTTATTGGTTGAAATAAAATGAATTTCCAATTGTTTGAGAAGATTTCCACAGTATTAGTACAATGTATGTCTGTTTTAAATGACCATTCTCTCTGCAAAAGAGTTCCAATTCAAATGACCTCGAGTGTCTCACTCCACTTCATATTCTCACCCCAGAGGTACTGACCCCCTTCCGCCGATTGTAGCGGTGGAAATTAATCCAACAGATCAACCCGTTTTTGAAAAAGGTGGCCTCTAGAGTCCCTCAATACGTTACGACGTATAAGTGGGATGTGTTCGACACTCCCTCCAGGGTCGATTCGTTATTATCAAAGAAGCAACCAACCTCTTCTCTGTTGCGTGTTTATTTATTTATTTATATATTTTATTGCAATCAACAGACTTCACAGCCCAGTAAACAATTACAAACACAAATATTATCTACATTAACCGCACGTTATCGCAAAAAGAGAAGAAAATGAAAAATTACACTTTTGGTATAGTGGAGAATTGACACCCACATTGGTAGGGGCTCTATTTAAATAAAAAAACGTTACTTCTATTTGTGAAATAGGGGTTACAGTTGAAACTTACGCTACTAAGAAGATAAGAACCATCAATTTCATAATGAACCAAGTTAAAAAAGATTCTTCCCTCTTGTATGTAGTGTTTAATAACGAAATTCTTGAAGTAAAGTTTGATATGGTATATCTTCAATATATTTTTTGTAAAAGGGGAACCAGACCAACGACGCATACTCCAGAAAAACTTACTAATAAATTGTACAAGGTTTATTTTGATTCGTTCCGGAGAATAAAATCCAATTACATACGTTGTGTTATGGTTATGTATAAACTATAAGCTACACCCAGATCTATCTCTAATTTACTTTTTTGTGGTTAATATTATATTATTGAATCGATTATCATAATTTTATGGATATTTCAATAATAATACTCAATAATTCTTTAAAATTTAAAAGCCGTCTGCGAATAATTCACACTCAGAATTCTGAAGAATATTTGGTAGGTCATTTATTAAACAAAGGAAAAACAGTGGATCCAGATTTGAAGCCTGCGGAACGCCTGAAAATGGGAGGCATTCACATGGCTCTACACCATGAACCACAACGTACATTATTTCCTTTAAGTATAATGCACATACCTTAGGATTTTCGACAGAGATACCAATAGCATCCAGTTTTTTTAGAAGTAAATCTGTAAATATAATGTCTACTTGTTTATTGTTATCTATGGATTTATGTATTTTATATAAAAAGTTAAGTTAGTCTCTGTCAATCTTCTCGGCATAAAACTGTGTTAGTTTAAATATATATAAAAAAAATATAAATATACAAAATGGTTTCAAAAATTTAACTTGGTGCGCAAATGATTGCCATTATTATTAATTTCTGACTTTTTCCCAATGTGCGTCGCGTATGAGTGTCGTTTTTGATTCTTGTTTTAAAGTTTTGCCATTTTACAATTTCCAATTATTTTCTTTTTATAAATGTGTTGTGAAATGTATTCATTCGTTTTAAAGTTTTAAAAGTGTTAAAAGGAAATAAAATGCGATGTTTTGGAGAGAGTTAAAAGACTTTTAAAATGGAAATTTTTAGAGCAAAACTTGCTGAGAGAAGCAAAAGTCAAAAAGGAATAGAAGAAATGGTTACACAACTTCAAGCTCAACTCAAGGAGTCCCAACAATACATTCCATTGAATGTGTCCTTATCGGAAACTAAAATAGTTGACTATAATGAAAATACATCGCAGAAGGAACTGTATAACATCCTTTTGACGAAAGAAAAGAAAATCGCCGAGCTCACAGCAAAATCGCAGAAACTCGAGGAAAACGTTTTGGATTTACAAGAAAATTTGAAAGAGAAAGATTCAGTAATTGATGCCAGAACGAAAGCTATTACCTTAATGACAGATAGTTTGAGTAAAAAGGGCAAAACTACTTTGGATGCCCTTGAGGAAACGAAAGAGCAAATGCGCAAAATGCAGGAGGACTTTGTCACATTAGAAGGCGAAATGAAAGCTCGGCAATTGAGCCTTTTGAATGACCTGAAAGTTAAAAACTTTGAGATTGGAGATTTGGAGAGAATTATTAAACAGTTAGAGAATGAAAATGTTGAGTTAAAATTAATTCAATCGGATTTTGATAATAAAGTGCAAATGGAAATAGAAAAGAGAACAGCCCAATCTTCTGAGTTGCCACTGGCAATTAGCTTCTCAGAGAAAGAGACTTTGACGGAAGACCAGATTTTTAAAGAATTACAAAAAATTAAGCACAAAAATGTTGAGTTATTAGAGAATATATTGGAGCGCGGAAAGAATCTCTTAGAAAATCGAAAAGAAGATGCGCAAAAAAAATTGTCTAATGAAAATGAAAAACTTATTAAAGAAAACACCGAATATTCTCAGAAAATTTCTGAATTAGAAAAGCAGTTAAAAGAGGCTCTGTCAGATTTGAATATTTTAAGAAATACCAGTTCAGGTTCAAGTGTGAAAGAAATTGAGGTCAACAGTGAATTGGAAAAGCTAAAGAAACAACTAGAAGAGAGCAATAAGAGCATGATTAAAATGAGAGCTCAGCATAAGTCAAAACTAAAAGAACTGAATAAAAAGTTGGATCAATTTAAAAAGATGAATGATGCCAATGCTCTCATTACTCAGTTGCAGAATGAAAACACAAAATTGAGTGAAAGAATTGCCGAGTTGGAAGAAGAGAAAGGAAATATGCAGCTGAAGATGGTGGAATCCACTGGTAGTTCTAAAGGTAGTTATCGATACTCCTGATTATATTTTTTTACCTGACATTTTTTTAGATTCTAGTGAATTGGAGGATGCGGTCAAAAATCTAGAAGAGACTGTTTCAAGGATTAAGGATGAGGTCACAGAAAAAGATAAAGTTGTTGAAATCTTGGAATCAGGTGGGTCTGTGTTTTTCGAAATAAACTTGACTGAATTTCTGTGTTATTTTGTAGAAGTATTGTCCCTTAAAAAAGAGCTAAACATGAAGAATGAGGAATTCAGTTCTCAGGTTTCATCAGAACTCTCATCTATATATTATGAGGAACAGTTAGAAAAACTACAGGCTGAAAAGAAGGCAATTATGGCAGAAATGATCTCCCTTAAGCTTAGAAATGAGGAATTGTTAGAGAAAGTGGAAGTCTTGAAAAATGAGAAACAAGAAATTAACTCTAAATTAGATAGTTATATACAGGTAAGGCATTTTGGGATTCCTTCGGAGTATCTGGTGGGAATTGCTAATGTTTTAGGAAAACATGGAGTTAATAGACAAACTAGAAAAGCTTAGTGCTGAAAAAGTATCATCTGCTGAGAGCATTGAAATGGTTGAAGGATTGACGCAGCAAGAAAAGTTGGAACTCGCAGCATATCAGAAGGACCTTAATTCAGAGGGTATAATAGATACCTAATACCTAATACGTAATACTAACACAAATATTATTACAGAAACTATCAAATGCACAGAGGATGACAGCCTGGAACCACCAGTCGAGTTAAACGAGAGTGTTTTGCAGCTGAGCGAGGACACGGCCGAATTGTTGCAAAAAATCGAGATGTTTACACAAGAAAGGAAAGAAGTGATGCAAAAAATGGAAACCTTGAAGGACGAAAATAATTCCTTAAATTTGAAAATTAAGGAAATTGAATGCAATAGAGATGTCTTAGAAGAGACTTATGAGCAGTTACAAAACGAAAAAGAGGCATTGATCAATGAGAAACGCGAGCTGATATTAAAATTAGACAATATCCCTGCTGAATCGCATGAAAGCTCTACAGAGTCTCTAGGCGTTTTACAGATGAAGCTGAGCGATTTGCAGAATCAGTATGAAAGCCTCTTGAATGAAAATGACGAATTGAAACAAAATTTACGGAATCTTAATTCACAAATGCAAGAGAAATACAACTTGGAAAATATTTTGATAAAAATGGAAGAACAGAATGGTAATTTGGAATTAAAACTTAAATCTGCGATTGAAGAAGCCAATACATATCAGCAGACGATACAAGAAAACAAGAATGAAATAGCAAACTACTCCCAATTGGTTGTCGATTTGGAGGTCAAGCTTCGTGATAGTGAAAAGGAAATTGAAAAACTTAATCTGGCGATTGCTGATTTAAGTGGGGTTATTTCTGAATTGCAGTCAAAGAACAGCAATTATGAAACAATGTTGTCTGAACTAGATCAGCTAAAATCCACGCTGGGAAGTCAAATGGAACAAGCTCGTGATTATGAATTAGAGTTGAATCAAAACGGCGACACAATCAGTAGACTGAATGGCGAACTCATTGAAATGAACAGAAAAATGTTAAAAAGTCAGAATGATTTGGAAATGCGAGCAAGTGAAATAAAACAACTCAAGAATGAACTTGATAATAAGGAAGAGTTCATAAAGAATCTGCAAAGCTCCATAAACGAAAAGGATAAACATTTTAAAATTGTAAGCGAGGATATCAAGGGTAAATATCTGGGTTTGCAGAAGCAATTGGATAACAATGGCGAATTGATGCAGAGACAGGTAGCTGACCTTAATCAGAAGAATAAAGAGCAGTTGGAAAAAATGAAAAAAATTGCGGCTAACCTCAAAAAGAAGACTCAGGCATATCAAGAATTGCAAGAGCAGTACAGTAATGAAAAAGAGAAATGGGAGTCTGAAGGGAAGGAGAAGAACAACGTTATTACTAACTATGAAAAAAGCGTTGAAATATTGCAACAGCAGCTTCAGACTGCAATAGATCATAAGGAGGTGTTGGAGAAGGAGCTAGGAACACTTCAAGCAAGAATTGAAGAGACAGACAGAAATTATGTAGATCTTCAAAATTACATTTTGGATATAAAACAAAAAGAGCAGAAAGTGCATGAAATCAGTTTGCTGCAAGAAATGTCCGCGAGTCTTCATGAACGCCCTCACAATGAATCAGCATCGTCTGAAATGATTCAGGAAGAGAAGGTTAAAGAGCTGGAAATGCTTCTGGAGACCAAAGAATCTGAACTAGTGCTTTACAAAGACAGGGTTGCAAAATTAGAAGAGAACATTAGGAATTTGGAGGAGGAAAAGCATAAATTGGAGATGGGAAATGTAAATTTAGAGGAACAACTGAACCTTGCTTTGAGTAATTTGAAAGAAAAAGCGCTAGTTGAAGAACAACTGGCATCTAAACTAACTGAAGTAGATGCTAATAATAAGGCTGTGGAGAAACAATTAGAGAGCACTGTTTTAGAGCTTCAAACACTAAAGAAAAAATATAATGAAAACGAGGAACTAAGTAAAAAGTTAAAGATTAAATTAAAGAAAGCTCATGATAAGGTCAACGAATTGAAACTAATGGAATCAAATGTGGAAGAGTTACAAGCTGCCAATGAAGAATTAAAGAAGCATGTTGCTGCATTGGAAGCCAATCAGAAGCATATTCAAAACGAAAATGAAACTTTACAAAAGAGGAACATGTCAGATTATGAGAAAATTGAGGCTGATTATCAGATTCAGTTGGAGGAATTGTTAAGGGCTAAGAATGAACTTACCATAGAATGTGAAAAATTGCAAGAAAGATTAAAGGAAGTTCAAGATAAGGAAGAAGAGTTTATCATGGAAATTGAAGAATATAAAATCAGACTTCATGAAAATGATTCTGCAAATATTGATGAAATAAATAAACTTCGTGGAGAACTTGAAACAGCTAGTGTCAAACTTCAGGAGTCAGTATACAAAATTGATGAACTTAATACGCAGATAGATGTGTTGAAGGGTGAGATAGCGTTATTGAGGGAGAGACGAGCTTCGCTTGACGAAGTTATGCGGAAACCCACAGAATCTGATGCAATAGTTTCTGCTTCTACTCAGACTTGTGAGAACGATAATAAAATTATTAGCCCTTTAAAAGCAGAGCATTCACAGAATATACCCACATTTAATTGGTTCAATCAGGATGATATAAACGACAGGAATGACATTTTCGGGGCTTTGCCTAGTCAGCAAATACGACAGACGGTAAATGTAGTGAAGCCGAGTACATCTCAAAATGTTGACTATATTACTGATGCGAGAAGCAAAAGTGGGGGTACCAAAACTCTAACTCAGGCAACAAATGTTGCTCATTCAGCAGTTGTGGAAAATAACCAAGAAGCATTGTTAAAGAAAATTAAAGCTCTTGAGTTTTTGCTGTATAATGTGGATAAAGAAAACGAGGAAAAAGAGGACGCATTGTCTCAATGCGCCGACTTAGTTACAGAACTAACGAAGTTATTTTCCGAGAACGAAAATGTGTCTGAAAATTCTAATGCCGCAGTGATTTCTTTAGAGTCCCAGGTTCTATCTCAATCCGATGTTGAGCGGATTTCTAAGGAAAGAGGACAGCTAGAAGAAATGGAATTTACACCAATGAGACCTGATTTTGGAATACATTCAATGCCAATTGTTGAGGAGACCATTGAACCAAAAAAAGCCTACTTATGTTATAGCAAGGACCATCAGAAAGAGGGCCAAGAGTTATCTGCTATAGAGTCGCAAGTTCTCTCAGCGAGTCAATTGGATCAAATTAAAAGCGACAAAAAAGTGTTACAAAAGATTGAATTTGCAGAAGTAGGAGAGCTTATGGGAGAGCAACAGCAACCAGTAATTGAACCGTTAGTGCAGCCTGACCATGCATATATATGCCAGACGAAAGATGATAACGCCCATAGCTTAGAAGCTTTTCAAGAAAATGATGATGGATGGGGCTGGGGTCCTGAAGAAGCAAGACTTGAGGAAGAACACATGGTTGGTAACCAACACACACATCAAGTTGCAAATTTGCAATTAGAGGTGCATCAGTTGCAAGACACTCTAAAAATATTGCAAGTGGAAAGAGAAAATCATTTAGAAGAAATTAAACAATTACAAATAAAATCCGGCAAACTAATAAAGAAGTGTAAAGAATTGAAAATAAAATGCGATCAGGCTGGTTCGCTTAGACATCAAGATGATGGTAGTTTCTTCGACTTAAATGAAACAATTCAAGAAGAATTGAAAACCCAAGTTCTGAAATTGGAGAAAAAAATTACCGAAACTTCTACCGAATTGGATAGAGAGAAATTGGAAAAAGCAGAATTATTAAAGAAAATTGATGTGTTAACAACAGCACATGAAAAGATGATAGAAATGAAGGAAATCCAAGATACAGAAGTGTTAAGGTGGCGAAGGAAATACCAAGAAGCAGTGGAGAAGCTTCAGCAGCAAGAATGGGATAATAATGATTTTACAGATATTAAGAAACCAGTAGTAGATGCAGAAGTTTCGGCTAACTATAAAGTAGAAGAGCTGGAAAGAACAATTACAGATTTGACACTTGACAATGACGAACTGCAAGCCTTGCTTGAGGAACAGAAAAAATTGAGGTTGGAAGCTGAAAAAGCAAGAAATTCAGTAGATGAAACGCAAGAACTATCCAAACTAAAAGAGACTAATGATAATTTGAGTAGACAAATTGAAGATTTAACCAATCAAAACACTTGGCTTGCTAAAGCTAAGGAAGAACTTATTGAAAAGGAAGTGATGATTCAAAAGTTGCAGGAGCAAGTCGCCGAGCAGCGCAGTCTACTTGACGTTAGCGCTAACATGCAAAAAACCATTGAAGACTTGAACAACGAAAAAGTTGAACGGGAAAAAGTAGTTGCCCAACTAAGTGAAGATATACGAACCAAAATAGAGTCAGAGGGAATGTTGACAGAAAAGTTACATATGTTGAACCAGCAAATTGAACAGAAAGATTCTAACATTAACAGCTTAAAAACTTCTTTAAATGAGACAAAAAATGTGCAAACAATATGGGAAGCTACTGAAATACAATTAAGGAATGCGATAATTGAGAAGGAAAGTGAGCTTGCTACCATTAGATCAGAGAAAGAAACAAAAGACATGCAGAATCAACAACTTTTGGAACAGTTACAGAATAATGAAGAAAATCGAAACCTTTTGACACAGTTGGCAGCCAAAGATAAGGAAATCGCAGAGCTAGTGGCAGAAAAGGAATTGATGAATCAGGAGATACAAAAAATTTCCAATCAATTAGAAAAGATTAAAGAAAAAGAATTTGAGGAAAGGTTGGAAAATATTGTTTCAGAATTAAACTTAAACTGGCAAGCCCAAGTTGATCAGAGAGGCGAAGATGTAGCTGAAAGATGGAAAGCCCACCTCGAATTGGTTCAAAATGATTTTTCCTCAATTCAAGCGAAACTTGCGACTGATCTATCCAAAGTAGAGGAAAGATGCAATGTTCTAATTAATGAAAATAACGAATTGAGACGAAATGTCGATGCAGAGATTAGGAATGAAGTTGATAAAATTTCAGCTTTGCAACAGCAAATTTCAAGCAGTCAACAAAGTATCATTTCATTGAATGCCGATTTGCAGCAAAAGCAACACGAAATTGAGGATCTCAAAAAAAAATTATTAAATTATTCCTCTTTTGAAAGCGAATTAAATAGTTTAAGGGAGCATGTGGAGGAAAAAGATCGGCAACTGAACAGCATTGTCATCGAAACGAAGCAGAGGCAGTTTGATGAAAAACGAGAAGTAGTTGAAGAAATTGTATCACTCTTAGAGAAACATTCGGTAACTCCCTTGTCCTATGACAAGCAAGATATTGTTAACGAGTTTAGGAGACAGCTTGATTTGATGGACGGAAAGGACGCAGAAATTTCGCAGTTAAGAAACGCGCTGGCAGATATAAATGCCAAAAAAGATCGAGAAATAATTGGTCTTAACCACGTAATTGAAGATTTGGAAAAGGAAGTGGTTCTGCTGCATGAAAAAGATGCCGAGATAGTCAGGTTAACTAGCAGTATAGAAAATATAACTGAAGAGAAAGTAGCTGTTGAGCAGGAATTGATTAAAACGCAACACGAAATTTCGAACTTACAAGTGGTTTTGAATGAGTATAAAGAGAAACACGACAATGACGCGCGAGAAAATTTAAAACTTTTGGAAACTTTGAAAGAAAAAGATAATCAGCTTGACCAATTAAAATACCGATTAAATCAAATTCAAGAGACAAACGATAATAATAAAGAAGTAGAAAGGCTAAATTTTGAAATAGCACAAGGGAGACAAGACTGGGAAGCTTTAAAACAATACGTCTCAGAGTATCAAACTCAATTGTCTACTATGCAGCAACAAATGGCTAAAAAATCCCAAGAGATGGAAGTGATTAGGCAACAGATCAGTGTTTATCAGCAGACTATTAATTCAAAAGATGAAGAAATTAGGTCCCTTCAAAATGCATTGGCAGATAAGGAAATGGAGTATAATATTAGCATGGAACACATTCAAAATAGGCAGCGGCAGTACGAAGAATTATTATCTTCCAGCCAAGAAGAAATAGCAAAACTTCAAAAATCTCTGGAAAATAATAAAAATCAACAAGAGCAACATCTACAGAATCAAAAGTTACTTTCTGAAAAAGATGCACTTAATACTAACCTTCAGGTGCAAATAAATGAAAAAGCAGCCATGATCAAAGAGCTGGAAGAGAAATTGTTTGAACAATCAAAATTGGTTGATGAGGATACTAAGCAATTGGAAGAATTAAAATTAATAATTGAAGATCAAGTTGTAAAAATTGAAGAACTTAAAAAACAACTTTTTGATGTGAGCAATCAATATGATAGTCTTATTGCCGAGATGGACATGAGGCGCCCATCTGCAGTTACGCAACAGCCTTCATCATCTTCAGTTGTGGTAAGCTTCGCCTATACAGGGTTAAATGACTTTGCGTCCAAAAATTTAAATGTAAAAGTAAGAAAAAGTAAAACACTGCCACTTCTATTTCTTAAAGAACCTCTATTTCATGCGTCTACATTCCAAACTCGTTTTCTCTCACCCTGTTAACCCAGAATTAACCTCATTATTATTAACATATCATCAAGGGACATCATGTATTTGTTGCGGTCAGCATGATTGTAAACTTCCTGTTTCTTGCAACAATAAAACACTTTTTTACACTATTTACACAAATCTTTTTATATATAATATAATAATATAACCGCAAAAACTTAAATTGTAAACATTTCTTTAGAATCAGCCTGCTCCTAAAAAAACACACGTTTATGAAGATGATCCTACCGAACCTGTAAGCAGAGCTGAGCTGGATATAGCTCTTTATATGTTGCACCAGCGTGACGTTCGCTGTGAAGAATTAACTGTTGAATTAACGCAACTGCTAGAAGAGCGAGATACTCTTCAGTTGAGACTTTCCAACGCGATTAGAGAAAAAGAGGAGCTTAGAAGACGACTTCCAGGTTGGATATATCTACTTTATAATTTTGATGCTATATTAACGACGAATTAATTTCCCAAACAGGGTCAAGTGCATCATCTCAAGAACAAGATCCGTCTTCAATACACAAAAGTAAATCCTCGGAAATATTTCTGGCAGCAACTGGCACAGAACTGGCTAGAGAACCACTGGAAAGTGATACACACCTAGCTTCAAAGTAAGTAGAGATCTTGTTTAAAAGGTGAATAAAGTGTATTGGTTTAAAAAACGAATTCCATAGAGCAATTAAGAATTACCAGTATTTATGAGTTTTTAAACAGTTATTTGTGGTACTCAGATCAGCATAATTCTTATATGACTAACATGTCGCATAAGATAAGAATCGATGATCTATGAGAACCGCTCTAGTCTGGTTGTAGCACAATTTTAGACTAAACTGCAATAACTGCCATTTTGCGACGGACAAAAAAAAATTAAGAGATCAATTCTGCTCATAAATGAATGCAAATATCTTTTTTTTTAAGGAAATCAGTGGCGTGCCACTGACCGTCTATGAAGAAATAATATTTTGGTTAATTAGGTCGGCACTGCACTGGTTAAATCGAGAACTTTTTTTGTGGAAAATAAAATATCTATCTAAAACAAAATATCTAGTTTTTAGTTATCAACTAGTGTCTTTCAGAAAAAAAAAATAGAAATCTGTTCTTCTTACTTTTACAGTTTTAATGTAATAACATAACATCCTAACAACAAGATAAATAATAAACGATTTTTTATGTATTTAAGCGTACTTCGATTTTTTGAATGTCATATTAACGATATTGTGATGACCACGGAGAGAACAGGTTTTTATTTTTTTAAGCGAAACCATGACATTGAAAAAAATCAAGAAATTAATTTTTTAAATAAATGATTGGAGATTGTAAGAATAATTTTTATTTTAAAAGAAATCAGTGGCGTACTCATCAATGTCTGCCAGGTGAGATTCCGTACGCCACCGTATTTAAAAAAAATATGGCACACTATAATGCCTCTTGATTCATTAAAATATCTAAAGTGTGAAGTAAAGTATTACAGATATTAAAAAAATATATTTTATTGTTGAAAATTTTACCACTCTGTATCTCAAAAGTTAAGACGTTTAGAAGAAATTCAATTATAAAACACCCTGTAGGCATATTGAGCTGTTTATTGCATATGTTACTCCGAACAGAGTGAACAAGAATCCAGAATTGATTTGAATAAATTGAAAATTTTTATGGTCCTACATGTT
Organism: Cylas formicarius; assembly: GCF_029955315.1. Taxonomy (NCBI): domain Eukaryota; kingdom Metazoa; phylum Arthropoda; class Insecta; order Coleoptera; family Brentidae; genus Cylas; species Cylas formicarius. Next base: position 10,640,672 of record NW_026844352.1, on the reverse strand, counting down.
ATAAAGTTTTATCATCTGCAATTTAAAAAATTGAAAAATGTTTAATAAAGTAGTCATTTTATTCCCCCGGTAAACATCATATGTATGTTATCTGCAATAACACAACCAAAACTTAAAGTCGGACTTCTTAATGACCTAGTGTATGAGTGATATAGGTTTACCTTTACATTAATTCTCGTTTTTAAATTCAAGATTGTCAGAGTTGAAGAACATAGGTTACAAAAAGGACAAAACATTCGTCGATGAACAAGAATTGAGGCAAAGACAGCAGTTAGCCATTATGCAGCAACATATAAACGAAGCTTCGAAGTTGCCACCGGAAGCAGCCGCAAAGCTAGTCGACGCCACTTATACCCTTTGTAAGTTAATTCTTCATAATTATAATTCCTAGCTGTGCTATGGGATACCTCACCATTCGCAAATTAATTCTCTAGTGGTGGCGCTGCCAACAGTAAACAAATATGACTCTTTGGACGTATTTAATAATAATAACAACCTTTTACAACCTTTTTCCTGGCTGATTCTAGCTGCATCAGCGAATATAAAGCATCTCATTCGTGATTCAGTTTTTGTGGTGTGTCTTCTTCTTAAGTGCCATCTCCATTCAGTGAAGATCGGCAACAATCATGGCAAATTCTTCTCTATTTTGCGCTTTTCTTAGTGACGTGTGCGAATCTAAACCAGTTCAGTCTCTTATGTTTTTCAACCAATTGTATTTGTCATGTCTCATAAGATGACCGAGATATACTGTTTTTCTATTCTTTATTGTATCGAGATGCTTGTGTTCCTTGTTCACTTGATATAGAACTTTCAAATTTGAAACGTGATCAGTCCATGATATCCTTAACATTCTGCTTATTTTTAATATACATAACTCAACACCGTAAAGAAGGGTGGAGTGCACTACCATTTGACGAAGTTATGTCTTGTGTGAATGCTTAGACTGTTGTCGCAGAGAAGGTTTCGCACTTTTAGGAAGTTTGTTCTTGCCATTTCGATATGTGCTCTTATTTCTACATCGGGATTTACGTCTTCACTGATCCAACTGTCAAAATATCTGAACTTAGAGAGACTCTTGCTATTGGGTATCTCAAGTTGTTCAACAATCTACCATTTACCTTTATACGTCCTCTGTTTCCTTGAGTGCACTTTGGCGTGTGGTTAGCAGGAATTCCAACTTTTACTTCCCAAGTAGTTTTTCACTTTTTTCCACGATTGTAAAATCGGCAATTCGGGAACGTCAGTGTGTTCAGCCTCCGCCCACTTAAGTAAGTGAATTTTACTTGATTTATTGATTTTCATTTTAAAATGGTTATTGAATAAACATTTCGTTCTCAATAAGATTTTCCGTAGTCGGGTAAAGGCGGCGCAAGGCTTAATGCTGTAGAAGTGTTTAACTGTGACTTTTGGTAATAGCGTTCTGACTTGGGTGTGGCGAAATATGAATATATGTATATAGGAATATATATATATATATATATATATATATATATATATATATATATATATATATATATATATATATATATATATACTTAAGAAATGGTTCTTGGGTTTTTTTTGGTCCTTTTTTAGCGAAATTAAAATAAGTTTCCGTTACTTGTGAAACATTTTATTTTTTGTGACGTTTCGGCCTTCAAGACCTTCTTCAGACATTTAATTTTAACCTACAAAAATGTGTTTTTAAATAAAATTATTTATAGCATTGTTTTCCTGGTCATAATTAAAACATAGATAAAAATGTGTATAGGAGTCAGCATTGAAATGATTAAAAATTGCTAGTGCAAGTCAATAGAACAAACAAACTGATTAAAAATTGTATAAAAATAGATGCACAACAATAATACATAATTTTTTATATTACGATTACATACATACCTTAAGCCAAAAATCAACGGTTCACTATATAGTTGTTTGGTAATTTACAGTTTTACAACATTCACAACAGACATATTGAATATGTAAATCGACAAGCCACATTGATAAGACGACGAACCAAAACAATAATGCGAAGCCCGGATGTACGTTTCTTCACAGTAGGACAACGGAGTTTTTTTTTTTTTTTCTAAAGCTTTTTTTTTTTGTTTGTGTGATATTCACGGGTTAATGTGTCTCTTTATTTAATTAAGTTGTGATAAATTTTGCTGAGATTTTTTGTGTCAGTCTTAGAGTTTATGGCGTTTGGATTTTTTTGGATCTCAATCATTTCATAAAATTCCCGTCTTTTTGTGTGCCTTTCTGAGCGTAAAATTTTCACACTTTGAAAGTCAAACGAGTGCTGATTCTCCCTGGAATGGCTCGAAAGAGCAGTGTTATTTTTTTTGTCATATTTATGGCCGTTTAAGCGACTTTTTAAGTATTGACTAGTTTGTCCGATGTAGACACCGTTACAATTTTGGCACGGTATTTGGTACACCACGTGGCTTTTTTCCTCGTCAGGGATTTTTGATTTTAATTTACTAAAGTTTTGTTCTAATAATTAAAATCAAAAATCCCTGACGAGAAAAAAAGCCACGTGGTGTACCAAATACCGTGCCAAAATTGTAACGGTGTCTACATCGGACAAACTAGTCAATACTTAAAAAGTCGCTTAAACGGCCATAAATATGACAAAAAAAATAACACTGCTCTTTCGAGCCATTCCAGGGAGAATCAGCACTCGTTTGACTTTCAAAGTGTGAAAATTTTACGCTCAGAAAGGCACACAAAAAGACGGGAATTTTATGAAATGATTGAGATCCAAAAAAATCCAAACGCCATAAACTCTAAGACTGACACAAAAAATCTCAGCAAAATTTATCACAACTTAATTAAATAAAGAGACACATTAACCCGTGAATCTCACACAAACAAAAAAAAAAGCTTTAGGAAAAAAAAAAAAACTCCGTTGTCCTACTGTGAAGAAACGTACATCCGGGCTTCGCATTATTCTTTTGGTTCGTCGTCTTATCAATGTGGCTTGTCGATTTACATATTCAATATGTCTGTTGTGAATGTTGTAAAACTGTAAATTACCAAACAACTATATAGTGAACCGTTGATTTTTGGCTTAAGGTATGTATGTAATCGTAATATAAAAAATTATGTATGTTTTATTGTTGTGCATCTATTTTTATACAATTTTTAATCACTTTGTTTGTTCTATTGACTTGCACTAGTAATTTTTAATCATTTCAATGCTGACTCCTATACAAATTTTTATCTATGTTTTAATTATGACCAGGAAAACAATGCTATAAATAATTTTATTTAAAAACACATTTTTGTAGGTTAAAATTAAATGTCTGAAGAAGGTCTTGAAGGCCGAAACGTCACAAAAAATAAAATGTTTCACAAGTAACGGAAGCTTATTTTAATTTCACTAAAAAAGGACCAAAAAAAACCCAAGAACCATTTCTTAAGAATATATAAAATCAAAAGGATCCAAGAACTCACAAACTAGAAATATATATATATATATATATATATATATATATATATATATATATATATATATATATATATATATATATTATTGTAGTTGTAATTTCCTATGTAATTTGAGATTAATTTTTCAGCGCGAGACGTACAGAGTCCGTCTAAAGTGTTACTAAATTGGCTGTGGGGAAACAGTACCCCGAAAGCGAACGAATCGTGAGGATTCAGGATTGTAGATAAGCTTATTGTTGGTATTTTATGTAATTTTTAAGTGAGAAATTGTATATTTGTTTATATAACAACTACTAAATGGTTTTCAACTAGTTTGCTATTTCTTTCTGATTTAAAAATAGAATATTATGCAACAAGTTTATCGAGGTGTTGCTCATAAAGTCCAGTCAGAGCAATTGACATAACTGCACCACTGCTCTCACAGAGTACTATACTTTTACATAACAATGTCTCATAAAGTGGACGGTAAAAATTGATGCGCGCTGTTATTTTCATAGATTTCGTATATGTTGGAAGAATGCCCCTAAATTTCACACACTAACCTGTACTTTACCCCATTTTCTTTCTAAACAGCAATCTCCACTCACTTGTTTTCCCATTTAACAAGATCACAGAGAAAGTACATAAAGTCACACATCTAAACTGAAAATTGTCGAACAGGCAAACTGTCAATGACCATGTTGGTCAATGAACGTCGCAAGGTCTTATCGGTTGAAACCGAGATTTGAAATAGCGGATCTTATTGGCCAAAAGAACAATGTCTGACTACATTAAATTTTTCAGTATTTTTGGTTCATGTCTAAAACCTATGAAAAATATCACTGAAAGCGACATCTTATTTTGTTTTATTTTAAAGTGGTTGAAACAATATATTACAAAAATTGTAAATAACAAGATTTATTAATAAAATTAACACAATGGAATAGAATTTGAAAGATTCCTAGACATTAACAGAGTAAAACTTAAAATAATGGAAGTACACAATTTTGCTTTGTATAGGTCCACACGATATCCGTCTAAAAATTTATTAAAATAGATAATTATTTCATTAAAGAGTGGACCACTGCTTTGACATTTAAGGCCTTTAAATCTGTATAAGTTTGACCAGTGCCAACAAAAACTATTGGTTGTCCAGTAATGTAAGTCATTGAAATTGCCGCTCCAACCTAAAATAAAAACCGCCAACGATTGCTGGAAATTTTGGATGCTTGCAGTGAAAAATACAGACAAACAAATCAAATTGCGTGTGCTTGCTAGCTAGCTGCTAGTGAATATTATTATACTGTGCTCACCTTGTCATCAATAGTATCAAATTTTGTTAAAACAATACCATCAATTAAATGTGGCTGACTGGAGGAAGAGTAATCTGCCAGAGCTTGATTGAATTTCACTAGCTGATCTACAGCTTCATTGCCTACTAGTGCTTCCCCAACAAACAATACCAAATCTGGCTCGTTGACCTTAATCAACTTTGTTAAAGCTCTCATCAGAGGTTCATTATCCTAGAAATTATTGAATACATTTCAAAATCAAACAGAAACAAGGAAGAACTCAACCTGCATCCTTCCGGCTGTATCAATCAGGACAACATCAATCTTGGAGTCTCGAGCAAAACGAATTGCTTCCATAGCAATACCTGCGGCATCCTTTCCATACCCTTTTTCATATAATTCAACCATTTGCATACCTCCATGTTTCTGTGGAGGATGTAGGGCATTTAAGTGTCTGGTGTGAGTTCTTAGCTGCTCAACAGCACCAGCTCTGAAAGTATCGCAAGCAGCAATCAGCACCCTTAAATTGTTTTCTATTAACCAGAAGCAAATTTTTGCTAAGTTTGTTGACTTTCCTACTCCATTAACCTAGAAAAGAATTAATTAATCATAAGCACAAAGGCCGCCAACAAACATTACCCCACAAAATGTCATAATAAAAGGTCTGCCCTGCCTTTGGGCTTCTAGACAATCTCTCAAAATATCAACTCTTCTGTTTGGACTTAAAATTTGTACCAAAGAATCTGTTAAAGTATTTTTGACGATGGTGGTAACTGAGTCGAATGTCCCTAAAATTTTTCCTTCTAACTTGGCAGATACAGAATCACACAGCTTTATTGCTATGTCTGCGGCAACATTTTTGCCAATAAGATGATCTCGCATTTTTTCCAAAACTGGTTTGGTATCAGCGGCTGTTAAATTCTTGGAGCCGACCAGGCTTTTAAAAATAGAAAACATTCCGCCTTTAGATGAGGATTTTTTGCTTTCCTGTTGCTGAATTTCTTCGTCAGATTCTTCATCAGAAGATTCCACTTCCAAATCCTTAATTCCACCTTTCATCTGTCCAACAATCTATCAAGGATACAATATTCAGTAGAAAATTTTATAGAAAACACTTTTATTACCTCTGTATCAGCTGTAAAGTGACTTTTAATATCTTCTGGTTTATCAGTAGTTCTTTCCAATGACTGAAGATCTTTGTTTGTACCTCCCAAATCCCAAACTCTTGGTTTTTTACCAGCTTTTTCAGTGTTGGGGCTTTTGGGACTTTTCCTAAAACCAATTTTTCATATCTCAATTGGCAAACACAATAAACAAACATACTTTGACTCTGTTTTTTTCTTTTGCATTTTCAAAGCAAATTTAGCCCTGCTGGCAGCTATTAAATCTTCTTCAACAGAATTTGTTTCCTTTAAGTTATTAGGTGAAGAAGGTAAAGTTTTATTTTCTAAAATAAAAGTTTTGACAATAACTTACACTAATTAAAAAATATAGGTATATATGAGAGACTGCCTTCATATTTTAGTATTAGAATTTGGTAGATTGTTAGTCATAGAAAAGAAAAATTATATGAGACTGATTACTTGATGCATTGTTCATATACAGGGTGTTTCATAACTTATCCACCAGCCAGTAATTCTCAAAATCAAAATAAGATATTTTTTTTATAGACGCACAGTGTTCAGTTATGCAATACCATGTATAGATGTGTCTGTATGTATGTATTACTTTCTGAATCATCTACAAAATTAACTTCTTTTTTCTTGGTAGTTTTGGTTGGTTTTTCTTCACCCTTGCGCTCAATCATAGAAGCAACTGTCTTCTTAGATTTGAAAGATTCTTCAAATGTTCTCATTTGTTTTGGTATATTTGCTTGCACCCTTCCCCATTCTTCTGCCCTTTGAAGCACTTTTTTATAATTACTAATAAAATCAAAATCGGCAAAAAAATGTCGATCCGACAGCTCATTCTTGTATTTATCTCGGAATTCCAAATGCACATCATTTAAAAACTTATCAACATAGGATAGCTGCAAAATTTTCTGATATGCAACCACAAATAGCAAATCAAACTCATTGTCTAACTTATACTGAAGTAATAAGCCGTTATCTTCATAAAGGTTTGTAGGCCTTTCCTAAAAGAATAATAAATAGCAGGAAGAAACATTTCATTAAAAAGTTAATTTATAACTTTTATTAAAAGTACCTGTAAAATGACATTTTGTATCAATGCATTTACAGAACTGGTAAATATCTGATTGGTACTTTGGAAACACCACAAAACGATGCCTCCTTTACTGAAAATTGTAAATAGATCCAACATATTTGTAGACACACTACCACTAGATATAAATTAAACACGTCATTCTATCGTCCAACTAGAAATATCACTAATTAGGTCAGAATCTGGGTCTTCTTCTTTTCTCTTAGCGCAAATGCAAAGTTGCAAAAAATATCAATTTTACATTTCATATTGTTTTCTTCTATTGTTATTTTTTCGTATCTTGCGCATATTTGCGTGTTAACATTGTATGCGTATATAAGTTAAATTAATTATGGATAATTTATAACATAATATCTGAAAAACAAAACAAATCCCATAAATCTGGGGGATTTCATTATTTTCTAGATGTGTCTGTCACTGCCAAAATAGTCTGTGCTCTTCTACGTCCAAACGTCAATGCGTAAGGTTTGTATTTATTTTTATTAATAAAAATCTACAATCATCTCAATAATTGGAACCGTTTTATGCTGGAATTGCTTTTATATCTTGAACTATATAGGCTGATCAGTTAATAAGTTGCCATATTTATATAATTTTTAGGCTGTAAAAATTAGTTGTGATTTATAGGTTAAAATTCGTTGCTTTTTTTGTGTTTAATTAAACTATAATTCAATTTTAGGATGAAACAAATCGTGACAAATCAAACGGTTAAAATCCCGGAAGGGATTACCGTAAGTACTAAATCGCGCGTCATTACTGTAAAAGGACCCAGAGGTATCTTAAAAAGGTCATTTAAACATCTGGCTTTGGATATTCGTATGGTAAATCCCAGACTGCTGAAAGTGGAGAAATGGTTCGGTACCAAAAAAGAGTTGGCTGCAGTTAGGACCGTCTGTTCTCATGTAGAAAACATGTTAAAAGGAGTAACTAAGGGGTACTTATACAAGATGAGAGCCGTATATGCCCATTTCCCTATTAATTGTGTTACCACCGAAAATAACACAATTATTGAAATCAGAAATTTCTTGGGAGAAAAATACATCAGAAGGTACAAACCTTTAAGTTGGTGGTGGCGTCTGTTAGGTTTTTTACTATAATTTCAGAGTGAAGATGGCTCCTGGTGTGACTGTAAAGAACTCGACTGCCCAAAAGGATGAACTTATCCTTGAAGGGAATTCCTTGGAGGATGTTTCGCGATCCGCTGCTTTAATCCAACAGTCCACAACAGTTAAAAATAAGGACATACGTAAATTCTTGGATGGATTGTATGTATCGGAAAAGACAACTGTTATACAAGATGAAGCATAACAAGTATGTTTATTAATAAAGTTTTAAGTTCGTCATTTGGGGTTTTACTGAAACTACCTATTTATACCCTTTTTTTTAAGGTTGGAACTTTCTGTATTTGTTGTAAAGTTAGAGATTTCAGTAAATGCACTAGTGTTGTTTTTTAAAGAAATTAAATTATTGAAAGGAATGAAGGTATACTTCAAGTGAGGGAAAGGGGCTGTTCCCTAATCAGCAATTTTTTGGAAACTGAATTTGCCCATATGCTGAAAATTCAAAACACCTTCAGAAAAATCATCTTTATTTTGTAAAAAATAAATTATATGTAAATCAAAGTACAATATCATAAAATTTAGCTGTTGGTGCATCACAAAAAGTATGTCTTTGGCACTGAATTATATTTGATGAACATTGTGCTGAGATGGGAGTTAATTTAACAATGAAAATAAATAAGATGTGGCAGTCTTGCCTTGGCAATTGGGTGAACTTTATCACCACTTATCTTGGGTTGAAAATCTTCTCAAGCTGTTTTTCCTCTCGTGGATTTTCTGGAATGAAAAACACTTCCGCGTCTGGATTAGTAGGGGCTCCTGATTGCAAGAGTATTTGATTAACATAGGTGTCTCTACTTAGATCTAGTGGTAGTTGGGGCGTTTCTAGCTTCTCTACTGAGCCTAAGGAGTTGTCTTCTAGGATCTGGACCGGTTTCACATCATCCCATTCAGTATTTCGATATCTGATACTGCTTATAGAATTGTCGCTTAATGTTGTTGGATTGGCGTCATCATTCCATGCGCTGCTATAGCGTGTTATATTCTCAGGCCCTTTAGAGGAGTCCATTTCGTCAAATGTTTCGATGTTATTAAATGTGCCAACCTAATTGAGAGAAAATAGTGCGGTGGAAATGAAATGTGCAAAACATATAAAAGAATACTCGCGCATGATTATGAACCCTATGTCCTGATAAACAACAAAGACAAGCGTGTAGGTACCCCTCTATGGACCCTGTGGGTATAACCATACAGGCTGCACTTTGAATCGCACAGGTAAAAAATGTGGGGATTGGAATTTACGACTCTTGTCTTTGTTACTATGTGGTTGTGACTGAAGCCTTAGAGACTCAAGAATTAGAAGAGTTAGTAACAGAGTTCTGAAGCTAGATTAGTGGTGAATGTGAGGGAATATTAAATTAATAAAGCATGGCATACATGTGGTATTTGACATTATATTATTCATCCATTTGAAGTGGAACACAAATTCCAAAAAAAATATTCATGTTGGAAATGTGTTTAAAATGAGAAGCTCCTTCTCTTTTTAATAACAAAAGAATACTACGAAAATACCGATATAAAATGCACATTTCAGAGGAGTGCTTCCAATATAAATAGGTCACAATGTGGAGTACATTAGGTTAAAAACTTCAGTGGTCAGATAATTAATTGACAATCTAACCAACTAGAGGCTTTAATCTATCTTCCACATTTCTATTGAGACCTTTTCTGATTTTAATATTTATAAAAAAATGTTGTATTGACATCTTCTTTCGCTAGTTATGAACGTGACTCTTTGGCACACGTATTTCATTTTTGGTTAAATAGATATTGATGACATCATACTATACCTGGCTATTATTAATCGGTCACAAAATTAATATGCAGTTGTTGCACCTTTCTATTTTAATACAATAATTTTTTGTTAGTGATCATAGTGATCAATATGAGACCCTGGAAAATATTTTTTTAGGTTTCCAAGACGATTCTAAAATTTGTGTCTGAAGTAGCAAAGCATTATTTGAGCAATTTTTGTTATAAAATCTCTTTCACCTAACTATTAAAATAAAGTTCTAGAGGCTGAGTCAATGTTTTTTTAATAAAAAAAAAAAGCTTAGAACCCCTTATAGACTGATTTTAACAAATTTGATCTCCTTGGAAAAAACCTTTATTGGTCCATCAAACCCATCTTATCTGTGATGTGAAAGTTCTTAATGATGCCGTTGGAAACGCGCTTATTTATAAGCAGAAAAAGTCTTTAAAAAATTAAATGCATCAAAATAACTTTTTTTCTATAAAAATGTAGCGAAATAATAGACACCCTTTCTTGATGCATTGTTGCAAGCTTAAAAGATCTAAGAAAGAAAGTTTATATTATTGTTTTTAATTTTTTAGAGAAATGGAGGTTAAATTGCCTAAGTCGTTATGTTACTGTCTACTTTAAAGCAGTTAAGCATGCAGGCACGCATTTGCACTAAAATAAGGAAACTTAAAAAAATTTCTATAAATATTTAATATACACATTTATATATATTTTTACAGTCCTATATTAACAATATTTATTAATTATGATAAGGTCCATAACAATGAAAAATATAATGATAAAAATAATAGATTAGTAAATATTGCAGATGGATTTCTAACGCACAATTATATACGTAAAAATATTTCAAAACATTGCAACATTTTCTTTTTCAGTCCTAAGCGAAATAATTATTATAAAAATGCCCTAATGGTGTAAGTATGTATTTTGTAACAGTGTTATTTTATGTAAAGAAAGGATCCTTGATATAAGCTCGGGACTTAAGCTGCCTTTATTAATTTTTCTGGAAAACTGTTAGTATTACCAACCTCTTTGGACTTGGGGATTTCATTTTCGAAGCTGTTCTCTGAACTTTCCCGGTCTTTGTTGTTGTCCGGGATGGTTTCCGCTTCCTTTTCGGTAGTCTGTTCGCTACTGTCCGGTTTGACGTCTATGATTCGAACTTTGAAAAAGGTGCCACCCAAATCGTCTTGGTTTTCGTATGCCGTCTCGTTGATTACAACTTTATGTCCGTCGATAACCTGCAATCATAATAATAATTTTTTTGTATTTCCATATTAAATGATCATCACGAGGCATCACTTGGCCTAATGTAATTAAACATTTACAAAAATTCTAAAATATTAAAAAGACAGGATAATGTACCATCTGCAGACACGTTAAAATTTAAAATTAAAAGAGTAAAGGTTCGACCGACGACCTCTCGTTTAAATTTATAACTGTTCCCACCCTAACTACGCCAGTGATATGCTCTTATTGCCCGATAATAGGGACGTCTTTAACGAAAAACTTGAGTTGTGTAAAGCGATACTGAGTCTAGGGTTGTAGAATTGACCGGTCCATTTTTTGTGTGTGACCAAAATACCTTTAAAAATACCATGAAATTTATATTTATTTATTGATATTCTGCGTTACGTCGCCGTCGCGTTGTTCTGGGAACCAAATGGAGTCGATATTATTATTGGGATTCCCCAATCGCCTTAAGTGTCGTATTCGGATATTCCTTGAGGAGGGTTATAGGTAAATTGGACATCACATGCAAATAATAATTTAATGTAAAATTATTATTAAATAATTATAGATAACACTCTACCATTGCAAAATGTTATTTAAAACATCTTTTGACTAGTCAATTAAAAAGTGGACTTAGCATAAAGGTCAGAGTTTTTAAATAGACTGAACGAACATAACCAGCGACATAATGAATTGCTTAGTTTAAGTCTAGTCCCAAATTTTAATCATCGCGAATCAGTAATAATAAAATAAATAATATTGTGAAATAAATTAAGTGCTCTGTTGTTCATTTTCTATCATGTTAATTTTGAATGTCTTTAAATAAACTTAATAGACAACGAAAAAGAAAATGACACGTTTCTAATTTTTCCTACTTCACTAAAAAAGTGTTTTTCGCATAAATTCGTAAAAAAAAACATTTAAACAAATTGCAAAATATCGATTCGTCTTTTTTTTTCTCAAGAATAGTTTATCAATTTAAGGTTACGGTTCAAGCTTCCAAGCTAAATATGTTTCAAACTTAATATTTTAAGGGGTCCATTTGTATTAAAAAATTTTTTGAAATCACGTCAAATTTCCTGCAGCCTCCTTTAGGGACTTACATGGAGTCGATATTATTATTGGGATTCCCCCAATCGCTTAAGTGCCGTATTCGGATATTGCTTGAGGAGGGTTATAGGTAAATTCGACTTCACATGCAAATAATAATTTAATATAAAATACACATTATTATTAAATAATTATAGATAACACTCTATCATTGTAAAATGTTATTTAAAACATCTTTTGACTAGTCAATCAAAAAGTAGACTTAGCATAAAAGTCAGAGTTTTTAAATAGACTGAACGAAAACCAGCGACATGATGAATTGCTTAGTGTAAGTCTAGTCCCAAATTTTAATTATCACGAATCAGTAATAATAAAATAAATAATATTGTGAAATAAATTAAGTGCTCTGTTGTTCATTTTCTATCATGTTAATTTTGAATGTATTTAAATAAACTTAATAGACAACGAAAAAGAACATGACACGTTTCTAATTTTTCCTACTCCACTAAAAAAGTGTTTTTCGCATAAATTCGTAAAAAAAAACATTTAAACAAATTGCAAAATATCGATTCGTCTTTTTTTTTTCTCAAGAATAGTTTATCAATTTAAGGTTACGGTTCAAGCTAAATATGTTTCAAACTTAATATTTTAAAGGGTCCATTTATATTAAAAAAATTTTTGAAATCACGTCAAATTTCCTGCGGCCTCCTTAAGGGGCTTACATCTCCACAGGGGTGTTAGTTTTTCGTGTTCTATCTAAATTTTATAGATTTCCCGCATTGTCCCAAACACTAGGTATAGCACCATCGCTCCTAACTACCATTTTTTTTTAACTTTTACTACCTCGTCTACGTTGCTGCAAATGTATATTTACCTTAGTAACGGAGGTTTTGTTAGCCTTTCCCAAGTCAATATCACCGAAACGTGGGAAAACTGGTAGACCTTCCAAAGCAAAGTCCGGAATTTCTTCTGTAGAATTTCCCCTCTTCAACGGGAACCTCTTCAGTAGATCTTCAATTTGTTGCCGCATTCTCGTCATAACACCTTGAATATAAAACATACCACTTCTGTAGACAACATTATATGATTGTGTTTGCGACCGTATATGTTTAAATTAAAATAATGTGGTTACCAGCTTGCTACTGACATAACCACCCAGTTATTTAATACACTGTGATGACCAAAAACGTATGAAACCATTAAATGTCTGCAATGTTATCGAAATGTAGTAGTGGAATTAGACATTAAGTTTTTTTTACAATTATTTTGATATCTGATACTTCGATATCTCTAAAAATTACGGGGATTATATATGGTTCCAGACAATATTTGAATATCACAATGGATCGCAATTCATTTTTGTGAAATTGATAATATAAATGCAGTGCTAATTTTTAAACGCCCAAATGCTTCGCAGAAATCACGATTCTTATCCGTCACTTTAAACATTCGATTATGTTAAAATTCTACGTTCCGAGACCGCAAGCTTCCGATAAGAATCCAAACGTTATTGCTATTTTTAACCTGAACAGCATTTGCACACTTTGCAGGCCATTTTTAAGTCTTCACAAATTCACAACCTTTCGAAGATTTGGAATAAACTAACTCCCGGCTTTGCATTCTGCGGAAACAAAACAAAACACCCACTGTATATGGGGACGTGGGTTGCATTAAATAGGTGTAGAATAATCTAGCAATATCCTACAGAAGACCTTGTGCACTTCCAATTAAGGGACCTTTGATGCTACGCTATTTTAATTAACAAATTACAATTATTACTGGCGTAGGTACTATTGTCGGCAGCGAGCGCAGCCTTGTTGCAGTAATTCAAATAATACCAGTCTTTGGTTAGTTAGTCGGCAAAGTCGCTTTTCTATATTCGATTTTTCTAACATCTGCATGTTAGAGAAAAGGTGTTTCCTAAATTGAGTCTTTTTTGAAAAGCTTAGAATGCATAGACATTCTGTCACCAAAAATAACGGACGTTGGACATCAGATCTTATTTATGGACGGTAATATGCAGAAAAACTAATTTAATTAGTTTTCTTAGTTTTTGTTTGTTATTTTGTAACTTGCTTTTTAAAATTAATCATTGTTTATCATTCCATCAAAGCTTACGCGATGATTTTTGTGAGGATCTAAGATAAAAAGATATATTAACAAGTACCCTGCGCACAATTTCTAACGTGCACCTCGAGAAATTGTTTCCCAAAGTCTGTTTTCGGCGAAGAAATTAAAATGCAGAAACTTAATACATCGAGTAAGCAAGTCTTCAAACACAGCAATTCTGAACTACCTCAAATTCACTCAGGGTACTCTCAACCTCAATCTGTAAGTTTATTACATATAAACCACAAACTGTTATTGGATAGATGTTCGTAAGTGAAGAACTAGCGGGTTTCTTTGGCAGCAAAACAAAAACAATACAGAAAACAAAAAACAAACAGTAGCAAACAAGCGTTGTCCCTGGTCTTGGGTGTATTGTTGAACATATCGACAATATAGTAATCACTGTGTGAGAATAATTCAAATAATACGTTATGTATGCAATTTCTTCCCAGAAATGTTATTATAGAGTATGATTTTTTAATTAAAGTGAATGGAAAATCCATAAAGATTACAGATGTAGATAAATTTCTTGGTTTGAACATTGTAGCTCCCAAGATTGATTGTGTATGGGAAAACATTAGTTCTTTGTGTTTTTAGTAAGAAGATGAAAAGGAACTGTTTCTGAAGATGTTCCTAAACTTTGGTCATCGTTTGTTAATTGATCAAAAATGTCTTTTCTACCTTGTTATTAAGGGTTTTAACAAAATATGGAATTTTAATGATGTAAAAGTCAACATGAATTTAAAACCTAACTTAATTATCCTAGTTGTATTTCACTTATTTCATTAGTTTTTAATCGTATTCCTATCCTACAGTTTTTGGCTTCTTTTAAAATTAATTGTCTATTTTGAATATTCTGTCCTTTCACTGGTCAACTTTTTAAATGTGTGTTGACTAATTTTATTATTTAGTTATGCAGGTTCATAAATCACGAAGCTGAAACAAATCTGAATAAATAATGTTAATGGTATCCGGAATATGTTCTGATAGCAAAAAAGTATTGTTATTAATATGTATATCGGTATACATATAATTGTCCATGCCTAGCAAAATTCTTGTCATTTAATATTTAGAATACAAAAGCAATTATGTTTTTTTGTCAAGAATCTTATTAATTTGCCGTAAAACTCGGATGGCAGCTTTTCCATTAACTTTGTTACTTGGAATTTTTTTAATACTTGTTATGATTCCATTTGTGTTTTAATGGGGAAATCCAGGCAAGTTATTGGATTCAAAGGTCAAGTTCACACGTGATCCCGCTTAGATATTCAGAGATATGCTTATTATATATTTGGCGTGTGTTGTTTGGTTAGTCATATTTGTACTCTACGCAGAAGCTAGAGATCCACGGCAGACACTCGACATAAAGGTAGACAACTTACATCGAACAAGATTTTCTAAATACCACTCGACAAAAATAAATTTCAATAATTCAATAAATTCCTCATTCGCGAATTGTTACACAGATTATAAAATAGCACTAATATACAGGGTGTATTAAAATTCAAAACAACGTTTTCAAGGACATATTTATCAGTAAAGTCTGTTTTTTATATTAACTTTTTTTTTATTAGCCTCTTACAAAAATTTACCTGATTTTGACAAAACTAGGAACGCTTATTTGTCGTATTTGGTAATTTTTTTGGATATTTCAAAGTAAAATCGTGGTACGCCACTGATAATTATGAATAAATTTGTTAGATCTAACACTCAAAAATACTTTTCGTGTCTAGCTTCGTTAATAAAAAATGGAAATCGGTATTTCCTTTATGTGTCATACCGTTCAATAAAAAAAAAGTAGGATTAATAGCCAAATTTTCTCTTAAATGACATTTAAAATGCACTTGTTTTCGAGATATTGGCAAAAATAGAAAATTTTGACCGAGAATTAAAGTCAGTCAATATTGTTATTAAAATGGTGTTTCGCCAATTTAGCGACCGTGAAAGAAACGATATTTGAAATACACTATCAGAATAATAAAAAGTTATGGTCTGTTCATAGATATAAGAAAGTGACCAATTGCTTTTGAATGGGATTATCCAAGGGTGGTCATTAACATACAATGCAACAAGATTATTACATAAAGTTTCGAAATTTAAATTCAGGTAAAATTTTGGTCCGTAATAGAAAATCATTTTATACCTGTGTTTAATATTCTTTGGTTTGGTATACTATTTAGTTTAAGTTTATTAGTAATCATTCTTATTTCGTGTGTAATACAGTGTTGAATCGTGTGCGAATTATGCAAAATATGTGCGAGTCTAGTGTATCTCAGGAGATACTCCCGCCCAAATGTAGAAAACACTATTCAATTGAGACTAAGGAAGTTATAAACAATGTTTATTTGACTCTCATTGAACGTGGTGCCAACAAGCAAGCATCTTTAGAAGAAACGGCCACATTGACGAAAATTCCAACATCAACTGTATGGAAAATTATGAATAATCCCATTTCAGCGAGGAGAAAAAGAAGCGATGCTGACATTTTCTCGAGTGTAGATGAAAGTGATCAAGATATAATACGGCCTAAAATTTACCAGTTATACGAGGAGCAAAGCGTGCCTACATTAGAAATCTTAATTAGGAGGCTTGAAACAGATGAAACCGGTGTTAAATGTGGCAGAACTATCTTATGGAAGTTTATTCAACACATAGGTTTTAGATTTAAAAAAATTGACAAAAGGCAAGTTTTAATGGAATCTTTTAGAATTCGAAAATGGCGACTGGAATGTCTAGAAAAAATTAGGAATTACAGAGAACAAAGGACAATTATTTACTTGGATGAAACCTGGTTCGACGCTTATGATACCCCGGAATAGGGTTGGGTTGACTCAACTGATAAGTGTGAAACAAACGCGCCATCAAAAAGAGGTAAAATAATAACTATTTTGCATGCTGGCTCTAAAGATGGTTGGATTTCAAATCGATTTTCTCTGTCTACGAAAAATATTAAAGATTCTTCTCTGGCTTACCATGAAGACACCACCGCTGATTTATTTGAAAGCTGGTTTAAAAACAAACTAGTTCCAAACATTCCTCCTAATAGCGTCATTGTAATGGACAATGCAAGTTATCACAGTAGACAGTTGACTAAAACCCCTTCCTCATGTGACACGAAAGCAACAATCCAAAACTACATGTATAATAACGACATTTATTTTCACGAAAATTATACCAAAAAGCAATTAATTGAGGTTCTACAAAGATTGAACCTACAAAAGGAATACGTCTGTGATAATTATGCATACAGTTTTAAGGCTTCCCACTTTACCACTGTATATTTAATCCCATTGAACATGTTTGGCACCAACTGAAATTTGCCATTCGTCGTAACAATGTTTTTCCCCGTGTTAACTCCAATGTCCTCAAACTTATAGAAACCGAAGTTTTTAACATCCCTCCACAAAGTTGGGGGCAAATTCTGTTAAACATATAGAAAAAGCAGAACAATCGTATATCCATATTGCAAATAACATAGAACAAATAATAATTAGAACAGGCGATGACAGCGATAATGATACTGATATATTATGTGAACAATTTTAAGTAATTTAAATAGGTGATAAAAATAATTTGTAATTTTGTTTTAGATTTAAACATAAATACATAAATAAATAAATAAATATTGTTTAGTATCTTTCCTAAAAAACCCCAAATAATTAAATTCTAAGCAAAGTACGGACCTGTTCGGCCATATTTCATTCTTATAGCTTGACCGGGTCTTTCCTTAATTCGTATCAGTGAGTCTCTTATATCTATGAACAGACTTTAACAGTCCCCAGTATCCAGACTTCCATAGCGATGAGTTCCTTGCAATCAGATGCAAGACTCGCAAAGAAATTTGGAGAAATTTATAATGTAAATATCAAAAAAGTGTGTCGAAATAAACGTGCTTTGAGTGAAGAAAATTAAATAAATGTACTATTGTTCTTTGAATAATATCCGGTTTCTTCTAATACCGCAGTCTTTGAGGAGACAGGTATTTTTCGCAGTTCAATCCACTTAGTTTTGAAGGAGTATTATTACACAAGCCTAGTGAAGAAGAATGCCAAAGGAGGATGCAGTTTTGTTTGGAATTTTTATATAGATATAACTCGATATATGTATGCGTTTTTATTTCAGGGTACCAGTCGATTAATCTTTGGTGTGAGTTATTTTTGTTCGATAAATATGCCCGTAAAATCTTTGTACTTCATCTTAAATCGCACATGTTAAGTGCTAATTGGTAATAATAAAAAACACAAAAGATAATCGTTGTAAGATAGAGTGAATTTGTTTCTAAGGGGTTCTGGAAATACGATAAATGCACTTACTTTCTATATTCTCGAAGAGTCCGCCGAATGGGTTCGAGAATGGTCCACCCCATCCGTCGAAAGCACCAGTGTCGACGATCGGTTTATCACCAAAAGGACTCCTTTCCGGTGGTACAAATTCGACGTCGTCCTTCTTCGATGCTGAAATAACAGGAAATTATCATATGAACTAGTATCGGCATAGAATTGTTCGGTTCAATAGTGAATCTCGTTTCCCTCGTTTTGGTTCTTGTATTAGCCGTTAAAAATACCTAATAATAATAAAAATTAACCTGCGTCACGCATGTGACTAGAATGTTGTTAGGAATCGCGATCGGACGCTCAATTAAGAACGGCACAGTGTTTAAAAACGAAGAAAATTCCTAACGAAGTGCGCACCACTAACTAAACGCCTCCCGAACAAGATATAACATTGCGTACTTCCTCCAGAGTATAGGGTTTTCTAGGGAAGCGAGAGAAGAAACTACGTCACAGGTTTTGCTGATGATAGACAGTTTGGAAAAATCGATATAGGAGTTATTATTGTGCTACATATACGCCGAAGTTCTTTGTCTACTATCAGATACGACTTGAAACCCTCCCATTTCAAGTCGTTCCAAGTGTCAAGCTATTGCTAACACAACCAGAGTTGTGTAGTGCGTAATGGGGGCTATACACAAGCAGGCAAGTCCGCGCGCAAGTGTGTCCAGATAAGTCCACGAGCAAGTGCGAAACGAATTGCGGCCACACACTATTCAGGTCAACGTCGCGGTTCACTGGTTGATGGGGCCTGCTGCTTTGCGAAAAATTAAGTTGACCTTCGCACTTGCTCTAAAAATCAGACTCATCTGATTCGCTTCAAGCCGCGCTTAGAACTGAACGTGCCGTGAGTTTTGACACATACACATTGGCACTTACTCGAGTGTCTCGACACTTGCCTGCATGTGTATAGGCCTCTTAACCAGAATAATCTTCGGAAAGAAATCATAACTGCCATGTCAATATGCGCAGTTTCAAAACTAGACATTTCAAATTCAAATTCAATTTTTTTTTACCGTAGAATATCGATTTTACCGCTCAGCGCAGAATTTTTTTTCCAAACATTTTTAAATAGTTATGCATTGTTTTTGTTTTGTATTTTTTAAGTAAGATGTGAATTGTAATAATATACGCTAATTTTTATTGTAAAAATTGTAAAACATGTATTTGAAGATTTTATTTGAAATCTGGTTTGGAAAAATTTGAAGCAATCAAAAACATGAAAAGAAATTTCTTTCTTTGATACAAATTTCGTAAATTATCGATTTATCGACCTTCGAAATGGAATCATGTGAGGTTGTGAAGTCTAGATCTTAGCAGTTTCTAACGGGAATAATTAATAAGGGCATGATTCTAAATTGTCAATGACTACTTTTCAATCCTCCAATGTTAACATTTTACGTCATGGCATCTTTTTTTTTTTTTTTTGAAAAACCTTACCTGAATACAAAAAGACAAGACTATATCGTACCTAAAAAATCAGATTTTTGGTGTAAAAAAATAAAATTTTAAGCACGAAATATTTGAGTCAAGCATTTCTTGACCGAAGATGGTGTTTATTTGAACGAACAATTTCAAAATCTTAGATCAAAGTAAATATTTTTGTACAATTGGATTTCGCTATTACTTGTTGTAAGATAATTTGTTCGTTTCTGTCAATATTATGTCTCTCATATTCATTAAAAAATATTCCCTTTGAAGTCAAGATGGCGATTCTTGAATCAGATCTATAATTAGGGTGTATATCCTCATAACTGAAAAATAATAATAAACTGAAACCAGCGAATTGCTAGGTGTTTGTTAAAATAATATACATTTATTTAGTTTTGGCCATATCCTTGGCTTAAATGAGTTTGGAAGAAAATGTATTTTCGCTCATTTTCTTTCCGGTCAGATGCGAGTACTCAATTATCGAAATTATTTTTCAACCGATCGGTGCACGCACGCCATTGCGCAAATCATTCGTTTCCGATTTGGTTATTCATTCGTTTTGTCAAATGCATAGACGTACATGCCTATTTACAAGTAAATTTCGTCATTTATTCATCCTCAATTATTCTTTTTTGTGTTTTGCCGAGTTGCGTGACAGGTTTTACTACATTATTTGTTTACAATTTCGAATTAACCGATGCATTCTGGAACATAACAATTTACATTTGGTTAACGTTCAAGGTGAACGGGCCATTAGCTAGGCACAATTGATCTCGGTCAATTAGTATTTCGTGCACAAATTGTTTTTACTGCCAAATGTTCCAAATTTATTTCGCACTAAACATTGCGCCGACACTTTCGGTACAACCGAATAGATTCATGAGAATAATAAATATTCTTATTAAGGTTTGACATTAGGTAAGTGTTATCGGAAGTTCATGATGGGAAGGACAAACTGAATATACAACTTGGTAACATCGACTATGTTTTCTTTAAAACAGTTCTGAGATTTTTCGAATATTTGGGCCTCAACAGGGCAGAACACTCGCACAGACTGTGCTCTATCTACACTCTACTCTTTATGTTCGCACACTCTGTTTATGATATAAAAATTAAAATTAGAAAGTTGCACATGGCATTACGATATTTGGCAGCAATATTTCTGAAACTGTGATTTATTTATTTCACTCTGTTCTCAACATCAATTGGTGCCGTTCAAATAACGTCTATCTGTTAAAATTTGAATATTTACATGGAGAAATACCCTTGTTATTAATAAATTTGTTCTTATTTAAAGAAATTGCATAAACTCCTTTTTCAGTAATTTCAGGATATTGAAGAAAAATGAATACGACTTAAGGCCTGAAAGTGGCAGCGACAATCCAAAAATGATTATTGTTAGGTGTCAATTTGCATGTATGTTAAGCGGTAAAACACTTATAAAGATGAATTCTAGAACAAACTTGATTATATTAAAATTTTTTATATATAAATATTTTCCTTGTACACAGCCTATAAACGTGAAGTGAAAAACATTGTGTAACATTTAATAAAATGTTTTTTGTGTTGGAAATATTGACCATTGTTGACCTAGGAATAATTGCCCGGAAAAAGCTAATTAATTTATATGTTCGCCATTTTTTCAATTAATTTTCGATTTTAACATGAAGGGCTAAAACCAACCTATGTAAAGAGAACAAAGATGCAAATACACTGGCGAGCAAAATTAACGCACCACTATATTATTTTTGGAAATTCATATAAAAATAAAAATATTTATTTTTATCGTAATCTGGCATAGCACATACATTCCAAATTTATACAGTTGTTTTTATTTATTCAAGTCTGTTCATCTTATTTTTATTTTTTTGGAATGCCGATAAATAACATTCCTCCTATTTTAGAAGTTTCATTGTTAAAATTTATCATTTGCACTAAAAATTTACATTTGTGTAGTAAAGTGTTTATTATGAAACGCCAATCTAGAAATTTCGAGGGATGGAGCTTTCGAAGAATTGGACAAGAGATTTGATCTATCGCACACATCCGTTTCTCGTACGATCGAACGTGACAAGAAGACTGGTCAGCACTTAAGAAGACCTGGTCAAGCAGATGGACTGAATCTGATCTGAGCCCAGCGCGAGGCCCAGCTTTGGCCCTAGAGCATCGTAGAGCAAGGTTAAATTTTGTTAGAGAACACACCGATTGGGACGATGAAGATTGGGAAAGAGTTCTTTGGTCAAATAACATTATCCGACGTAACTTCCAAAATACTAGATTATTTGGCGGAAGGTCAGTTATGTTGTGGGAAGGATTCTCTTTAACTGCTCATACTGACTAATAATAATTAATTAATAATTAATTTTTAATAGTAATTAATAAGGAAGGTCCTGCAATAACATGTGATACCTTTTGGCCCTTTTATTGGTAAGAATTTTTTGTTTCAACATGATGATGGTCGTCCGTATGTTGTTCAGATTGTGAAAATTTGCCTTGATGAGGTTGGAATTGACTTGGAATGGGTTTACTGGAGATATTGTCCAAATATGAAATTTTTTTTTTTTTTTTGCTGAATTTTCTGTTGCTTATTATTTTTTTTTATCTTCTTTTGGGATATTTTTCGAAATATAGTAGTGTGGTGTGTTAATTTTGCTTGCCAGTATATCTCGGAAACTATGAGAGGTAATTAGGGCTTACTATTTAAAAAAAAAGATATGATATTTTGGAGTTTCATTATTTATTGCGAATATTTCGCGAAATGGCAGTAATAAAAAAAACTATTAACTTTAGCCATAACATAACAAACAAACTTAGCAAAATATATTTAGAATTAAGGGTACAATTGTAGAATTCAAATATGATGCAATGTATATCGAATTCCATAAGAAAAAACAACACCCTGTATAAAAAAAATTTAAGACTAACTTTGTTTATATTTTTTTTTTTTTTTAATTTGACTTTGCACGCTTTTCATTACCACAACTGATAAAGATATTCAAGCATCCTCCACGACATTGCCTGTTTTTGAATATCTGAGATTTAAGAACACTATACAAGCATTCAGCATGGAAATTTCTTAACACAACGTAAGATGGTCAACGATGTGTCGATGTATTTGTATTCGACACCCAGCAACTTATTAAACATAAGAAAGAGATCGTATTTCATTCGGCAATGAGTGCCACATAACATAATGTTGCAAGCGGCAATCTATATTGCAATAATAATAATCAAAACAATTGGTAAATAAATGTTCCATATAACGTCTAGCAATTTTTTTAAATAAGCACGTATATGGGATCGGGTTCTTTGGGCGTTTCCACTAACAACATTACCCATTACAAAATGTTGATTAAAATTTACGTAATATTCAATATGTGCACAGGGTGTCTCGTTACTCAGCCATAGAGAAACAGGTGATTGATATTTATTAATATCAATATCAGTAGCAAATATTTGTTCTTCATCTAATTTTTTGTGAACACAATTCTGGAGTCGAGTTCGTAGTCACAAAAAATTGAACTCTAATTTCAAGACACCCCGAATACTATGAAAACTTCGTATTTCCATTTTGATGATGATTAAAATAATTAGTAATTAAAAATAATCTTGTCAATGTTAGCTTTCACAAACAAAATGCTAATGTTGATTAGAATGCAAAGGCGACGAATAATAATAATAAAAAACGCAATGTCAGTTGTTCGTAATATCTTGCACAAATAAGCATAATTTTTTCATTTACTTTATGGTGGCAGCTAAAAGTTTAAAAAAATGACGCCAAATCTCCACACCTCATCATAAATTATTTTATAAAATTTAATATTGCCGGGGATTCATTTTTAAATAGAAATCAAATTGCAACAGCAGCAAATGACATGAATTTTCTTTAATAGTAAACAGCAAAAGTCAATTTTGAAGAAATAAATTAATTCAAAACTGACTTTTAATTCCAGTCAAATTTTAGCTGACGCAGGGTAATCAAAATTGTAATGAGTTAAAATTTAAACAGAAAACTTACCAAAACTGCTTTACGAAATTAATCGAAAAACGAAAAACTAAATAAACCATGTTTAACCAATAAATAATAATAAAACCACTTGTCAAATTACACAACACAAGAAGAATTAATTAAAAATTAGGACTTTCGTCAAATTGTAAGGAATAACCAAAAAAGGGCATCATTTCATAAGATGTTGTGCATGTCAAATTAACGATTCAATTAAATAACACAAAGAAATAAATATTTTTATTATTAATGCCGTGAGCATGCAAGCATAATAAATAAAGGTGATATGCGCGCATTGCATGCATTTTAAGTATAAAATAAAGAAATAAGTGAAGTTCATAGGTTTTTTTTAATCCAAGTTTGAGGAAAATCCTGATGATGATAGTTTTATATTATATTATCGGTTTAGTGGTTTTATTTTTTTTTAAACCACTTTTATGGACAAACATCCCCTTCGTCTCCTCGATATAAACTAGCTATAAATGAAAAGATCCCTTTTTCCTTTATTTGTGTTTTCAAGGAACAGTTCTGCAATTGTGCAATTACATTATATTAACGTTAAAATTTAATAAGTAAATACTATCTTTATTTCATCGATTTAACTGAAACGTCCAAACTAAAACACAAATAAAACATAGACATTCACCAAAATAAAGTTTGTATAGTGGCTAGGCAATGTCCATCAACAAAGCTTACCAATAACAATAGTTCACAGCTTAGCAGCAATTTTTATTCGTTGTTTCGCTGAAGTGTCCAATAAGTTATCACATTTATGAATCACAAATAAAAAAAAACGGAACATTAAAGCAGAAAAGACGTTATAACTCCTATTGTATAACCCGTAGAACGACGCGCAAAAACTCACCGGGTAATCCAGAGCACACGGCAAGGAAGCCCAAAGACAATATCACAGCAGTTATCACTTTCATTTTTCGCTAAAAAACAGTCAAGTGTTACGAATCGATGCCCCGCAAAACAACAAAAATTGATTAACAGTACGCAGCAGTGCGTCGCCGAATCAGCTATGTGTCCTCCTGCCTTTTATCAATATCAACTCCAGCTAAAAATACAAACGCTATATAAGCGAACCGGATTTCTGTCGAACTTGCGCGCAAGACCAGCCAGTGGGTTACTTCTACTTCCTGTGGTAACAGATTAGATCGCGACGGGCTTTGCTGATTTGAGCTTGCGAAGCTCCGTGCGAGTCGTCAAATATTCAAATAAAAAAACACGTTTCGCAAAATGCGTCTGACAAATATCGTTTGACACCACGACCGAACAATTTGATTTACGCAGAAATGGGGACAGTTTCGGAAATTCATAATTTATTATGAAAGTACAGCAAAATTACAATCCATTTTTACCATTTAGTTCTATTCAAAGGTAAATAAATAATGCCTCCACTTTTTTTGGGATAACTTGATATTTCTGCTTATAAAGTGCGTTTTATACGAACAACCAATAATTTTAATTTTCTCGTAAAAGCGCCCGTAAAAGTGAAATTGTACCAACTTCTTGTACAATAAATTGCAATTCCAATGAATTAGAACTCTGCAATAATTTTTAGTTTTTTGTTACATTAGGAGCACATTAATATTTTTGGTTACCTTTTTGTGTTTTGGAATTATGATAATTTTATTAGCAAAAAGTATAATTTACTTCTCATAGGTCATACTCCATTATCGAATCTATTTGCATTTGGTGTGTCCGTTACTTAAATTATTGCCTTAAGCAGGTTAAAATTAAAAAACTTCGTGTAGCGGATTATGTCAAAAGCTATCCAACGAAATATGTCCCTATAGTCAAATTTCCAACTTATAATTGTTTATCATTTAGACACAATTCCACGCTAGAATAGGTGCTGCATGTGATCAAACGTTTACCAATTATTATGGGGAAATCTAAAACTTTTTCAATCTTTTGTACCCAAAAATAAAAATTGTGACTATCTATATATCATATATCATCGTAACCCGCCGAAATTTGCAGTTGTTTTTGTTAGCATTTGCGAATTCTTACTGGAAAAAATATACGGGAAAAACCCTACATGGCAAGCAAATCATTGTGGTACGATCCCACCCGACTTTGCTAGAGCGTGATTCGCATTATGGTTATAAACGTAGTATGAAAAGTCAGTAACCTTTATGGACAGATATGTACATTTTGTATTCCGTGATCTAGCTAGAAATAAGCTAGAGCTACTTATTAGTAGAGATACTTATACTTATACACTGGTTATGAAACAGTTAACTCCCTTTATACCTATATGAAAATGACAGGTACTAGGTATTTTTTATGATTTGTGCAGCTTTGTTTAAATTTTAAATTCTGTATTTTAATTTACCTCCAAAATATCGTATCGAGTAAACAGTATACATATTAAATTTATATATATCCGATATGGT
Source organism: Cylas formicarius (assembly GCF_029955315.1). Taxonomy (NCBI): domain Eukaryota; kingdom Metazoa; phylum Arthropoda; class Insecta; order Coleoptera; family Brentidae; genus Cylas; species Cylas formicarius. Next base: position 10,614,304 of record NW_026844352.1, on the reverse strand, counting down.
CTAGTGGCTAGGATACCTGGCTTTCACCCAGGAGGCTCGGGTTCGATTCCCGGTATCGGAATCATTTTTTTATTATAAAAAAATAAAAATTACAAAGAGTTCTGAATTACATGCTTGTGGTGTTAAAATTAAAACAATTTATTTTTGAATTGTAGGTAATTTAAAAGTTGCTAAATTCAAAAAGAATAAATATGTTCGCAAAATTATGATCATAATATATTTTATAGTTGCGAAGTACCTACTTATTTGAATAACAATTCACCATAATAAACAATGCAATCATCAGATTTCCACAATTTTCTGTAAACAAGTAGATTTTCTTGATTCCTTTGTTAGATTTTATCATTACGAAATTGCTATTTTAAGAATAACTTCTCGGAACGCTAACCGATCGAGTCTTCTTAGCTGCAGTTTACGTTGTGTTCTTCATGAGTAAACGATGTTATAGGTATATATGATGTCATTTGATGAAGTATATTTCGTATTTTGGTGCGCGAATTGACGTCATCAATCTTAATTTGTTGTTTAATGGAGGACGAACCGATCCATATCAGCTTGTGATTCATTTTTTTGAATGAGCAATAATATCCTTGAAATTAGTTATTAAACTATCCAACTATAAGCTATAAGAGATTAAATCAATCATAAAAAGCTTTGCATACTGGATATTATTTAGCGTCGATTTTGGTAAGATAGTTTTAAAAGCTTTTCCAACAATGGGCGACATCTAGCAGCAAGTGTCCACAGCAGGAGAAGCGCTGTACAGTTTTCATTAAAATCATTTTTAATGTGTTTGGTTGGTTGCATAACCCGTTGACTTATTGAGTTATATGTCCGACGTGGTTGAACAATTTTTCTCTTGTAGAAAACATGCTGCTGGCAAGTTCAAAATTAATCTGTAATGTGATTTATTTTTTAGGACCGAACTTGTGTCTGCTATGTACTCTCAGTTCGAAAATCGAAAACTTAATTCCCTTCCTCCTGCTGCGTGCTGCCAATAAAGCTTAAAGTTGCTTGACTGTTATTTGTTATTCAACTGTTTATACATCCGTGGTAGGGGAAAAATTCTGTTAAGTTCACGAACGATGAACAAAACCAGACTGTGCGGGTAGTCACAGCGGTTTGCAATTGTTTTTTTTTGTCGCTTTAGTTTTTAGTTTGGGATGTTTGAGTGAACAGTATGACGTAGACTTTGTTTATATTTTGCCAGGATTTGTTTTGACGTGGAGGCGTGATTTTTTTCAGTTCTGTGTTTTCATTCGTGTTTATTTTTGGAAATTTTTAAAGCCAGGTAGTGTTCCTGTTCCTGGTTATAAAGGTTACATTCCGTGCACTTCAATTTTGATCGGATTGTCTCTTCCGTAGAGGATCAAAAGGCTTAAAAGTGACGTTGTTTTGTGTGCCTCGACAAAAAAGGTCATCTCAGAACGAAGGTGTAAGTGCAGATTTTAATTGTTTAATATAAATATTTAAATTGTATGTGCGCCTGCGTTGTGTTCATGCTTTAAAGATGATAATTCCATGGGTGGAATCGTTTGAAAACTTCATTTTAGGTGCAATTTGCATCACCTAATTTTAATATCCTATTCTAATTGAATTACATATTTGTGGACACCTTTTCTGTGAAGTTTGAAAGTTTAATTTGGCCATCAGGAGAGCCACTGTGGCTTTGAAATGACACCATTTGAATAAAAATTGAAGTAACTCATACATACATTCGACTAGCAAAAGCTCCACCTAAAGTTTATTTACCTATACAGTGAAAAACTTGGTGTCGTAAGTACTGATTAATTTAATTCATTAAGATCTCGACGAGAATACTAATTTAAGCAAATCAAATGGTATTAATGATATGTTCCCAGTAATAAAACAACTTTAATCCGTCATTCTTAGCAAAAAAAAACCGAAATAAATATGCTTATCGGTTAAAATCCGCTAAACGTTCTCATTTGTCATAATCTAATGTATGAGACTAGCAGTCGCACAAGCAGTCAAATGCATGTAATATTGGTTATAGATTTTACTAGGTATTAATTATTATTTTTCTCCAAGACTGAGGCAAGTTTATTCTGTGCTTGCCTAGTTGAGAACTGAATTTGTGTGGTTCTTCATTCGAGCCTACAACATCATTAGTATTTGCTGCTTCCTTTCGCAACAAACCATTTTTTCTTCCGCACTAAATTTCCCAGAACTCAATTTGTATTATTTTTCGAACTTCATGGTTACTGCAGGTCTTTTTTTTATCAGTACGCCTGAGAAACGTTTTCCTTCTTATGCGTTACTGTATATAATATTGCTTAATGTTGATAGATACATTATCTGTTGGTTATGTATTTCTTGAGGTATGTCGACTTCTTGATATTTTGCTATGTGACCTACTTTTCTAAAGAGTTGTTTATGAATTTTAATTTTCTGTGGTCTATGGACTTACTCTGAAGTCAAATTATATATAGAATAGAATAGACTATTTACCTATAGAATCGATCGTTTTATTGAAAGAGTCAACTTCGTGGATAAGAACGACAATGGGCAGTGAAGACTTTTTCAGTGATCGTGCGGTTATTTCGTGTCAAGTTCAAATACGCGCAAAAAAAAAACTTTAAATGGACTTGAGTCGCGTTTCTTCTACTTGGATTTAATTGGACCGAGCCGGTTTGAAAGGAATTCGCCGGTGTGCTACCATAATTGGATCTTTTCAAAAAAATGTTGTTGTTCGTCTTCGTTTTGGTAGGAAAGTGTCATGCAATAATCGAGTCGCACTTGACGGTGGGTGTCAAGTTCATTATCCGTAGACGTATTATCCTCGCGTCTGACGCAACAGAGGATGCAAGAATCTGCATAATTATGGCTTTGATGGGTCAAGGCTTCTTGTATATTTAATATAAAGTAAATGTGTACCTATCTGATATTTAAGTAAATAACTAACTTTAGAACTCCGAAAATAAGTTTCTTTAAAAATTATAAAATATCAGGAAAGCCATGTTTGTCTCTTCTGAACAAATCATAGACCTAATCTCCTGTGGAAGTGTAAGTGACAAAAATTACCTATAAGTTACCATATCGAGTTCTTTTTAATTCGAAGATAATCTGTATGTATATTCGGTGGAATATAGCGGTTTGGTTAGTTTTTGCTCATTTCTAAACTAAAGAGAAAAACAAATGTCACAAACTAAAACATTACTTGCCGTTTATTTTAGATTAACTGTTAACGCGAAAATATGTCTCATGAAGCATTTGCATAAAGCGAATAGTAAAAGCAAAAGCATAATCTACACTTAAACGAGTCCTGTCGCGAAAGCTGCCTGATGATCCTGAGTATCAAAACAGCCTGAGGGAAATAATTGGAATTCAACAGAGTAATATATCAAAAAATAATTGCTGATGTGACGGATACAGTCTGGTCTAAAGCAATTTGGATCAAGTTTGCAAAATGTTGGTAATTTGCCACAATTGGAGTTTTGGATTGCACACATATCCGTATTCGAAAGCCTCAATTTACTTACGAAATAGAGCCCGTTGCTTTCCAATACACTATTAACTTCGAGTAAAACTTCAAGGCATTCCCCAAATAGTGTGCTGCGGCATTCGGCTCCTCCTTCTTCGTCTTCGTCACCAAAAAAATGATTGACTAACCAATGCATGTTTGCTTCTTTGAAACTATGAAGTTGTCTAAAATCAATTGTTGCTGTTTCGCTGTATGCGAATATTGCAACTGCAACTGCAACCTTTAGAACGGACAATCATTTTCTTCTAGTAAGAAAAGCGTATGTTTATTTGTTTAGGGCGGAGCATATGCTTATTCTTCTTAAAGTTGCCTATTCTGCGGACATAAGACTGTATGGCAATTTTCGTACAGCTCACGGCGACTCGCTGGCGTTTCTCTGGAGATTGACTATGCATACCGGCCTAAGACTTTGTCGAAAATCTCTATATAGGGTGTCGTTGTGGGCCAGACATTAGTTTTGACGCGCATTCGCAAAAAGTAACTTACCGTATGTGCGTTCGAAAACAATAGAGCCTACTGATTTAACGATAGATAAATTCCACCGTACGTGACGTTGAATCAAGATACGCCGGAAGTTCTCGCGCGCTCGTTGAAGGACAGAATAAATTATACGGAAAAAGAATATAATGGGTGCTGGGACGGATATCTTTGTACTTTATGTACGAAAATATTTGTTGTTACAGCCGGGGCGTTTTGTCGGACATGTATTGTGCCCATATGTCGGCGAAAATTACTATTTTCGTGATAAGTTGTTTGACAGATTCCCGTCAATGATTTTTACATTATTGGGTGTTGTTTGTACAACGTGTCCCTTAATGATGTGCCAATGTTGAAGGGGGTATTGCGTAAAATAATACCCAGTGGATTTTGAGATTATAGAAATATTTAATTTCTCTGTCTTTTAAGAAGAACGCACTCGGGGAGGTTTTAGCGCAACTTACTATAGACTGTATATACAATCATATTTTAAAACGCTTTTAAAGCAAACATTTGGACGAGGCAGCACGCTTTGTACACAGTAATTTCATTCATAAGGTCACGAAGTTCCTTCGTTATTTTTATTTAAACATAAACACACCGAGCCGACAGAGATTTAAAACCAAGGAACTCCTAAATTATTTTTTGTAAATATTCTAACAATTCCTGAGCTCAAGTAAAAAAAAAAACATTTATGAACATATATTCTTAACGTCGAAACTTTAATGTCGATCTTTGTTCTTAAATGTTTTTTTCATGTTTTGGTTTCTTCAAGTCGTTTCCCCATATTTTTTGTCAATATGGTGAGTTAGAAGCTAGTTTCATTTATCCCAATACAATAGTGCCTCAAGAGATGGACAAACTTTTCCTAATATTCATCAATAGAAGCATTGCAAACAAATCTACGAACATCGGAGAGCTGAACATATTTGTCATCAAATTGTTTGGCGGATTCTAATAGATTTTTTTGTTACTTCGGTATCATTTCTAAAATCGCAGTCTAAACTTCTGTCGATGGTACCTTTGGAATGCTATTCATAATAATCATGTGGCGGGGGAAGAAAACTCCCATGACGTAACAGAAAACCATTTTTCGTTTAATGTTTTAAGAGGAACTATTAGTAATCATGCAACAGGTCCACTTTTTTCTACCATGATACATTGACGGAATTATGTCGATTGCTCGCCAATTGCATGTTAAGTGACCACCATTTGTAATAATTTTTATAATAATAGTAGTAGCATAAAATTAAAATTTAACCATTCTTATGAAGTTTCTGAATTTTTTTCTTTAAAATTAATTACTCTAATTAGCAAGGTGTGAATTAATTCGGAACAAAAGAAACTATTGTTTCAAACTCCAATATGACTTCAAGAAAAAAATTGATAAACATGATTTTCTAAATTAGAAAACGCGAAAATATGTGTAGAATATGTGGGTTACTATTCAATATTTGCAAAAATGTGTTACGTGCTGTAAAAAAGAAATAGGATTGGACGCTTGAACACAAAAGCCATTTAATTTAAAAATAAAATTTTTAAGTTTTTTAATGGGTCTTTAATACTGTTATTTGCCTTCATTGCCTTCCACAGCAGTTTGCATAATATTACATGTTTGTGTCCTGTATTTGGTATCCAAAATATACCTGGTGCCAGATCTCCAACAAAGAGTACCCTAAAATTCAGTAAACCAAATTAGAACGTACCAAGAATATGTATAATAAGTATATTCTAATCAACAAACGTGACAGTTTTAGAGATTCTAATACATGTATGCGTAATTTGTCTTCTACAAGCACTCTAATATTTATTTCTCGTGTGTTTTTATCTTTGGTATATAATATAATATATAATAAATGTTATAGCTTCAAGTATTACCATTTATTAATTTCAGTATTAGTTGTAGAATTTTTTTTGTGTTTCATCAGCTTGGCGAGGAAACCAAAGAGCTATTTGATTTTGTCATATCCCTATTGTTAAAAAAATGATTTGTTATTTTATCTTCTAATTTATCTATGCTTTTGCATTCATAAAAGCTATATTCTGTGTAAATCTTCGACGGACATCGCTAATGGACGAATGATTCGAGCAGTCGTGTCCAACTTGGTGTGAAACGTAAAAGAAGCTACGTCCAGCGCTGCGGTAACTAATTATATTTTGCGCCGCGTAGAAATTCACAGAAATCAGTTGCTAAAAAGTCATTTTTTTTTAATTTTGATAATAAATTTAGCGAATACAATCAAATTTTTATCCCTCCCCTTTCCAGGGGTGGCACGCACTGTAATCTTGAAGACAAAAATTTTAAAAAGTAGCACTCTCATGAAACGGTTGCCGCTGGTCTAGCGTATGTTATTTTTTAATTTAAGTATGCTTTTGCATACACAAAAATATAATTCTATGTAAACACCGGCTATGTCTAGCACTGGCAACATTGTCTCTCAAAATTAAAAATTAACGTTCATTTGGTTAATACACGGCTACGAAAACGCCTCTTTCAGGAGATAAGATACCTAAATGAAACTTAAGATCACAAGTATTTTTTATAGGAAAGTCACTAAACCCAAACTTTTTTATATTTATAATTTTTTAGGCAAAATACTCTCTTTTTGAAAAGCCCTGTATATCTGTGGGTCTAACGCCCGAGATATTATTGTGGCGGTTTTCACGGTGCTAAAAAAATTGTATTACAATTTCACAACAAAAACAAAAAATAGAACCAGCACCTAATAGTTACAATACACGAACTCATCAAAACACGCGAACTTGCAGACGAGAAGCGACGTTTTATTTCTTCGTGTACTGTTGCTTAGTCATCTTCTGCGTAGCAAACGGGAATACAAGGTTATTCGATGTTAAATGTCCCTCCCGAGACGTGAAGTTAATCGTAGAGCGACGTTGCCATTAGCACACCTCGGGCTGATATTGTACACGACGACGGGGCTGAATCAGGAAGGCGGACATGGCAACGTCGCATCTAGTAGACACGGACGTTGTCCTAATGGCGGGCTCTCAACCGCAGGCCGTCTAGGAAAAAATATGAAATGGCGTAAAACAAAGATTTTTCGTGACTGGTTCTGCGGCGAAATGACCGTGCAATTTTGAAATTAAGCTCGGCTTATTTTTTGCATACGTTCTACAGAGTTTCCGAAAAATTAATCTGTTTTTTTATATAAACACGTGTCGTAACTTGGTTGAGGCTTGGCTAAGTCAAAATCCGCTAAAAGGTTTTTGAGTATTTAATAATAAGTTGAGACACATGTTTCTGAAAAAACAACAAATCTGTTGATTGAGATTTAGGAAAAATGTATTTGGGTCCCATTTTGGTTATTTGGTTATTTGGTTAGCCTTGCGCTTTCGCAAATCTTTGATACTTTTTTGTGAAACGAAAGATGACGTTAACAATTTTTTCATGACTTGCTTAGTTTTTAAAATACAGGGTGATTTTGGAAATTTGAAGTTTTGGGACACCCTCGTATCTCGGGAATCCTATGAAATTCATTCTATATAGATTTTTACTGTTATACATTTTTGAAACTCACACCAAGCGAAATTAAATTTGCCTATAAGATGGTATTCCATTAAAAAAAATCAAACTTCTTTTTTTTTTCAAAAAGACGAAACCATTTAGAAAAAAAACTGACATTTCATAGGATAACCGAGATAAATAGGGGTTCCACAAAACTTCAAATTTCCAAATGGGACATGGATTCAGATTTTCAACACCATGTACTTCGAAAGAGGAGTAATTTAAAACATAAAAATATATGGAATTATTCATAAAAATTGTTGGTGCAACCTGTACGAGACAAATACGGCGAAATATTAGTTTACTTCTGAGTTTGAAATCGAGTTGAAGAGATGGTTATAGAACCAATATATATGTTGGAGGGTTAAGAAAAAATTAGATATGGCGTATAAGTCAGCAGTTGGATGTTTTCGATGATCCAAAAGAAAAGTTCTTAGTTCAGTTAATCCTTTTTTCGGTTCTTCCTATATCGGCGTTAGGAAAAAGTCCGCAGTTATATAAAATACATAAGCGTATTTGTTGAAATCAGTATTATAACCAATAAAAGTAAAAATAATCTTCAAATTTTTCCATTTAAACCGAACCAAAGAGGCCGTGACAAATTGCTGTAAATTATTTTGAACTTCTAGTGCGAGTAAGAAAACAAAAATTTTTCAAAATTTTTAATAGGGGCGACTAATGCTGACCTGTTGCAACTTTCATTATTCGTGTTTTACTAGATAATGGTTTCGAGAAATTTAAACAAAAACAAATTATGTAACAGCGTTGTTGGTCTTTTGTCGATTTGGAATTTAGCAACGAGACGGCGGTTCCAGCTATTTAGTTACGCCAAAAAATTACATTCTACACCTAGTTCGGGGTCCTTCGAGCGCAACAATAATAATATACAGTTGGGTTTTTGTTCTGTTTTTACATGGAATATTCTCTCATTCGCACTAAATTATGCCCATTCCAACGATACGGTCAGGGCCTACCTAAACTTATCTAATTGCGATGCGAAACAACGGAAGTGTTTGAGTATTGTTTGCTGGCTAAATTCTCGGTCAAATTGCCAGGTGCTTGTAGCTACTAGATGCACAGAGAAAAATCCATTCAATGAAATAATTTTCAGGTTCCCTTAAATACTTGAATATGTGTTTGCTATAGAGCGCCAGCGTCTGTGTATTTAAGCTAATTTTAATGAAACAGACATATTTTTATGGCGAATTTATAATATTTTTAATTAAAACTTTAATTAATTAATTAATTAATTAAATTAAATTTAAAAAAAATAGAGTAGGATAAATCACAACAAAAGATATAAAGCGCACCAAACAGTCAGTTTTTCTGGATGTAACGGTGTTTCGACATACACTTGAGGATTAGCTTCGCTCCAAATGCGGCAGTTTTGTTTGTTGACGTAGCCGTTCAACCAGAAGTGCGCTTCATCGCTAAACAAAATTCGCTTATGAAAATCGGGAACAACGGCAATTTGGTTTTGGGCCCATTCGACGAATCTACGCCTTACTTGATGATCGTTTGGCTTCACTTCTTGCACGAGTTGGATTTTGTAAGTACGTAAACCAAGATCCTTCCACAAAATCTTCCATAAAGTGGATGGACACAGATCCAATTCCTGTGCTCGATGGTTAATGGACTCATTCGGGTCTTCCTCAATGTTACGCTCTACAGCAGCAATAGCAATAGGTTAATCGAATTAACTGCTCTGACGGACGATTTTGTCAACGATAAAGTGGACGTAGTACGCGATACGCATTCCGCACAGAATCATTATTTTCGAAATAAAATTGCACTATTTGCAAGCGTTGTTCAGGCGTGAGTCTATTCATGATGAATTGCCAAATCAAACAGAATAAATCACTTGACAGCTGTTAAATCGGTCGTCATCTTGAACAGTAATGCCAACTTAAAGTTCTATACATCGAAAAAAAAAACACCCATTATAATATGATAATACGGATAAAACAATAGAAAATCTACCTTTTCCCATGCTGTCTGCTAGGTCGACGTCGCTCTTCTGGAAATAATTCTTAATTATTTTAACACTAAACAAAAGAACGAACACCGAGAAGACCAAATGCTTAGTAACATCTAAATCGTCGAGTAGAGCACAGAACACTTCAAATATCTGGGAGTAGAAATAATGAGCCATGGAAATCTGTTAAATGAAGTAAAAGAGCTAACAATGAAAGCAGCCCGAATTTCGATGCGCTTGGGAGAAATTGTTTGGAAAAATAAATACAATAAAAAAAATAAAGAACTACAGTAGTCTACTAGAAGAAGAAGATGAAAGCATATTCAAACGAAGTAATAACTTGTAAAGACAGCTAATTCTCTATTTAAATGAAAATTGAAATTTATTCAATTAATTTCCAATAAATGAGCTTGCGACGTATTTACAGACTGATCTGACATACAGGTGATGGAACTGGATATGTAATATTGAACTAGATTGACCTAATATATTTTTTGAAACATCACGTTCAACTGAATCTTTGTAGTTATTGACTTATCAAGGATCCGTACTTGTTGTGGTAAATAAAACAAAATAAAAGTCGTATTATTTTACTATAACAATCGAATTTTCTTTGATAATAATCATGCAAAATAGTCGACGTTGTAAGTAGATTATTATTGTATAAAAGAATTCTATTCCTAAATTTTGCTGGTATTTGCATTTTAATAAGTACTGCAAAAATGAGCGTATATATTTAGACTTAGGATTTCTCTAAACAAAAAGTAGCAAATTATATGCCATAATCAATCTAGATTTTGACATGGTACTTAATTACATATTTTAATTATTTTTTACTCCTGTTTTGTTGTGTATAGTCTATAATATAGACTAGATTCACTATATATTGGAGTATACATATTAGTTTATAGTTATGAAAAACACCAATTTAATTAAATAATTAAATTACTTTCTTACCGACTTTTAAAACACTAATGAAATAATTTTCATCATGAATGCCTTTTTTTAAAGGGTATCAGCCTGTTTAGTCAAAAATACCTCTGATGACTTTATTTTGTAACGTTTACCCTTTAAACACATTCTTGAATAAAAGCTTTTTCAGAATTTTTTTGATACTCTCTGCCCCATTGTGGGCCAAGAGATTGCTTGATTTAGAAAGAGTGAAATTGCGATATGAATTTGTAATAAAATTCACATTTTCATCAAGTGGTAGATACAGAGTTTTCGCTTATAATTTGAACTGTACTTACAAAGTTCAAAATGTGACCAAAAACATGAAACATTTGTTTTTTTGTCCTTTTGATATTATTTAAGAAGATCTAGATCTTTTGTTCAGATTTGAAAGAGGTAATACTGCGTTCGCAACATTTAACTATATATAGGTGTCCAAATGTTTTTACTCCGTGGTAAGTAATTTAAGAAATATAAAAATTAAATTAAATTTTCTGTATTGCGAAAATAAATATTTTCAAAAACCTCAAATAGGAGGAAAAATGAAGTGAAGTGCACAAAACTAATTTAATTTTTTTCATTTTTCAAATTAGCCAAATTCAAACCAAATCTATTTAATTCATACTTGATGTTGGTGTTTTTTGATGAAGTGTGATAATTTTGTTGAATATTCTTCTCAACTTAATATTTACCATTTTACTCGTTTTAAAATTACTCAATTATGTAGTTGCTATTCACCGGTAGTTATAACGATTTGCGATTACTAAGGCGTTTGCTTCTAATGCATGAAAATAGCGGGTTTATTCGGAGTAAGGTAGATTATTGGAACGCCTAGCTGTAAAAAGAAGTAGACCAACCTACATCGAATCAACAGCGAATACAAATTACGTTGGGATATCAGTTCGCTGTCGTTTGCTAATTTTGTAATCCTATTATGTGGTGGTTTCGTCGACGTTTCCGGAAATTTTGAGTGCGACACATATTGTACTGGCAGTTATATAAGGAGATTTGCAAGGAAGCGTTAAACAATGGAATTGAAGCAATTACGATTCGCTTGCGAAATTCGAAAGAGAAAGGGTACAAAAGACACAAAATAAAAGAAATTATGAATTAAGGTATCGCAGGTTCTCTATCACTGTTTAACGGTGCGCTCGTTGTGATTTGAGAGAGTTGAATAAACCCCCAGAAGGATGCTTTAATTACATACTCATTGATTTTTCAATAAGGAAGTCGTTCGTTTACGTGTGAAATCCTTTTGTAAGTTTATTTGTATGCCTCTGCTTTCCTAACGCAGTGGCGCACTTTGGATCTGTAGTGTACTCAAATAGAATGATATATGATATGATGTATGATATAAAGTTACAATGCAGCAGGTCCCAAGGCAAAACAATAATTATAGAGGACATTTAAAATTGAACTGAAAAAATAGTTTAACAAACAATAAAATGTAAGCTTCTAATCGGATCTTAAATATTGTTCTACACTGTAGAAATATTGGTCTAGAAAACACAAATTAAGGGTTTTCTTGAAGTATTAAAGATTCAGCATCTTAATTTTGTGCGGGAGACAATGCTAAAATCCAAACAATTCTTTTTATACTAAGATAATTTAAATTTTGGAATTTAAATATTGTAATATTGGCCTGACCAACGATTGAATCTACCAAGTTGGATGATCAAGCTTCGGGTTTAGGTTTTTCTTGTATTCCAAACAAGTCTGTTAGTTAAAGTTGTGATTTTAGTTCGTTTAATTTTAGTTTTTGTGAGTTAGTTAATTATAGTTGGGTGGGAAGATTGGATTTCAAAGGGAACACCTTACCTTTTTACTATAAACTTCAGGAGAAATTAGTCAAAAGCTCCAAAACATTGAATATATATAGTATTTTCAAAACTTTGCATTCTCGGTATTTCCACACCATATTGTTGCTAATTATCCCATTATGACTTAAATTTAAAACGACGGCTTCATTAGATGAATTGGATATTAAGGCAAGATATATTACAAAATAAATAAGAACTAAAAGTTCAGATTTTCACGAAATTATATATTTTCACATGACAATTGTTTCGACAACACCGTGTCTTTTTCAAATGTAATATTTTACAAACTACCTGCTACTATATGTACCGAGAAAATGACAATAAAACCTTAATTAATGTTGTTGTGAGAATTTAAGTTCAACAAAGAAGAGGTATCTAAATATAATTGATCGTTAAGCAATACATTTGAATGTCCCATTTTGTTAATCTCCATGGCTTCCAATAAATTTAATTTTCTGCTTTTTGTGGCTGTATGTAAAATATCAAAATTGCCGTAAAAAATGTGTTTTTCTGTGTTTAAGGGTGTAGCATAATTAGAATCCACACTGTTGTTTTAAACGCTCTTTTATATTCGTTAATGCGTTTCTTGAAGGATCTGCCTGTTTGTCCAATATAAATTTTAGGACAAGATTCGCATTTCAACCTGATTTTTGAGATTTTGGACATTTCGTTTTATTGTTTTTCAAAAATTTTCCTATCGTGTTTTTAGTTCTGAAAGCTATTTTTAAACCACATTTTGACAAATGTTTTAAAACTTTTTCACTGGGTTCTCCTATGTATGTAATTGTTTTAAATTGTTCGTGTTCTGTATTAGGTTTCGGATAAATAGAATTTGCTGTTGTCTGGATTTATTTTTTATTTATCGACGAGACATTCGAATGTATTGCTTAACGGTCAATTAGTTTTACATACCTCTCCTTTATTGGGCTTAAATTCTCACAACAACATTAATTATTGGTTTATTGTCATTTTTCGGCATATTTAGTATCAGGTAGTTTGTAAATATTACAACTTTTAGTTCTTATTTATTTTGTTAAATGGATTTTCATCAAGTAAAAGTGACCTCAGTTCAAGAGATATTACCATCACACCCAAATACTCAGGGCTTTCTTTTAATAAATCCCTGTCTATCGCAGTTCTCGCTTAATAAAATAATGCCCGTAATTACAAACCGATATATAAGGATTCGTAATAATTATAAGTACCATTAATGGCAGTTTCGAATCCGATAAACCAGTGCCCGAATGTAAAATGTGTCGTATAGGTATCGTCCTGCGTTGGTCAGGTGTGGGCCCATACATCTTTTACGCCTACACGCTAAAGTCACAAAATTAGTTCTGTTATTCGCCCAGCGTATTGCTGTTTTGTTTTCTAAATCTGAGCCTGCAAAAATAAAACGTGGAATGTAGAACAAGAATAGATTTTAGATTATATTTATTAGCAGCAACGATTTTTCTTGCTTAATTCTTAAAACCTAATATTCCTCAAACCTAGTGGGAAAGAAATAAGAAGAGATAAGATTACTAAGAAGATATAATCTGAAACTAAAAGTTTGTTGGGAACTAAAATGGTACCGTTGAAAGTAAATAGCCCGAAGCCACTAATATAGAGCTAAAAGTTGTGAGGGTCGACGGGCATTTTCGAACAATTTTCTGTTTATTCTGAAAGTTCAACCATGCCGAATGAAGTTGATGAACAGCCGTGATAACATATATTTGCAATTTTGACAACGGCTAATGACCGTTATTTACGAGTTTAATTTAGACCTATTTAGGTTTGTTATGGTTAATTGACGCCTGACATGTTTCACTTCTCTGAACGTCCAAGCGGCTTATAAAATTTGACGATTAATGCAATCATCGTTATTGTTGTTGTTGCGGACACACGAGTTAGAATTTCGCATTAAATGATCAGTGCTCAGAAATTGCAGAGCAATGCTAAAATTCTATAAATTGAATGAAATTTTTGGTAAATGATTTAGTAAGCCAAACTTAATGCTCCAGCCAAGCGGCTGGAGCATTAAGTTTGTTTTATAATGAAAAAGAGATTTTAACAAACTCCGAAAGTCACATTTCCAACTAATATGCCACAATAAGTGAAGGTAATGAATAAAGAATTCTTAATGGAAGGAATTTTAAAATTTGAAATAAAAAAAGAACCGGTAAAACTATGGTAGATGGGCTCGCTGTAGGGAAAGTATGTATTGTTAAAGTCTGTTCATAGATATAAGAAAGTGACTAACTGATACGAATTAAGGAAAGACCCGGGCAAGCTGTAAGAATGAAATATGGCCGAACAGGTCCGTACTTTACTTAAAATTTAATTATTTGGGGTTTTGTTAGGAAAGATACTAAACAATATTTAATTTTTTATGTATGTATTTATGTTTAAAGCTAAAATAAAATTACAAATTATTTTTATTGCCTACTTAAATTACTTAAAATTATTCACATAATATATCAGTATCATTATCGCTATCATCGCCTGTTTTAATTATTATTTGTTCTATATTATTTGCAATATGTATATATGATTGTCCTGCTTTTTCTATATGTTTAACAGAATTTGCCCAACTTTGTGGAGGGATGTTAAAAACTTCGGTTTCTGTAAGTTTGAGGACATTGGAGTTGACACGGGGAGAAACATTGTTACGACGAATGCAGATTTCAGTTGGTGCCAAACATGTTCAATGGGATTAAATATACAGTGATAAGGAAGCCTCAAAACTATGCCCTAGATTTTTTGCATAATTATCATAGACGTATTCCTTTTGTAGGTTCAAGCTTTGTAGAACCTCAATTAATTGCTTTTTGGTATAATCTTCGTGAAAATAAATGTCGTTATTATACATGTAGTTTATACATTGTAGTTTTCTGTCACATGAGGAAGGGGTTTTAGTCAACTGTCTACTGTGATAACTTGCATTGTCCATTACAACGACGGTATTAGGAAGAATGTTTGGAACTAGTTTGTTTTTAAACCAACTTTCAAATAAATCAGCGGTGGTGCCTCCATGGTAATCCAGAGAAGAATCTTTAATGTTTTTCGCAGACAGAATAAGTCCATTTGGAATCCAACCATCTTTAGAGCCAGCATGCCTCTTTTTGATGGCGCGTTTGTTTTACACTTATCAGTTGAGTCAACCCAACCCTTTTCCGGGGTATCATAAGTGTCGAACCAGGTTTCATCCAAATAAGCCTTGTGTTGAATACACTTCCATAAGGTAGTTCTGCCACATTTAACACCGGTTTTATCTTTTTCAAGCCTCCTAATTAAGATACGTAATGTAGGCACGCTTTGTTCCTCGTATAACTTGCAAATTTTAGGCCGTACAGTTGATGTTGGAATTTTCATCAATGTGGTTGTTTCTTCTAAAGATGCTTGCTTGCTGGCACCACGTTCAATGAGAGTCAAATAAACATTGTTTACAACTTCCATAGTCTCAATAAAATAGTGTTTTATACATTTGCACGCTGTATTACACACGAAATAAAAATGATTACTAATAAACTTAAACTAAGTAGTATACCAAACCAAAGAATATTAAACACAGGTAGGTATAAAATTATTTTCTATTACGGACCACAATTTTATCTGAATTTAAATTGGTCACTTTCTTATGAACAGACCATACACCCGGTAGCATCTTGGTTAGATAGTTTCTGTTAACCGATTTAATTTGCGTGTTTAATATTCAAACACCGCATTTACATTTTTGTGTTCATTTTATAGAACTAAGTAGAGCATGCATACTCGTCTCAGATAATCATAGCATCAGTGTAATAAATATATTTAAATGGTTGAACTACAATAACAACATTTTATAAAATACATTGCCCTCGATTTTCCGGCATTGTGGAACACATCTTCCTTCACTGGCATTTACGTGAGGTTGCTTGTTACTAAATTGTTTTGCCACATTTTTATAATTTATTATTGTTTTAAATATGTTTTACACATATTTAACACATAAGATGTTTTTTGAAAAAAAATTTTTGTTTACATATTCATTGATTCTTAAATAATATCAGAACCTTGAAATATTGTGTTAAAACTTATGACGAAAGGTTTTATGGAATTTAAATCATTTTCAAATTTTTTATAGAGCTTTAAGCGAAAGTGTCAGTTTTGGTTAGTTTAATGTTTTAAATAAGAACTAAAGGCTGCTGAAGAAAATAATAGTTATTAGACTGCATCGCGTAAATTAATTAACCAACAAATCAAATCATTCTGTGCGCAATATTTTGAGACATCGACGATTGGAGTGTTAAAGCAAATACTAATTTCGGGAACTAATAAACGAAAATTGAGTAACTGATTTACGTTCTCTTAAGTGTAAAAATATGTAATATGTAATATGTAAAAATATGCAAGTATCATCAAAAAATATTAATGCAGGTTGATTCGTGTATTAGGTATACGGTACGTGGTGGTAAATCGTTGTTGCCGTTGAAAACGGTATTTAGTATAGAAATTATCCGTTGAAACGGTACCGACTTGTTACGGAAAGTTTGTCGCCCACGCACACTCAATTACGGCTTTTGTCCTACATAGATGCGACAAATTTAATTCTACGGTATATGCCGTCACGGTTCCAGTAAAAAATGAGGTATTCGTAGACAAATCTTGCTAATACTACATTACGTATTGACGCTAAAAGATATGACCAAATCCAATGACGTCCACAGTAAACCTAATTCATCGTTATGTTGGATAACACTTCAAACGCACATAAAGGTCCTAACTAACCAAGACAATTAACGCCATGTATTCATTTAGTTAATAGGGTTTAAGATTGTGTTGCGGAGATTTTAAATAAATTGTTCCGATCATTAAACTTCACTTTTCATGGAAATAAATTCGACAGTACAAATTTGAAACAGTAACATGAGGGACAGATAGGTACCGGGTGAACAATTTATTATGGAATGACAACATAACCTGTAAAAATATCCCCAAACTTTTGGATCAACTCATTCTTTTAAAATGTCATATTATATTTTTGTATTTGGGAATTCCTAACTTTTTCGACATACGAGGTGTGTTTAATAAGTAAGGTGACTTTTAACAAAATTAATGTTGTCCCCTTCAAAGTAATCCCCCCGGATATAAAACAGTTGTGCCAACGTTTTTTCCAATCCTCCAAGCACTTCTGATAATCACTTTCTGGTATCTCCTCAGTCGTTCCAAACCTCCTTCCTTTCATGGGTTTCTTGAGTTTTGGGAACAGGAAAAAGTGGCAGGGGACCATACCCGGTGAATGTGTTGGCTGAGGCATGATTGTGGTATTGTTTTTGTCCAAAAAGATAGACACAAGCAACGATGAGTGAAGAGGTGCATTATCCTGATACAAAATCCATTAATTGTTTTCCCACAATTCTGGACGTTTTCTTCGTACTGCCTTTCGCAAACAGCGCACAACTTCAAGGTAATACTCTTATTAACCGTACGACTTTGTAGTAAGAACTCTTGACGTACTACGCCACGTAAGCAAAACGTTGACATTTGATGGAACTTGACGTGTTTTTTTTTTGTCTTGGCGATTCTGGGTTCTTCCGTTGGGACAACTGGACTTTATTTTCAACGTCATAACCATAACCTTTTTGAGTATATCAGAATCATCATTGATGTCGTTTACCAGTTTTTGAGCGATGCTCTTTCGACGGTCCTTTTGTTTAAAATTAAGCAGTTTCGGAACAAATTTTACTTCTACACGTTTCATGCCCAAAACTTCAGAAAAAATTGCTTGGCACGAGCCAATAGAGATGCCGATGTCTTCAATCACATTTGTTTTACTGCTTCTTCAAGCATTTCATCGGTTATTGGCGTGCCGTGGCATCCGGAGCGAGGTTCGTCACCGGCGTCTTCTCGGCCGTCTTGGAACAGCTTGTACGATTTATAAACATTTTTTTTGCTCAAAGTAGATTCACCATATACCGTTGTCAACATTTCAAGTGTTTTGTAGCACTGTATTCCATTTTTTACACAAAATTTTATGCAAATTCTTGGTTTCATTTTTTTGACAGGAGAAAATCGCCGAGTACACAAAACACGTCTAACGCTTTTGTCTCACATAAAAAAAGGAATTGTGCAAACTGGCTGAAACTGTGAGGGACATCTGTACCAACATAACAAAATATCGAAGATCGAATGTAATTATAAAAATCACTTTACTTTTTGAACACACCACGTATTTTATATATGATATGATATGCTATGCCCAAGTCTTAATGTATTTCTGACATATTATTTTCTTTTTTATGTCAAAAGTCCATTAAAGATCACTACTATTTTTTTTTATTAAGTGGTTAGCGCAAAAGTTAATTAAATTTATCAACCTTGCACCGAGCTTTATTCTACTTATTAAAAGTATTTTGACGAAATGCCTACAAGACACAGTATTAATGAATAATAGAAAAATGTAAACATTTTAGGACCGCTTAGTTCAATTAATAGAATCTCTTTAAAACGAATATTATTTTTATAGATGTTTTTCTGAATGTAGCAAAAATAACCTATCATTTCATTTGTTTTATTTACAATTAGTATTTTCTCAATTATTTACTTCTTTTTTGATAAAAATGTGTTATAAACTTCAGATTTTTTTCAAAATAATCATAAAAAAATAAAATATGACTTACTTTGGTGGCACATAACTGTCAAACATTCTTTTCCAAACTCATAGCAAGCCAAAATAATGTGCCGTTTCTGTAGCGCTCGTATGCTTTTTTGCCATATTCCGTCGTTATAGCATTTTTTCAGTGGAAAAACGTTTTGTTGCTTACAGTTACCATTTTTTTAAGTAGGCTCACCTTGTAGTTTTACATTTTTAAAATGGTCAAAATAATAAATTTTCTATTAAAAATTGGGTTGTTATTTGGTCACCCTGTATTTATTTATTTTATAAATACTATCACAGACCACTATAGTTGATGTTCCCATCTATAAAGAAATCAACATATTACATATTACCAACGGCTTTTAGTCTGAAAAATCGGACCCACAAACGACACTGTTGGCATAAAATTCAAAATATGTCAACACGGTATATAAAAAATATGGTCTAGTTTAGAGGAAAAAGTTGTTTCTTCACCACAAAAGTACAAACATCTTCTGTATAAACCAATATAATATTTTTAAAGTGTACGTAAATACAAACAACTTTTGCCTTTAAGTTTTTGCGATATATCTTGATGTTGGCTTCAAATTATCAGCATAAGAATGTCTCGGTAAGTATATCTAGTAGCTAAATTTGTTTAGGCCATCGAATACGCATAAATTAAAAGCAATAATTAGAACCTAAGTACTTCTAAAAGTCCGTAAATATTATTCCCGTACGGAGTTGAAGCAATTCTGTTACAAATATCCGTTAAATAAACCGCACGAAACTGATGTATTATTGAGCACTGCATCCTGTTTTCGTCTTATTAATAATGTAATTCCAAACCAGACACTGGCCTAATGCAGTTGCGGTCGCAGACACAGTTGATTTTATCGGGTTACTAAAACCTCTTGTGTTCTCTTGCAGAACGTCCTACTCAATCTTTTGCCTACAAAGTTTAGCAGCTCTTATTGTACTTTCGGAACGCAGATCCTGTTTCGACTAAACATAATGGTTATGGCTAACTTCTTTATTTAAAAAAAAAAAAATTAAAGAAGCCGCTTCGCCGATTCTTGGGAAACAAACCGCCCATCTTGTGACAGAATCTTTGTAGTTTAGTAAATATGTATAAAGATTTTGGCATTGTAACAGTAATTGCGATTTTCGACTATGTTTTAGTAAATATCTCGCGCACCCTGTATGCTAGACGAAAATTGTCTAACTTACATTAACCATTTATACCAAATTGCTTTATTTTTTATGTTTTTTCATTTGCAGCTAATAATTGTCCTTCGAAACAGGTAATTTTCAGAAGTTTTTCGATTTTTGCTTGTCACCGACACACGCCGTACATAATCGAAAAACCGCCTGGGTGATCTTTCGCTTTTCGTAGTTTAAGAATTTTTCCGATCGGGTAAATGGTTTTCTGGAATTTTTTTTTGGAACCCAAAATAACTCTAAAAAATATTCTTTTTAAAAAATAATTTCTGCAGTTTTATTGTGCCTAGAATTTATCTGTCAAAACAAGGTCGTGACAATATAGAAACACAATCGGTCTCAATTATATGAGTGTACATCGGTTCTGTTCTTTTTACAAAACTGCTTCTTTCCAATTAATTTTTGAAAAAGCCTCACACTTTTAATTTTTGGTTAGTAGGTTCGTAAAGAATTGTCCCTGCAAAAAAGTATAAGAGAAAAATAATTTAATGCCGATTCCATATGATGTACCACCTTTGGCAACATGGTTTTAAGCGGCAGCCCATTTTTTTTATGAATTAAAAAAATAGTTCCAAATATTCACATATTAGGAAAACTATTTTCCCAATTTTCGAATGTTCCTATTAGACGATCATACGAGATGTGTTCACTTTTTAGTTTAATCAAAAAGTATTTATTTATTTATCAAAACTGATGTTGTCCCCTTCAAAGTAATCTCCCCACTTGTCGATCCTCGATGCTTTTCTGGTAAGCACTTTCTGGTATAGCCTTGAGTTCATCCAGCGATTTTTTTTTATCTCTTCAGTCGTTCCAAACCTCCTTCCTTTCTTTTATGGGTTTCTTGAGTTTTGGGAATGGGAAAAAGGGGGCCATATCCCTTGAATAAGGTGGCTGAGGCATGATTATGGTTTTGTTTTTTTCCAAAATGTTAGATACAAGCAACGATGAGTGAGCAGGTGCATTATCGTGATGCAAAATCCATGAATTGTTTTCCCACATTGCCGGATATTTTCTTCGTATTGCTTCTCGCAAAAGGCGCATAACGTCGAATTTATTGACCGTCACGATAATCAAAGAAAACAGTAAGCAAAACCTTGATCGAACTTCACGTGCTTTTTTCGGTCTTGGTGATTCTGGGTTTTTCCATTGGGTCGACTGGGCTTTATTTTCGTCGTCATAACGATATACCCATGATTCGTTACCAGTTGTCACCTTTTTGAGCATATCAGGATCATCATTGACTTCGTTTAACAGGTCCTGAGCGATTCTTTTGTTCAAAATTAAGCAGTTTCGGAACAAATTGCATGGTACGAACCAATAGAGATGCCGACGTCTTCCGCCACTTCGCTAATAGTGATTCGCCGATTTTTCAACACCATTTGTTTCATTTCTTCAACGTCAACATTTCAAGTGTTTTACAACACTGTATTCCATTTTTGACACACAATTTTATGCAAATTCTTTGTTCCATTTTTTTTACGGCAGAAAATAGCCGAGCACACGAAACACGTCTAACGCTTCTGTCTCACAAAAAAAAGTAAACGCAAACTGGATGAAACTGTGAACATATGTATCAACATAACAAAAAAATATTTCGAAAATCGAATGTACGTAGCCGGCCAAATTATAAAGGTCGCCTTACTTTTTGAACACACCTCGTATACAGATTACCACGTGCGCAGTTCTAATCTTCTAAAAATCCCAATTAATTTGCAGACATACCCATGAGCAAATCATGTTAAACATACCTGTAACTGCTGCAGCTGCTGGTAGCTGTTTTTGTGTTTTTTTTTTAATCTATCAAAAGTACATAAGTTATGATCTATTTGAAATATCTAGAGAACTGAGGCGGATACTATTATCAAATTATGGTTTCGACGAGACAGGGCAAAATTTCGAGAATCCCTTCATACTTATTCATTTTCAATTTCCAATTAATTCGATTAATTTCCAAAATTTATGACACGTAAATAACTTATTTGAACAATTGACACGCGGATACCAGTTTATCGAAAAATTTCGGCGAAATTTAATAATTTTATTGTTAATATTTGTTCGAGGATCGATAAGAGACGCGAACGATAAATTGCTGATAAAAAGGCGATAGTGATGTTATGACAGGAGGCGTGTGATGTTTACCGTACTTTTTCGGGTTTATTGATTTGTTCATATTTTTGGTTTTTGTGATACTATAGATGGCGAGATATACGTATCTGTGTATGTATACATGCAGCCATTGAAGAGGTGGAGTCTTAGCGTAATTAAATGTTTAATTTGATGACGCATTTCCCGCTGATAATAGAGATAACGAAAATGAAAAAAATGAATGAAAACAGCCAATAATAATAATAATAATAATAATAATAACAATATCCTGCCTTTGTTTTTGTTACAACGGAAATACAAAATATATTAAAGGAGGTACAAAGGTGATATTCATAATATGTAAAACCACATTTTTAAAACATTAACTTAAAAAGTAATATAAAAGTAATATATCTTAACAAACTTTGCGTAAAACTGTACAAAATCTTCTGATCTGGTATCCTTGAAAAAACGCATTTCCATGGCAGGGCATGGGACTTTTGCAGGCTATACTTTTTTTTGTATTTAATTTATGTATTGATTTTTGCTTTTCGTCGAAAAAATAAAGATCGCGGCTGTTTCTAACAAATGTATATGATTCAGCGGTCTAACGAAAGCACTTGTGTTATTTATTCTACCTTTGTTGTAGTTGAAACGAATAGGTTAGTCGGTTTCACCTATAACCTAGTGATCTAGAAAAGTAACAACAGTGGCATTTGTGTCTATGTGTTTTTAAAGACTGTAGTCGCACGAAAAAAGTTAACTATACTACTTGTTTTTATGTTTCTTTCAAAAGTTCGACTTAGTCGAAACAGAAAGGGGAAACATTATTCTTTTAGATAATGAGGTTCGATACAGGTAATACAAGAAATATACGTCAAATGATGGTGCAGATTTCGTGTGTTTTTTTTATTACTTTGAGCAAATCGGGTCAATTAGAATAAAACTCGGGATAAAAATTGTGAGTTGCAAATTTTCCAAAACAAATGTCTAATCTGGAATTAAATTTTACACCATTAAGTGATAAATCGCTGCTGCATGTCCGTTTCGGACGAATGTTTTTCAAACAGTAATTTTTTTAAGCATTGTAATAGTCCATAAAAAGCTTAAGTGCAATATCGAACAATTTCAAAAGATTTTAAGTCAAAATTGATGAAATTTCGATATTCAATTGTTAAAGTTAGCTTATTTTTTTTATAAACAAACCTAAAAATGCAAAGAAATAGAATCAAATGTTGAACTCTACAAGTTATCTGTAAAACTGTGTTTGTTTTTTTTTTTAAATATGCATTATGCTTTTCTTATTCCATTTAGCCGACTCGTTCATTAAGCACTCGCTCGTTGACACTCCGCTCATGCCAAATAAACTCGTGACTCAAATGTCCCGTTTACCACACTTGTTGCATAATATACTATATGTCGCATTTTAATAATTTTGGCTTCTTTGAGATAAGTTAAGATGATTGTTAGGTACCCGAGTCTGAAAAAATATTAACTAACAAATATTTTATTTTGTTAAAAGAAATAATTGCTTGAAGTTTATTTTGTTGTCATATTGTCTGTAAGTTAACAAAGTACAAATAACTGGTAAAATTCAAAACAACCATGCTTTGTAGGCCTTTTAAATTACCGAACAAAGGAAATTTAGTCTTTGTTATTTTAAATATTTATTTAATTTATTTGACAGTCTTAAAAAAAATAAATTTTTGTGATGAACAAACGGTCAGAGGATCGATAAGGGACACCGACAATAAATTGCTGATAAAAAGGCTAAACTAAATTTGTATTGCTCTATTAAGTAATCTTTTCGTTCTGTGTGCCTATAGAGAAAAAGTGAATAAAATTAAACTCATTCAGAAATGTAAAGGCCATTAGGCTGACGACCGAGTCTCGCAAACAAGCAGATCCCGTAGCGTAGAATTTGCATCTCCATCGCGTATCTTTATAGAGGTGCGAGTTACAACGAAAGCACGGAGAGTAACGCGGACCATCTGTTTTTAAAGAGACACCATACTCGCGTTTGTGGATCCAGTTCCACGCCATCTGCTTTATTTTAGAACGTGTTTGTTTTGTTTGAGCTTATCATCGGATAGTTGCCTATACTCGCCGGTTCTTGGACGTAATCTTTATTTAATCGTGTCTCTTTTTTTGTTAGCTACAATAGTAACGTGCGCGTTCTACCGTTTTACCTAAAACCTAAAAAAAATATTTTTAATGATTTAACTTGCTTATTGCCTATTTTAATAAGTATCTTACAGTTATGTATACATCGAGGAGTACATATTCCACATAACCAAACTGAACATCAGATATCTAAAGAGCTCTCCTTGTTATACGGGCAGTGAAGGGTTTCCATTTTTTGACGAAGAATATAAATAAAATGGGTAAGCCTGCAAAGTTCGTCATAGTATTGGGTGGATGACTTACTCCCCATTTTTTCTATATTCTTCGTTAAATAATGGAAATTTGTCCCTGCGTCTTAAAGTATATTTCAGAAAGGTGTAGACTAATAAAACCGTATTGGGCAAAGGGGCCAAAGAGTGAGCCAACGAAGTTATTTGATTTGTTTGGTTTTGATTTTCTTCTAAAATTATTTGTTTTTATCGAGTTTTCGGGATTTTTTCCCATTGTTATCCCAAAGAAAAGAAATTTATTTGTGGCCAATTAAGATGGACACCTCTGCCCTACCTCAAAAAGTAATTGTCGTAAAGACTGAAAAAACATAACTAAAGCGGCCAATAAAAATTCTGAAAATTATTTTTAAGTTCCTAGATTGGCCGCCGAAATTTAAATCCCGTTTTTTGAATAATAATCGAATTTTACATATAGCTAAAATTAACACCGCCGCGAACTTTCTTTTTGCTCTATCTCTACACTCTAAAGTAGCCTAGTATAATATAGTACAAATGAGGCAATTTCTTTGGTTAGTTCAGACAAAATTTACATGTTATGTAACTATGATTAAAGAATACAAAGGGGCAATATGTTGTGTAATCACCCCTAAACTAATAAGGAATATTAATTCCATTTGGGTAGAATTTATTATGACGTGTTTCAAAATGCAAGGCCAAAGAGACAGGAGCAAACAGAATGGCGTCAGTAATCTAAAGCTTCTTTATCACTTTGTTCTTGTTCTGATTTTAAATGGAAAAATTTAAGACCCCTAAAAACCAAAAAAACTGAATTTGGCTATTAGAAATCTATTCAATCGAACCATTGCCTTTATAGTAGTACCTGATTTTCTTTTTCTAGAGGTCGTTAACGTCCGGAAAAAAAACTGTACTTCGCGTGTACTCTTGATATTTCGTTTTGCATTTTAAAATAATTAGAATCTGCCAATTAATTCGATTAAGCGTCCGGTTTGCATATTGATTAGGCATTAAAAATTCGGTATGATTTCCGGTTTGCGCTGATTTAACTGTTTATCGTGCATTTTCATTTCTTTAATTACGGATGTGTGTAATACGATCGGAATCGATTTGTATTTAGTATAATGACGATTTCACACCAGTTGTCATGGACAGTGATTTTTGGATTGTATTTTCAAGCCTGCATTTCCTATCGCGAGTTAATGTTCCAGTTTAGAAAATTGCTGATATTGAAACAGAGCTACGGGGTGTTGGTCCCGCTATGGCCATTAAGAATCACATCCTTACGCATGTTTTTATGCAGTGTATGAATCCTCTCATTATAGAATTTTGTCATAGATCTTTTATAGATATGGATATTCAAGGTGGACCAGGTTTATACTGACGAATTCAGTTGATGGAAAAGCAGTTTCTATTAAAACAAACTAGTAGAGCAATTCTCATAAATTGCTTCGTTCCTGAGATACAAGGCGCTAGTTAACGCTCTAAGAAACAATTTGTTTTTCAGTAGATTTTAGTAATGATATTTTGACATTCGTCACTTCACGCCCACCGAATTTTCTTTTTCCTAGAAATAAATCGGTTCTTCTCCGGAAAATCTTGTTCATTTCATTTTCTTTACATAGTATTACTTCTCAGTGATTTAAAACGTATTTATTTACCAATGAATATAACACCAAAACTTAGTGTATGTATTCGTGAAGTTTTGTAAAAATGTACTTCGTGTACCAGTTGCTAAAAATATCTATATCTGCTATATCTATCAAATCCACAGTTAACTATATTAAAATTATTGTATATTTTTTGGACACCTTGTATTGAGGAAAGTTAGCAGTTTACTAATTATGGACGTTTCTTCTGACTTACTGACTTTTAAAATGCGTCAAATTAATACCAACCAAGTATCTATTATCTGAAAAACTAACATCTCAATAACTGGCAACGATTTAAGAGGTAAAAAGGTAATATTGTCTTCTAGTTAAAGTTTTAACAAACGTATTGAAAAGGCAAATGATTAAAAGACCACATTTCATAATTTTTTATTTCGGTTGTCAAACGGATTGTCAGAAATAAGATTATACAGTACAAAATTGTTATGGACATATTTATTAGCCAAGAATAAGTACTCACTTGCCTCGTTTTCGAGATATACTGTATCAAAGTTTGTTTTATTAATTACTCCAAAACCTTTTAGCTGATTGTGACAAAACTTGACAAGCTTAAAGGTTTTTATTTAGTGTTATTGTGTTATTCATTCTATTGACATCGAGGGGGAAGTAACTGATGCTTTTGGTTAAAATCATGACAGACTATTGATTTTTTGAAGGTTAAATATTATTTTTAGATGAAGCAATTAAAAATGAAAGTTTTTTTTGTTGCTTCGGTTTTTTTGTATCTCGCAACGTTTTCAAGATAACAATTAAAAACCGTTTCCCTGCATTTTGCTGGACTTTCTCAATAATTTGTTTTTTTAATTAATTACTCAAAAACTTTAAAAATCAACCCTTTGTATATTGTAACAGGGGACCACGCAAAATGAATTTTTACGAGTAAACCTAGTTGATATAAACGGTCTATATTTATCGGTAAATGTTTCGAGACGTGAAAAAATTCGCAATTTTTTTTTTCATCGAAATGCAATAAAACTATTTTTGAACCGTATTACGGCGAAGACACGCACGAACTTCTGTCGCCAACAATAACAAATGCCAGATGCACAAAAATAAATCGATGGCCCTATTTTTGGGCGCTCGTTTATTTGACTATTGATAAGTTTGGCCAACTTGTATAAACCGAGAATTTTGACATAGTTCACAACTTCCGCTGAGCAAATAACCAGTCTGTCAAACGGGTTTGTTTATAAATCGTCTAATTGATGCGAAATAGCTAATTCATGGGTGGGACAATCAATGGACGATCCGGTTTTTTTGCAATTGCAAAACAAGTCGAAACCACAGGGTGTTCCAACTGTGTGTTAGAAAATAAAGGTATGTTTTTTTGGTTATGGTGCCACCTATAATTTTAAACACATTTTGTATAATATTAAGCTATGGCTAAACTTAATAGTTTTTTTTTAAATATTAAATATTAAATCTTACTAGATAGCATATTTATAATTTATTTATTGATAACTAATTATAAGAAATCTAAAAATCTTGGAAACTATGGTAGATCTAGGAGTTATTTATATTGAACGGAAGCACTTGATGTTAGGAACAGCGCGAGAGATAAAAACATTGAAATATAATGTTTTGAAATTGCTTCATTTCTCTCCAATAGTTGAGCCACACTGTAGAGCGCTGCCTAACTAACTAAAACTATATTTGAAGAAACTACTTACCTAGGTTTAGCAGACATTTTTGTCAAAAATCATTGCCTCAGGTATCGCGCATCACATTATCCACAAAAAAAATTACAATGCCTATATTTTTTGCAAAATGGCAATAACAAACTAAAAAAGTTTAGCAATAGTATATTTTGTACCAAATATGTCTAGAATTAAAGGTAGCTTCAACACTAGAAAAAAAAAGCTAACTTTACTTTCTTACATATTTATAGGACATTTTGTATACATGAAAATGATTTTTGTTCTTGCGTTTTCTATAGTTATGCCACTTTCTAAATATTTTTGTTTTCTATTGCCAACTGTTTCTATTCCAGGATACAACTGCTGATGTACTACTGGGAGAACTTGTAGATACTGTATAACCTTGATAATCTGAATTAATTTTTTGCCAAAATTTAGACCATATACAGTATAACATTTTAGTTCTAGCGTTTTTAAAAACATTTATTTAACAATAAAACCTCATAAAGTTTTAAGCAAACTTTATTAAAATTTGTTAAAAATTGACCTCCATGGAATTCAACTGCTTTCGCGGACAGTCAGCTAACTGACGGATCATGCGACTGCTGCGTTGCATCAATATTAACGAAATTCATAATAATTAATAAATTCATAAAAAGCTAATTTTATTAATTACTAATAACAAGTGCATCTTTGAGGAAAGTGTGGATGTACTATTTAAATTTTTTTACAGCATTGCGTAATCGTCGCGTTCTATACTAGGTGTGTCGTAGTTAAACAGTGTCAAAGTCAGATAAATTAAGTGATTTTCTGTTGCTCATAGCCGTCAATTATACACGCCTAATAATAAACTTATAACCTGGATAAACGCGTCAACATTGAATTCGACACTGTCAGCCAATCACATTATCTTGTTACATCGCTTTGTAGTCCAACCGCTAATGTACAAATAATTTGACGAAATTTCACGAAAATGACTATCAATGCCTCAGTGTTGTTAAATCGTCGCTACTATACGGAATGACTTCTATCGATAAATTCTCAAATGAAAAATATTCAAACCATCACCAAAACCAGCCTCGATAGTATTCTATTAGCAACATTCGAAGTTCCACTATTGAAATACTAAAGTGCTTGTATCGCACCGGTTGCATAACAAATACCTAGTTGACTCATGTTGTGGGCGGTGTTCAAAAATGGAGTCATATTTTTTTGCGAGACTTGTCGTTCGAAAATAAATAACGCGCGTATGTATATTAATAAAAACGCCTCTGGAGGAAACCTTATAGCTCGTAGTATGTAGATTAGGCTTAAAACAATGGACGACTTTACATACGTGTGTGCCAACAGCCGTCTATTATTGTTAATTAGTGATTTATTAGACATCAAGTGGGAATGTCGGTTTGACTTAAAGTAGATTTAGTCCCACAGTTGTGACCTTTTTTTTTGTTAATTCGGATGGTTTCAAATAGATATAATTTTACCTAAAATAAGGGGGGACATGTAGGGTTATTATCAAGAAACAATGTGTGCTTTTAGGTTAACGTTTACCAATAATTTCAAAAATAATTATTTTAATTCAACATTTTGACTGAAGTCACTACTGCAATCTGTCTCACATGGTAATCAAGATGTTCTGTCTATGATTTGAGACAGGATCGAGGCTCGCTACAAAAAACGACGAACAACCAGTGGCGGCGGAGATCTCTAAACCAGTTTAGGAAGCCACTGATTCCAATTAAATTGATCTTTCGCTTTCGTTTCCAGAGAAAATGTTTGCTAGCGGCCCCGTACGGGTGAAATAAAAAAGTAACAAATATTTCTTTCTACTTTCATCGGAATTTACACACTTTCATTTCTTGATTAAAATGTGTCCACAAAGGTCAGCTCGTAGTGGGGGTGGACAACAGCACATCTAGGCTAGAAGAAACTCCCAATTCATCTCCTAACCAGCTACGTCCCATTAGACAACAGCCAATTAAGAGTACTAGAAGCTCTAGAACGCTATGAACTACGAGCCCTAACAACTAATTGTTCGGATGATACGAAATAATAAAAAAACATATTTATACTTATTTTAAATTGATTTTTTTTTGCCTTTTCGATTGAAAAATGAAATCACGCACTTATTTTTATACCAAAAAGTGCTATCGAAATGAATTGTGTTTTTATTTGACATAAATTGCATAACAAAATATCAAAAACATACCGAATTTGCTGACAAATAAATATTCGGACGCATTTAAATCTTTTACTTTAAATCGAACATTAATAAGAAGTAACATCCTTTCGCGGCAATAACAGCTTTTATGCGTTTTGGCATGGAATCTACCAAAGTCTTGCAATATTCGTGGGTGAAAGTGTTCCTAATTTCGGTGATTTTTGCCTTTAATGCTGGAACTGTACGCTGAGGATTGTTTTACGCAGTCTTTTTCATCCGATGCCATAAAGTTTCAATAATATTCAAGTCGGGGCTACTTGATGACCACGATAAAACTTTCATATTATGGCCCCCAAACCATTTATTTGTTGTTTTCGCAGTATGGCAGGACTAACGTGTTGAAATGTAAAATTTTTATTTCCAAAAGTTCGTTCTATTGATGGAATCAAACTTCTTGATAAAATTTGTTGGTATTTTTCTGCATTTACAGTACCATCAGTTGCCAACTCCTTTACCACTCATACACCCCCATATCATAACACCCTGGGGAAATTTTACCATGCGCTTTAGACAATCTTTGTGAAAGGCTTCTGATTTTGTACGAATACGAAAATCGCCTACACACACATCAGATTTTGATTCGTCGCTGAAGATAACGTTACTCCACGTTTCCGTTGTCCAGGATATTTTAGATTTTGCCCAATCCAAACGTTTTTTCTTCTGAATAGACGTTAATAATGGTTTTTCCTTTGCCTTTAACAAAAGTAGATCATCGAATATTAATAATTTTTATATTGAAACAGGAAAAATTGTAAACTTACCTTATAAAAACTCAAACCAGACTTATGCATCCATTGTCTACAACATTCCCTGGAGGCATTTAAGTTTGCCTCGTGATTCCATTGAGCTTGAATTTGTCGTAAGACGCTTCGTCTGCTAGTTTTACAAATTTTGACTAGATCTCTTTCAGTGATTTTACGGGGTCGGCTTGAACTTTTACCACGAACGCTAACACTAGCTGTCTCTCCATACTTTTTTATAATATCCCCGACCGTTGATTTTGCAATACTCAAGTCATTTGAAATTTTTTGCATTGATTTACCTCTGCAGTACTGAGATATTATAATTTCTCGCACTTTTTCGTTTGTTGCAACACCAGGCGTCATTTTCTTATCAACTATTATACAAACTTGAAAGAAACAACCCGAACTGATTTATCTAAGCACACTACATTTTACCATCAATGCATGGGTAGCATTGATTTCTTGGTCAATAAACATTCGGGTGTGAATATTTGTTTGTCGGCAAATTTGGTACGTTATTTTGCTATGTAATTCATGCGAAATAAAAAATAATTCATTACGATAGCTATCGTAATGTGCGCAAATTGATTATTCAATCGACAAAGCAAAAAAAATTAAATAGATATAAAAATGTCTTTTTTATCTTTTTTTTTAGTGTCCGAACATTTAGTTGTTAGGGCTCGTATGACAAATGAGGGAAAGAACTATTTAATAAAATAATTTTTCTACTCTCTTCTCCAAAATACTCAATTATACAGCGATCTGGCGTGCGGAAAATGCCATTTAACCACGTCACACGGATTTTAGAGTAATCGGATGTTTTCGGAGATATTTAACATTTGCCATTTCTGACGGTCATGTCATGTCATGTGTTGTTCAAGTAGAATCTGACCACTTTATTACCAAACCTATAGTTTTTCCGAAGGTACCACTTTGAACAAGCCACTTCTGGGTTGGGGTCCACTTGGGCCCAAATATGCGACCCCCAACATTTTTTTTCCATAGAAAAAAGCATGGAAAGATGTCCATTTTTTTTTCAATTTTTTATAGCAAAAACTAAACAGTAATATATCTTCTACACTAGTGGTCTATTATGAGGTTAAATAATGAAATACATAGTTCTAAGGCGACGATTATACTGGATAGGAATGAGCTCACGTCACTTACGAACACAGTAAAAGCCTTATCGATTCTACCTCAAAGACTTATTTTTTGGAAACATCATCTGGATTCAATATGTCGTATTGTTAAAAGGAGAAATCAAATGGGGGAAACAAAAAGGAGAATTTGGCATTTTGTTTAAGGAATTGAGAAGAAATGATGAAATTTTTTTGAATACACGAGAATAGCAAAATCCACATTCAAAAATCACATCTTAAAGCAGTCAAAAAATGTATCTAAAAATATATTTTTTTTCATAGTTGGTCAAAATCATTACCTTCAGGTGGTTGATCTTTGAGAATCCCAGGCACCCCTCGTGCTTTGTTCATCCCATTCTTTTACTAACCTAATTAATACCTCGCCATTTGTGTTTTGAAAACTGTCAAAATATTCGCACACAACAAAATTTCAAGCAGTCGTACGGATACTGTCATAAAAAGAAAATATTTTGGTCGTATTGAGGTGTCGTAAGAATTCGTAACAGAAAGTCGTAAGCAATGTAACCAGAAATATGCCAATCAATACAGGCATTTGTTTAAATATCCGTAAATATTTTGTGACACATTTATCACGTTTATTTACTACCGCCAAAGTACGACGACCTATTTCACTATTACGTCGTTCCGTGCGGATCACATCCGTGAACTACGGGCACAGGCAATAATTTAGTAAATTTCAGAACCAGTTACCCGAGATCAAAGAACCTCTTCGTATAGCTGTGACCACGACAGATGATTCAAAGGCCTGCCTCTTCGACGACGTTCGTTTACTCGCATTCCTACGGACCCTTATTTCATTCTTCGAAGTTCTTTGTTGTTATTCACCGGCGGAATTTAGGATAAGCGTGGGTTTTGAGCCGAGTTGGTAGCCTACGACGCGTCGGTCGACCGGAGTCGAAACCAACAACCAGAAAACTTATAATTTATTTAAAGCATAATCTGGTGGCATGGAAATCACATTTTGTACTTACCTGTCGCAACATTTGATTTTTTTGTAGGAACATTTCATTCTGAACTTTTTGGTTTTTCCAACCAGTCTTTTTTGATATATAGCTATCATCCTTACATGAAAAAATACTTTCAAATTTGCAAATGGCAAACTGGGAAGCTTCTATACTATTTACAAATCTTCTGGATTCCTCCTGTGTAGCTTGTTTCGCTGTTGGCTCCGCGTCCTCAAACAATATAAGCAGATGCAGAGTACAATGCGAGTCAGTTTCAGTTAAGTGAAGTGAAGAAGCATAGAGAATGATTGGCGAAAAGTCAGCAAGTTTGATATATATATATATATATATATATATATATATATATATATATATATATATATATATATTCTCACGTATTGATTCACGGATGGAAAAATGTGATGACACTATATTCCGGGATATCATCCGTTCGCTCGTTGAACTCTGACTGGAATCCTGCATTCGACTGGAATCCTGCAAATCCTGCATCCGACTGGAATCCTGCAGACGTTTCGCCAAAATCTCACTTGGCATCTTCAATGCTCGCGCTCCGAAAGTGTTCGAAGTGTTTTCGGAGCGCGAGCATTGAAGATGCCAAGTGAGATTTTGGCGAAACGTCTGCAGGATTCCAGTCGGAGTTCAACAAGCGAACGGATGATATCCCGGAATATAGTGTCATCACATTTTTCAATCCGTGAATCAATACGTGAAAAAAAAAAAAAAAAAAAAAATATATATATATATATATATATATATATATATATATATATATATATATATATATATATATATATATATATATATATATATATATATATATATATAACCGACGCAGGAGCAATCCAGAACATTTGTAAATAGTATTACAGTAGCCTGTGGAAGTTTCTTTGAAACATTAGCTTCTGTTTCAGGGTATGAAAAACCATAACGTCTTGTGGCTTTGATAAAATATAAAGTTAATTGTTTAGTTACGGACAAATATCACCATCGAGCTTTAATTAATGATTATATGTCGAGCTAGATCTTATCATCCCATATATATTTTTCAATTTCCATTGATTGCTCGAGTTTGGAAAGTGAATAGTGACCGGAAAAAGGAAATAATACTTATAACGTATGGTCCTGCATCTAACAATGACGGAATGGTCAAAAGCAACGCTGGAATTCTATCTAAAAATGTTATTGGCATAATATCAGTAACTTATTATTGGCAAATGAAATCCCACACCAGTATTTATCGTACATGAAAAAATGTTTCCGTGCGTATATAAACGAGTTATATACCGTTGCTTTAAGCATCGAGTTTCGAGATGAGAATTAAGATGGACCGATGAACGTCTATGAAATTTTTGTTTGCATAATCCACCTTTTATTTCTGTAGGTAATTGAATGAAAATTGAATGCAATTTGCTTACACCGAGACATACAAGGATGCGTAGCAGTAAATTGCTCGTTTCGTAAAGAAGTAAAAGTAGCATATAAAAGAGGCGACACTGAAGTTCTACTTTGGCACTTCAGAACCTTAAGCTTATTAACCTTTGACACAGTGATCTAGTTATTTAGTCTACTTTGCAGTTATCGTGGGGATTAAACATATCGAGTATTTTATTTGAGAAATACGTAAGTTCTAAACAAAGCTCAGCTTTGCCTCAATTTGTATACAGGGTGAGTGGAAAAGGTGGGTCAACCCGTTTCCTTTTCGCGCAAGGTGTTTATATATACAGAGCGTTATACTTTTTAAAATATAGCATTTTTATTTACATGTCACGCAGTTTTTCACATATTGTGTTGCAACTTGGTTGCAAATTTTCATGATGGACGCTTATGGTCTTAATACTTTCGTTTACTAAACCCCTTGCTTTACATGATTTTTTTCTATTGTTCATTTTTTATAACAATTGTAGGTTTTGGAAATAATAAAGAAACCAAAGTTCACATTACTCTTATTAGTGTTATCAATTTGTAACTAAATTTTCACACAAAATACAGTTGTGTGCTTATTATTTTTTAAAATAATATCAAGGGGGTTTTAGTGGTGGAATTTTAATAAAAATGCAATAATAGTATTCGTATTTTGTCCGGTGTACAAGGTTTTTGGAAATATTTTAACCTGTCTTAGTTTTGGGTTTAAAATGTAATGAAAGTAGGTCTACTATTCTCCAGTTATTACTGTTAATTATTCACTAATGGTCATTAATTTACAATATCACAAAAACTACAATTGTTATAAAACAAATATATTTCAAGATCATAGCAGTACATTTGGGGTACAAAACACTTCCATTTTCTGCTACTATATTTTTTTTATTGACAACATTTTTAATATAATATTCCACATAATATTTTCAACAAAATATGTGAAAAACTACTATACTTATAAATAACAATGATATTTGTTAACTAATATTTTATGCCCTGTATTATAGAAACTGGGAAAATGAAGTTCAGTGAAAATCACACAAAGAATCTGCCGAGGCTGTCCTTCTTTTCGACTCATCTTGTATAATAATTTTGCATAAGTTTTTAGGATTACCTGATCTAATTTACTGCGGAACAACGTAACATAACGACTGGTTCAAAAAATCGTAAACTTGATTCAGAACCATTTTTATTTGGATTTTTTTATAAACAAATTTTAATTTCCATAGCTTCGAATTTTTGGAGTTTCTTGGAAACACCCGTGCAATAATCTAAAATAATAAGAAATTGTTTAACCAAAAGCGTGCGAAGTACAATTTAACCAACGCTGTTAAAAATGCTTCACCGATTTTGCAATTGCAATAATTTAGTATTTAATTTCAATAAGCCACTGTTTTTATCGGACTTTCGAACAAAAAAATTAAGATAATGTAAATTGGGGATACGTATTTTTATGTACATTTATTTTTTGAACCTTTGTTAAAATAATATTACTAACAAAATAATGAAAATGACCTTCATTGCACCATTTTGTAAAGATTTTTGCACAAATCTTTGGATGACAAATCCCCAGCCCAGCGTCGGCGCAGGTTTCTTGAAAC
The DNA here is from genome assembly GCF_029955315.1 of Cylas formicarius. Lineage (NCBI taxonomy): Eukaryota > Metazoa > Arthropoda > Insecta > Coleoptera > Brentidae > Cylas > Cylas formicarius. The sequence goes on along the minus strand of NW_026844352.1, from coordinate 10,578,361 downwards.
ACTCTGTATAATTGTTTTGTTGAAAATTAAGTATATTGCAACTATTTGCCGCCGAACAATTGCGATTTTTAAAATCAAATCCTCGCCAGCCATTTATATTTTTCGTAGGTGGAGATGCGGTCGATTGTATTCGTCTGCCGTATCCGGCGCATATAATTTCCGGTTCGGTATTCTATATACGAGAGGTTTTTGACTGCTCCGCATTTTGATATCGGGCTGACGCACAATGGCGGACCAAAAAGAGGATGTTCCGCCCGAGTAACGTCGCCGCGTGACTAAAAAATCCTCATTTTGTCTGACAGAGTCGGGCTGTAGCGGATCGATTGTATTAGTTTTTTGTACCGAATTCTAGTCGTTTGGTAGCAGATATACAGGGTATTCAAAAAGTACGCTCTCGAGTAGCTTTAAATGCCAATTTGTTGGCGATATGATGACGAAAAATTGACAAAAATGCATAGAGCACAGCACAAAGTTTACAAACATCTGTTTTTATATGCCATGACTAAATGGTCCACAGTAATAAAACAACAGGGCGACCAATCAATAAATTATACGATTCCAATGGTTTGGCAGTTCTTTATTGTTTTTTTTTTACTTTTCAGCGTGATGGGATGATCGGATTGCAAGAGTGCGGACCCGCGCCGCCGAGGGCGCCATTGTCGGCGAGCAGGGCCCGCGAGAGGACTGCTCAGGCCGTAGACTACTACAATACTCATGTTCACAGGTATCCGCTCAGCTAATGTATCTACAAGGTGTTTTTTAATTGAATGTCAATAAATGAGGGCGCGATTTTTGGGTCCATTTTAAAATGAAAACTTTATATGAACATATGCCCTAAACGTCTTAATTTTTAAGATACAGGGTGGGGTAATACCACTTTAGATATTTTAATGAAATTTGGTGCACATGTAAGGCATTATTTAGTAAAAGTACATCAGTGGCGGGCGTACAGAATTTCACCTGTCTATTTTGACAAACATTAAATGTACGCCACTGATTTTTAGTAAAATAAAAATTATTCATACAATCTTCTTCATTTTTTCAATCCGATGTACGATTCTCGCTTAAAAAAATAAAAACCTTGTTTTATTGATGAAAGACTTCCACATGGTGATGGTTTGGTTATGGTTTTGAGCGGTACATTACGGAAATCGTGGATGATGATGATTTAATGATGACACTGTGAGTGAAAATGGCATTTTTATGCACGATAATGCTAGACCCCACACCGCTAGAATTTTCAGTCAATATCTGGATTGGGTGAGAATTAGGCGGTTTGATTGGTCAGCACTTATTCGAAGACATACACCAGCTCCAAGAAGTGCTCAAGGGCTGAAAGAGTTGATAATGCATGAATGGAACAACATTGGCCAGAACGTAAGCCGTAATTTAATTCAAATCATGTCTTGTCGATTACAAGAAATCATAAACGCAAGAGGAGGGAATACATGTTATTAATTTTCAGGTTTTCTCAATATTGTTAATTGTGATTTGTTCCTTTATTTATCAAGAAAAAATTAATTGGGCTTTGTTTATAATAGATATTTTCTGTTTTCCGACAAAATCATAAAAATGTTAAATTCAGTTAACCAAATAGGGTAGGATAAATAATTTATCAGCTACTAGGTCAACGATTTCGTGATAAACTTTTTTTCCAAAAAATTTGCAATTTCTTGAGTGACCTAAATTTTTTGTTCGCCAGGGTATATTATACAGAGTGTCTCACGGTTGATGGAACATTAAACGTTGTGTGTGTACAAATTTACTGAAAATTTGGTCACATAGGCTTTTGACCCTTTTTTGACTATCTCAAATAATTTCATTTCAATAAAAAAACTTTTTGCTCATTCTTCGTAAGACGGTTCATGATTTTGTAAAAACCTTTGAAACCGCAGAAGTACATCGGATACTGACAATTGTGACCAGCATTTAGGCGTTCTAACTATTTAACCAACCCATCAGCAATGAGAATTGAAATTGGAGAGTGGTAGCGGACAGAAAAATAATAACTGAATAACTGAATAATTCACCTTTCTTGCAGAGCGTGGGCGAACGCCGGTCTATCGACATCCAGATCATCGTTCAACGACCGGCATCATCATCACGCCGGATCAAGAAGAGGAGTTGGTAACTTGGGACCGGAACAACTGTGCAGGAGCAATTCTAGCTTGGAATTGTTGGATCAGAACGGACGACCATTCAAGTCGAGCAGTCCCACGTTGAAGCGGGAGTACGGCAGCCACGGATCTATCGACGTAATCGATAGGCCCCCGGGAGTACCCGGTACGTGCTCCTGTTTAATATTATGGTATTGCTTTTGATAGAGCGAACGCTGCTACTCTCTCTGCCATCCAACGCAATAACCGAACGTCAACTGTACTTTCGAGAACCGGAAATAACTTGGTCTATCCTTTTGAATATCGTTCGTAAATACAGTTGAAGTCTAACAGTTTAAAACTTAACTCCTTCCGGAGGGATAAAATAAAGTTGTCACTTAAACCTTCCTAACTGTGATGATTAAAAATAGTATTAATAATATATTCCGGATAATGAAACAACTTTAGTGTGGAATTTTCAGCGAAATAGACGAACAGACGTGTGCTTATCAGTACAAATTCGCAAAACGCACTCTCATTGGTCATGACGTCAGCGCTTGTAAAATCTTTACTGATTTTTTCTTTCCATAGAATTTGGTTTTTGCAAAGCTTTACTGTGTATGTCTCTCTGTATTGTTATTTGAGAAATTCCAAAAAATTCAGCTATTTTTAAGTTTAAATATATTTTATATATATATATGTTTTTCATTACTTATTTTTTTCATTAGTAAAGCCACAAAACCAAGACTTCCTTTACAAAACTAGAACTAAAAAGTAAAGTATTACAAAAAATTACATCTATCTCTCTATATTTCCAAACTATCAAACCTACAACATTTTTTAATCTTTCTTTTGCATTGCATTGAAAATTTGATATTGAAATAGTTTCTATTATTTGCTACTTTTTGGTTTTATCTGGATTTGCTTGACCAGTAAAACGTGGATTGCTGATATATTTCCATGTTTGTTCCGCAGGAAATACACAGTAGGTATTTCACTTTCATTGATTATTACTGATATTTTCTGACACGCTAATTCGCTTGTCTGGTTGACGAGTCAAAAAAATAAGTTGGTCTAATTCGAGTTGCAATATTACTCAATTTTCATTTCTAAGCTTACTAAAAAGCAAACCAAATTTCGTTTCGTCGTCCCCGGCCACTATAGTGCAATATGATGTATTCGGTAGATGATGGGGGAGGATACGAAGAAAATAAAAAATAAAGACATTGATTGTGGTGTACCAGATTGATTGTTCATAAATGATTTGGATTGTCTCTCGTTGCTTCAGTGTAAGTAAAACTCTTATCTTCTACGTTTTTATCACGGAATAACTTTACAAGGCGTTAATTTAATAAATGAAGTAGCACATTACCCAGCAATTCAGGGAAAAGCAAATTTTGTTTTAATCTTTGACATCCCGCAGTTTCGAAACTTTTTCTATCTGTCATTATCCAAATATTTTCTCTACTCATTTTACGGTACTATTAGAAAAGAAATAGGCCCATATTTTTTTTTACAAAGTGATGCTAAAAACTTTACATTCACCAGATAGACCTAGTTTATACAAAACTAAGCCAAAATTCATAATAATTATAATTTTGTTAAGCCTATCTATTAAAGTGGAGTTCTTACATCTAAAAATCATTAAGCATGATTTAGTTAGGTTTTAATGTGAGGTTCCGGCTATTCAAAAGGTCACTTACAATCAGCATCAAAGCAACAACATCATGACATCGGCAAATGTTTCTTACAGTACAGAAGAGAGTTCGAAATGTCAAATGTATAAATTAAAAAGGGTGAAAGGAAACTTTGTAGCACGGCAGAAGGTAAAGCAATTTGATTAGAATATTTGTTGGTGAGAAATTTTAAAACTTTAGTTCAAATGTGATCAAAAGGCTTCGAAAAGTCGAACAGTACTCATACGCTAATGCTAATGTTCCAAGTTTATCATCGAAAACATTTGTTAATATCACAGAAGAAGTTAATAGTTGTTATTACGCGTGATAGAATATTGAAATCATAGCTGAACAAAAAACCTTACGGACATTGCAGCCAAGAATGAGTTCTTTGAGATGCTCCAGGACTACCGACCGGCGGTATTAGTAGGAACGGATCAGAGAAGCCCCGGACCATCGGAATACCTTCGCGGAAAGGTAGATTCGGAAGTGGATCCCTGTCAAGAAGATACGGGTTCAAACAATCACGGCAACTACCCGCAAAGCCCAAAACTGAGATCGAAACTAACTCGATTTTGGAGCAACGGGAATGTCCCCAACGGTTAGTAACGTGGCTTGAATAGTAATTTTGATGATTTAAATATCAACACACTTTAGTAGAGAAATGCACATTCGAATCAAGATATTATCTTGAACGAAATCTCCTTGAGTCGGAATTTAGTAGTAAAAACTAGCTATTAGAAAAGCCAGAACTAATTTTATCTAATTGGAACGATTATTAAAGTCGAAACAAACATTTTGTAAACATTTATTATTAATGTTCAATATCAGTCAGTTCAATATTTTGTTAATATTGTTTTGATTAAGGGAGAGGTTTATTTATCTTAATATTTTGTAAATTTGGAAACACACAATCTGTGGTAAACGTTTCCTTCATTTTCCTCCTTATAGTCGGTAGTAATAATATCTAAAAAAAACTGTTGTCAAATATCAAATATTCCGACATCTAGAAATCTAAAAAAATGAAATTTTCGTTTTCGCACAGTGAAATATTTTTAGTTTTGAACATTCCATTCGTTCCATGCTCATTACTAGTGTCTACCATTTCAGTTTGTACTTTATTTTTAATTATTGTTTTATTGAAAGTGAAACTGTAGTAGTTAGCTGTGGATTGAAAAAGATGTCTCAAAAGAAGTGATGAGTATGAAGTTGATTTTAAATAAATATTAATCGCAATCAGTTTACATCGATAACCTATATAAATATCAATCATTATTAAGTAGACAGTATTTTCCCATAAAACTCTGTCATGGCAGATATTAGGAAAAAAATAAAAGCACTATTTTTGTAGATAATTGTATGATCTACAATTGAAATATGACATTTTTTGCAAAAACTTGAAAACTTTTTTTAGCACTTTATTTCTACCAGGTTACCCAAGTTGTGCACCAAAATACAGCTCTTGGGGAATTTTTGTTATTTGACGGTTATTTTTTATGTCTGATTTGATCGAATTATAATGTATGTAGCATCTAGTATGTAGTTCTAAGCATATAAAGAGAATCGATTAGCTAAAAGATTGACTCACCAAAAAGTTTACAGTGATACTCGACGGCAATCACATTATACCTGTATTGTTGGTGATCCACATCGAGCGTTATCAGATATCGCCTTTCATATTATGTGGTTTTCTCTGAACGCGAAAGATAACAAATCGTAATTAAACAGCCGTTGCACTCTTGCATTAAAGCGCAAGGTTTTATTTAGTGTGGCTCGGGTGCTTTTCTTTGACCGTCCGCGCCCGTTGTTACCTCTTGCTTTCAAAATGTGCTGTTGCGACATCGCCCATTACTATATCACTGTTTTTGTAAGATGCGACGTTGAGGCTCGAGGTAATGTTTGTTGTTTCTTTCTTCCCTGCTCCATTGCCGCTTTTATGATTTTATGAGGCCTCTAGCTAAAAAAAATGTTGTTCTAGTTTGGAATTTAAATTGGATATTGCTTTAAAAAATAATGCGTTTCATATCGTTCGCTTTTCAGTTGCTTTTATCCGACATCCGACTCTTCAAAGTTATAGGAAAATTTTATTGGTTCCAAATCCAAACATAATACAAATTGCTCTACTGATGGATGTCATTTAATAATAACTATCCTAACAATTGCCTTCGATGTAAAAAAAATCAAACCTATCCAGCATACCTACTCTAGGTTGGAAGTAAAATTGGGAATGATTGCATTGTTTTCGTATGAGGTTATTGTTTGAGTTGTGTCTGTTATGTTGATATAGTTTAAAGAAAAACAAAACAAATTTCTCTGTCGATGGATACCACTGAAATCAATCGAAATATTAAAAATTATTCTAATAATCGCTTTTGATATAAAAGGCTACTCATTTTTTGAGAAGCCTATATTGAGGTCGTTTTATTTTTTTATAAATTAATAAATGAAGAAGCTTCAAAGCAAATTTGTTTTATGCTGTAATATTAAAACAAACAATTGCAAGGAAGAATATTTTTGAACGTGCTTTGTTTTGCTGATACGAGTTGACATTGAAAACAGTTGAACTATTAGTAAATAAAATATTGACAATTTGAGGTTTAGTCTTTTCGTTCGTTGCCTTGTTTGTTTCTTTTCTAATTGTAGACTTCTAATTTGGATTTTGTGCTCTTTAGAGAGAAAGGTAAAATATTTCAAATATATACATCATTTTGGTACCATTTTTAAAATATTGCACTCTTTTTTAAAAGTTGCAAATTGTAATATTTAAACATATTTGTTATACCATAATTTTTTTTTATATTGCTCCATAACCCTTTCGTTAATTACAATTAGTTAGTTAGTAAGTTAATTAGGTAAGACCTGAAACACAACAACATATCTAAAGCTATTTACGCAACTTACGTTTAGTTAAAACCTAAAATTTCTATGTTTGTATGTATTATCGCCTAAATTATAATAAATGACCTCTGTGCGCCATATCGAAATGGTAATGGTCGTATCGGATAAGACAGATTTTTTTTTTAAATTATTTTGAAAGTCTTGTCTATGTAATTAGATTTGATGTGTTTTTATGAAATCGATCTTGTCATCGTTTCATTGATAAAATAATTAAATATCGCAAATTTTTTTCCAAGAAAATCTTTGTGTTATGTGTTTAGAAAATAAAAAAAAATTAAAATGAATAATTAAAATAATAAAAAGATCTTCAATTTCCAGCACAATTTAACAAAATACAAGAGAAAAATAAACAAAAGAAAACATTTCCTAACTAGACTAAAAAATAGACCGCTAGAAAAAATCCGAAAATCAGTTGACTATTTTATGAGCAAAACGGGCCCCGTTTTTCAATTTATGCGAAGAAAATGTAAACTATTTATTAAAATTCTAACACCGTAAATAACTAATAGACTATATAAACAGAAAAATATAATAATTATGAATTAAACAAGTAGGTTTGAATCATCGACTTTATTCATTGTTGAAGCATTCGAATTTAATTTTGTAGTATTGTATTTTATTTTGTTATTTTTTGCGATTGATCAACACTGTTCTGATAACTGAGAGTCTTTTAAGGTTTTTTTGAACTGTGTCAAAGTTTTTTCTTGAGTGAATCCGAATAGTTAAACTACACTTTACAGATTTGAAACGAAAATGATCTTTTAAGGTATCTTACTGTTATTACGAGGCAAAATCTCGTTATATGGATAACTATTCATAAAAAATTGTATCAGAGCGTCACCTGCAATGCGAACATTGTCGAGATAACCTAAAAACCTAATGAAAATTTTATATATTACATTCTCAAACATTTGGATATCTATAATGGTTCAAGAAATAAAATCGGAGGGGGATCTTCCTTTACATTAAAAAACTGTGTAAATCTGGCGTTTTGTGTTTTTCCTTGCAATATTACTAGATATGTTTTCCGTTTAACACAATATGATTTTGCGTTTCTTTTTCAAAGCGCACAAAAAATGTCAAGTTTGTATCACTTCAAACGTTAAATTTTAACTATTTTTTATTTTATGATATTTCCAAAAACCGTTTTATGGTTTTAGTTTTTTTCAAATTATTATAACGTAGCAGCGCAGTAAGTGAAGCGATTTGCAGGTATGAACAACAGTTGCACGGGAAAAAGTAACCAGAGGCAAACCATGGACGACAGTGCCGTGAGCACGTCTTCCTCGAGCGTCATACTGTCCCAAGAAGCGGAGGAGATTTCGAGACGAAGGGCGTTTGCCCACTACGACTGCCAATCATTGACAACGAATCTAAATTATTCGGTGAGATTGAGAAGGAATCTGTTGGCGAAACGGAGAAACACCACCACCGGAGCGTCGGCTGCATCGATGATAATTAGGTCAACAACGCCGGATGGTGAGTTTGTATGTCGAAATTTGAAAAAATTGTGAAAATGTTGGAAATTATAGTCGAGTTTCGGAAAAGGTCGACAGAGAGCATATTTGCATTCTTGATTTTTAAAACACTGTTTCTACCAAATTTTCATATATTAAACTTAGTTCGATTGTGTATCGTTTTAAAGCTGAGGCAATTCTCTTTGCTCTTTGGGGGTTCGAACATTTTCCGATATAAGTTGTCTGTAAATTCAAATATTAATGTTAATTTTTAATTTTAGTAAACTTGCAATCAATATAAAGGGTTTTTCCTAGGCTATCCATAGCATCGCGCTATGAGTGAAGCGATTGCAACTGCGTACCTTGGCACTGACAATTACAAAAAAAAAACTGAAAAAAAGATGTATTTTTCCATTCGATAGTAATATAAGGGTCCAACAACCCAGTAAACACCGCATTTCAATATCTTTACCTTAATCTAAAATATAAACAAAGGAAATTAAAACAAAAAAAGTTGAATTTCCACCTTACGGGTCGTGTGATTGATAAATGATATTGAAAATCAAAATAAAGTTTCGTTGATATCGTTACGCGTTTTCAAATCTCACTTACTAAATATAATTTAGGTTTAATCACTAACTCGGTCACTAATCACTGGTTAGAGACCAACTAATTCGCACATCTGCATTTGACAGAAATAATTGGCATCTAATTAGCAAATTGTGATCAAATAATATATTATGCAACTAGTGTGTGTATTTTACACCCTAGAAAAAAAATGTTTTTCCACTCCCGTCTGTAAAATGCTTAATTACACACGGATCTTGCGTCCGAGAAGCGTCACTTTACCACGTGAGTTTCTTGTCCCACTTCCGACATTTCCGAGATATTTTGACTTTTCTCAATTCTGACGATCATGTCAGTGTTGGTATTGGTGTTATTTTGCGAAAATATACCCAACAACTAACGGTCGTTAGCGTTTTATTTGATGAATTTAGGATAATTGGATACTAATAATAACCCGTAAAGTGCAAATGTAGAATTAAAACGAAATTAATCTTGTTTGACAGATGTAATTCATTTCTTATTTTGTTTTTATTTGACAAAACACTACGCAATTGTCATGTCCTTATTTGACTATCGTTGAAGTCACTTTAAAATATTTGAATTGACCTTGTGAATGTGTTTATTGCATTTCAAACGTGTTAAACAGAACGAGTTCATCGTAATAGAAAAAAATTACTAATTTTTTATGGCTAGGCACGACGAAAAATGGCTATTAAAATACAGTACAATACAATAATAATTAAAAAAATTGATAAAATCAGTTACTCTCCAACAATTTTGGTTAGTTGACCAAACCTAATTTTTAATCGAAAAATAAGCGGAAGTAATAAATTAATGTAATAAATAGTAATGTCAGCTATTGGATAATTTTGTGCTCTCCGAAAAAATGCGATGCAGATAATAGCAATATGAAACAACCAGTAAATTGAAATTGTCTTCCAAAATTGAATTGAGTGTTTAGTTCCTTTATACATATTGAAGTTAGGATAAAGATATTGAGATGCGGTTTTTACTGTGTGGTTGGTGGTTAGTGTTATTCACTGTGTTGTCTTACTATCTAACGTTTAACTCATATAGTTTTATTTATTTTTTCCTTGAGAAAATTATTATTTAATTATCAGAAAACGCCATCTGGTGGTGAGGTAAAAGTATTCGCTATCACGTCACTCATAGCACAATTGATAGCCTAAGAAAAGCCCGTTTAACGAATCCAAGTTAAAATGGACATGCATTTTCACCCCTCCACGTTCCTGTTACAGACAGAGCAAAGCGCATTGAACAAAAAACATTTGAACTTGTCTGAGTTTTAAAACGGTACTCACTTTAATTATGATTAATATAAGAAAATTTTACAGAAACCGGATTTTGAAAATTAAAATGGTTTCATGCCTCTACCTCGCTGCCATTATTAGCACCCAGATATATTTCATGTTAACGCAGGTGATGGTGAAGACGATTGCGGTGACGGTCAAAGCAACGAATTAGTGAAAAGCTGTCCGTTCTTCAGGAACGAAATTGGCGGCGAAGAAGAACGGGTAGTCAGCCTTACCCGACTTCAAAGCGGCCACCATCACCGGAAACCGCTGCATAGGCCGCCCCTGGCCTATGGAGTAGCCGTTTTGGAATTTCCGACGGGCGAGACCCACTGGCGGCATTCGACGTGTCCTTACCAAAGGCTGCCCAGGCCAATAGAAAACGTGGACCAGGGCGCGTTGTATTATAGAAAGTATTTTTATGGACAAGGTAAGTTTTATGTTTGGTACAGATCGATGCGGACAAAACTGCAGCATTCAAGGTGCAAAACTCGCCCCTTAGTAGTTGAACTATACAGGGTGTTTCATAAATAAGATGCTGATCTTTTATTGTACCATTCGTTGGATGGTCATATAAAGTGTGTTAAAATTAAATGGATAATTAAGGCATTAGCTCGGAGGCGTTGCAATTTAGATATTCATCTATAGCATAAAAAGCATTTTTGGTTAAATTGTTTTTAAGTACACTTTTAAAAGCACTACTTTTTTGTATTTTTTTAACCTCGGTTGGAAGTTTATTATAGAGATTGACTGCTAGAACTATAGGGCTATTTGCCACCTTAGTCAGCCTGTGCGTAGGCAACATCAAGTTTAAATTGACCCTAAAATCATATTGACCATTTCTAGTTTCAGAGTAATTTTAACGTTAATAAATTTAGTTTAGGAAGTAATGTTTTACAAGGGTATGTATATGGCTTAAACAAATTAATTCTCAGTATTTTCTTTTGTGCTCTGAACACTTCACCGCTCCTGACACAGTTACCCCAACACACGATGGCATATGACAAGCAGGATTGTATTTAGCCATAGGTACAAAGCTGAACGTCTCACCTTATATCTCAATTGCCAAAGTACATACGCACAAACTGACAGTTTCTTAAGTACTGCATCAAACTGATTCATCAATAAAAACTCCCAGATATTTCACAACTCTTTATTGTTTAACCGTTTTATTATTAAATTTAACAAGAATACTCTTATTTAAATTTTTCAAGCTAAAAAGCATTATTTCTGTTTTAGATTCATTTAAAGCAAGTCTATTTTCATTGCAAAAAGTTATCATTTTATTCACCGCACAGGTTGATATTTTGGATAAAACATCTAAACTAGCATTTGAAGTTGTGACGACTGCATCGTCCCCGTATGCAGCAACGTAATGACTAGGAAATTACTGCATAATGTTATCAAAGAAAATTATGAATAAAAGCGGTCCCAGTATGTTTCCTTCAGGTAATCCACTGATAACTGATGCATAAGATGAACTAACCGAGATATCGTTATTTTTTTGCTTGTTGGTTTTTTTGCTTCTTTCCAGTGAGGTAAGATTTTATCCAACAATAACTAGTTCCTAGGATATATCGCGCATTAATTCTATACCTATCACATCAAAAGCTCTCCTCAAAAATCAAAAAATAGAGTCAAAGACTTACTATTCTCTTCGAAACAGATTTATTTAAAGACATTAAAGCTTCTTCTGTTGAATGGCCTTTCCGAAAACCAAATTATTCGAAAATGAAGCTAATCTTTTATAAAAGCATTTTCCGAAGATTTGAAGATGTTTATATAATAAAAAAAAGTTTTCCCTATTTTCAATGAAACTGCTTTAGATGGATGCTGGAATTTGTTAGGGATCCATAATTGATAAAAATACTTTTTCTATTCTTTCAACAGTGGCATAGAGGTAAGTACGACGCGGAATAATTTTTATAAAATTTTTTTTTTTGTTTTGTTTTTGTTATTGTGTTTTTTTCAAAAAGAGTCTCTTATTTTGGTTAGCTTACAATCACCCGGTATGTCGATATAAGACTAGTAATAAAGATGTATATATAACGTTTATATTGTCTCATAATATTATTATATTATAATAGTATTATAGTCTTCTAATATTATTGTATGCTGCATCAGACTGTAATTCTCCCATCGTTATTCCTTCTACCAGCTTTATTGGTTTATGTGTTAGTATCCTACATATTGTTATCATATATTTCACGTGTCAACTCGTATTTGGGTACATAAGTCGTACTTTGTCATTCATTGTGTACCAGTTTAAATAAACTAAAAAAAAAATGGCCAAAATCTAGTATCTAATCTTAAATTAATTAATGATAAAACCTTCACTTCAGGCTTCAACGAAGGGCAGCTATGTGTTTCGTGCCATTGGATGCTAGGCTTGCTGTAGTACATCACGATATAGTTTCCTTTTTTTTTAACGTTTCCGGTGCCATGCTTTGTTTTGCGTTCTCCAGATCTTTATTGCATATCGATAACTGAGGTCAATAAAATCCCGTGACCCCAATAATGAAAACAGATACGACCATGAGAATTAATTAACACAAATTCATTTCGCTTTAAATGTTATTAATCTCTTTAAACACAAAGCAATGTAGAAGTGGAAATTAAGTATTCGCTGATAAACTGTACGTGTATGAGAAAGGGTCGATAATATATTCAACAATCAATTTGCAGAACACCAGAATTGGTTCGGTATGGATGAACAACTTGGACCGGTAGCGATATCGATAAAACGAGAAAAAGTTATTCATCCCGAGAATCAGTTGACCACCACCCTTACTCAGTATCAGTATCGGTAAGTTGTTTTGCAGGGAATGGTGTTTTTTGCTACTCAAATTAATGAATTATGCTCTACAATTAATTAATAGTAATCAAATAAGAGAAATTTCGAGAGAGTCCTTGAGTGCCAAAAGTTAATGCCATGTGTGCTAAAAAAGGTATTTAAGGTTAAGTCAAAATTTTTGTTTTTTTAGATTTTTCTCGATAACTGTGTTTCAAAAATTGTGTATGTCATTTACAAAAGTTGGTGTTTTGCAACCAGATTGTAAAGTGACATTTTTGCCACAACACAATTTTGCTTAGTCGTATATTTTTTTGTGCTCATAAATCGGTTGTTTGTTGTTAAATGACAATGTTAAATGTAAATACAACCTCCGCAATAACCCAATTATGTAAAACGATTTAATGTTTTTTTTTATTTGCAAGTTAGTTGGAGGAGGTCTACTTACTCCTGCAGCGTAATTATAGAACGAAATGGCGACAATTATTACGAAAACAATTAAGATAGTTTGACAAAGTTCATTAATTGATAATTCCAATAGATTTATTGATTTGTTTTGTTTGCTATAAGAAACCAGGTGGTTTTATATGTATGCCCAATAGGAACCTTTTCATTTAAATGAATCAGTTTACTTTAACTTTAAAATCTAGCAATTTCTGTTTCGTTTGATCATACTGAATTTAGCTGCGATATAAATAGAAAAACTTATTTAGTATTTAATAACAATAAAATTTATTACAACATTTAGTTTGGAAACGATTTATTTAAATATATAGGGTACTTAAGAGTTCAGATTTGACCGTAATTTCATATAAGTATGTATTCTAACTTGCTTTGTTGTTGGGTGTTAAAGTTTATAGAAAAAAAAACTTTTATCTGATTTTAACATATTATATTTATTTATATATTTATATGGAATGAAATGTGTTCCAGCGACGAACTAAGGTAATTTAATCACAGCACGTCAGTGTTTTTTGTCAGTTAATTGCTTTTCTTAAATTAAACAATAAAAAATATAGCTTCTTTGTTTCTTCAATTTTTGCATATCCGTAGAACATCATTTAAAGCAATTTAAAATAGAATTATTTTCATTTTTTGCAAAACTTTTAAAGAATTTTTTTTTTAAACGTTTTAAGTATTTTTAAATTTTACTTTTACTTTGTGTAACATTTGTAATTCAACAAATCTAAATTACAGAATATAAAGGAATTTCACTTTTTCTAATGAAAAAAAATTAAATCGTCAAAACATCAGTCACGTGCCTTGATTTTACTCATAAATATGAATTAGATCACTCTCTCGGAAACTACTGACACGAATAATTTTGTTTGAACTACACAAAATAAAAACCCTTTAGACGATAAATTAGCGTGTCAAAATAAGCTAAAAAGATTTTTATGCAAACAAAGAACTTATTTTTCTAAAAACTGACATTTTGGTACCTCGACGTATTTTTGGCTGATAACTATGATCTTAAAATCTTTGTTAAATTTGAAACATTTTTTAGGTTCTAGTCATTGTTAAAATTTTATTAATTTTATCAATTTACCATACTGGACCACACCGTTGGAGGTTCAAATTATTTATTATTTCGTACAAATGACGTTTAAATTAAGCTAATAACTTAGAAAGTAATTATTTAATTATCATTTATTATAATTAGTACTATTTTTGAACCTAATTGTTGGTTTTTTAATTTCTCTCCAATTTGTTTTAACTAGTAATCTTCATGAAATTTTGAGATTTTTCTATTTATACTGATTTGCATAGTCAGTTTGACAATCAATACAGTAAACACATCGAGTGTCCTGAAAATTATGAAGCCATTATGTACATTTTATTTTCAAGATTTGTCTGTATAGTAATGAATTTCAGGCTGGTGGTCCGTACGTCCGAACTTTTAACATTAAGGGGGTCGGTTCTCGAGGACGCCATCCCCAATATTAAACCATCGAACAATCCAAAAACATTAAACACCAAAGAAGTGCTGGAGTATGTGGCCCCGGAAATACAATTAAGTTCTCTACGATTAGGCGTTCAGGACAAGCAAGTTCCTGAGCAATTGCTCAAACTGGATGAACAAGGCTTGACGAATCATTACAAAGTAAGTGCTTAGATTAGTACCGATGTTACTATTAAATAGTTTCTGGTTAGGGTATGGTATACAGTTATTGTGATCTATTTTTCCTGAAATTTTGACATTGACGTCTAGGTTATTCAACAAGACGAGGCAAGTGAACAAATCGCAGCCCCTAATTTCTTTCGAGAGCTAAACACATGTCCTCACTTTTATAGCAGTCTCAATAATAGAGGCTATGTAATATTTTTGGATTTTTTTTTAGATAATATATAGCGAACTACAGAATTAATTGATAGTTTATTTTGTTTGTTTTGATTGTTAGGGGGCGTAATTCAGCTACAAATCAGTTAAATAAGTTTAATATTAATGTATATTCCTATTAGATAATATAGTAGCCGTAAGGACGTTAAAACAATAAAATTGCCATGCCCAAACTAAAAACTGTCAAATTGAACTATCTATTAGCGGTTGTGTTAGATATTAAACATCGCTAGGACTTATACTAGTTTTACGTAATTGATGAATTTCTTCATAAAGTCTTGAAAATTGACAGTAAAATCATACCCTACTAATTGTTTTATTCTGTGGTTCAATTTATAGGTTTTAGAGGTTGTGTTGGACTGTTTCGTTGTTTTGGAGCAGTCCTTACATTTAATTAAAGTGTCTAAGGCTCAGTTTTTTCTACAAAAAAAATTAGTTTGGTTAAAATTGGTTTAAAAATGAGTTTAGAAATTACCCTGAACAGTTTAAATAGTTAAAAGTCGCATCAAAGCCAAGCAAAATGGTCACATATTTTCAAGATTGCAGAAGACTCTACCTCTAAGACATATCATAGTCCAGTATTAGATTAGAATTGATAATACCGTGGCCCTTGTAGAGTAAAAATTGATGTGTGTCAGGCGGATATTAGATTTTCGTAAAGGTGGGAATGATCTTCCGTGCATGCTTCTAAATTTCACCCCTGCACTTGACGAGATCTGGGCACATTTTGAGAAAATACTGCTCTAAAGAATATAAAATATATACTGAAACCTGTCGAATTTGAAAACGAGATTTCAAATGACCGCGCATGTGAATATAAAATTGGTCCATCTCATTTTTTTTAATGGTCTCTTGAAAAATTCCTATATTATCAGCCTTGGCAGAGCCCATATAGATCTAGTAGCTAAATGGTTTATTATAATACCGTAACCTTGCTAGAATAAATTATATCAGATGGAAAAGAATACCCGCGGTTTTTTAGGTTGGCATAATGTATTGCAAAGCGGGACAGTCGACGGAGGAAGAGATGTACAACAATGAAGACGCGGGGCCTGCTTTTCTCGAGTTTTTGGAAACGATAGGCAAGAAGGTGCGACTAAACGGGTTCGACAAATACAAAGCGGGACTCGACAATAAATGTAAGTACAGAAATAAGTGGACGCGTTTCCGCAAGACTTTTCCGTTTCTTCTTCTGCAGCGGATTCGACGGGTCATTATTCGGTCTACGCGCAATACCAGGAGTGCGAAATAATGTTTCACGTGTCTACGATGCTCCCATTTACGCCGAACAATCGTCAGCAGCTCTTGAGAAAACGTCACATCGGTAACGACATTGTTACCATCGTTTTTCAAGAGCCGGGCGCCCTGCCCTTCACCCCCAAAGGGATTCGATCCCAGTTTCAACATGTGTTCGTTGTGGTGAACGCGATCAACCCTTGCACCGAAAACACTCACTACAAGGTGGCGGTCTCGCGTTCGAAAGATGTCGAGGTGTTTGGTCCGCCGATTAAAGAGGGCGCCATCTTTCCAAAGGGCAAGGCTTTCGCCGAATTCCTGCTGGCGAAGGTGGTTAACGCGGAGAACGCCGCCCACAGATCGGAAAAATTTGTTACTATGGCTACCAGAACGAGGCAGGAGTATTTAAAAGATTTGGTCACGCATTATTCCGCTAACACTCCGGTGGATACTGGACAAAAATTCTGTAAGTTATGCTGATGGTATATATAAATTAAAAAGTTTTCGAATAAACCCAATTCAACGTCTGGAAAAAGTAAAACGAATTAATTAATTGGTTAGTTGGTTGATTTGGCGTTGGTATACTGCTTTTTTTACAGATTTTAGAGTAGAAAAACTTGTTTTTTGAAAAATTGATATTTGTGGCTGTACGCATTTCTTTCATCAAAAATGGCGACTTCGAGTAAGAGTAAGAGAAACACAGTCTATTTGTCGCAAATACAGTAAAATTGTCATTCCTCGGGTGCGATGAAATTTTCATATTTCTCATTTTTCGCTGAAGATACTATAGGATCTGGGACAAATTTTTGTAGAAAAAATATCACAGCTAGCAGGAGATTTTAAATGATTGACGCATCCCTGCTCAATATGTATTATAATATCCTAAACGCATGCGTGTGTTTCAAACGCACGTTTGGAGATTATAAAAAAAAAGAAAACATGTTCATATAAACGTAGGTCCGGAAATGCGTTTCAAGATACAGGGTGTTGTATATTTAAAAAAACTCGGCTTTTTTACAATATGGTAATTATTTTTTGTCCGATTTCGTTGAAAATTGATAACGCTGTTATTTAACAAGATTACTTTCGCAATCTCGTGGGCTGTCCGGTGCGTCTGCTTCGTACACAGTCTATAAAGTCACTACGCTTTTGTTTGTACTGGTAATTGCGATTTAAAATGATATTTTTGAAATATCTCGCGCACTGTCTATGATAGACGAAAGCTGAAAATCTCTCTTGACACAGTTTACGATACTGTTCAATTCAAATTATCCCATGTTTAACGGTTTTGATTTATCGCCAATAATTTACCCACAAAAATTGAAATTTGTGGGATTTTTTAGATTTATTTCCCATAAATGACACACCCAGTATATAATGCAAACAATGTTTGCAATAGAGATCGTAGCTCTGCATCTCCCACATTTCCTGGTATATAAATTTTTCCAGTAGGGTAAATAGTTTTTGAGAAAATAGTTCTTTCTGAAATCATGCTGTACGCCGTAAGAGTAAATGACGTCATCGCATATAGATTAAGTGCGAGATATAGCGACTGTCACAGAGACTTTTTAAAATATCTCGAGAAGCGTGTATGATGGACGAAAACCGTAAATACAAAAATTCTAGCTGCCTACAGGACTGTTTACACCAAACAGCCATATTTTTTTCTAATTTTGATTTATGGCTAATAATTTACTCTGAAAACGAACAATTTTCAGGGTCTTTTTCTATTTCCATAGTTAAAAAACCATGTATATAATCGAAAAAACGCTTGAAATAAAAGTTATAGTACCGGATCTTCCGCATCTCCTGGTACATCATTTTGTCGATCAAGTTAATAGTTAAAATACAAAAGTTTTAGCTGTTCATATGGGCTTTATGGTCGTGTGAAAGAAACTGGCAACAGAAACAAAGCCCTATAGTTATGGACAATTATCGTTATAAGGGGAACACAATTTTCAGTTTTTTGTAAATTGCCGACGCACCCTGTACATTGTTTCAAAATTATGAAGAATAAAGGTTTTTGAGCATGATCTTGCGCGACTTTGGGCTTAAGAATTTTTTAGATAGTACGTATGTACAGTTTTTGAGAAATATTTTTTTTCTCGAAATGCAAATGTGGTTTTTAAATTTTTTAAAACACTTCTCGACCGCCCTCGTCCCAACTTCAATAGGTTCCGTCAGAGAACTAAGGTCTCTATTTGTGCTAAGTTTGACCTCGATAGCTGCAAATTTCGAACACATATCGTGTTTCATAGCTATATACGACAGACAAAGGCTATAAAAGATAGACGCCAATGTCCGACCGCGACCATTTCTTATAAGCTGTTTAAAAGTAGAAAAATCTCAGCGCACTAGCTTAAGCCGTTCGGAAGTTATTCGCGTTTTAGGAAGCGGCTGCAGAGAGTAGAGAACGGACAGACAAAATAAAAAGAATTTTATTTCGTCGCTGCCATGCCCGAAGGTACCTTAACGAATAGTATTGTCACAGAGGATCTGCACCGCTGACTTTTTTTGTTACTCACATCGAACAAGCCTGTAAAGGTACAACTTTTTTAACTTTTGAATTATGAAAATCGGCAAAACGTATTCTAATGAACATCTGTTTTTTGGAACCCTTTCAGCACAATCAACTTAGTTCGGAAAAATTAAAACTAAGTAAAATATAATATATTAATTTTTCAAAGAAACTTCCACAGGCTACTGCCCATCCAACAGAATGATTGGCGAAACGTCAGCATTTTCGACTAAGCAAAGACCGACGCAGGAGGAGTCCAGAAGTTTCGTAAAAAGCAATATATTATATAATATATTAAAAACCAAGCATTTCTAGATCTACGTTCAAATGAACTTTTTGTTTTTTTTCAATAACTGATCTCCTCTAAAGCATTTAGATATGTTTTTTGAAACACTCTGTATAGGCGGGTTGCAAATTAATATAAATATGTGAATGAAATCAATATTCTTGTTAAATGATTTTCATATTGGTACCAAACCAAGTTAGAAGCAATTTTTGCTCAATAATAGGTAAAATATATTTCACTTTTAGCGATATTTGGTAGCAAAAAGAAAGACAAAATTCGACCGCGTTTCATACCGGACTTATGCCAAAGAGGCGCCATTTTGTGGCAAGTTCTGCTCGACGACAGCGGTCAGAGTCAGCAGATCGAATGTTTTTTGGGAATTTCTTCCGACACGTTCGTGCTAGTCGAGGAACAAACGAGACAGATCGTGTTCGTGACTCCTTGCAAATCGATTTTGGGATGGTCTCCCCAAACCAACTCGCTGAGGATCTACCATCATCAGGGAGAATGTATGACGATTCACATGAGGGACAGTCATACCGACGAGCTGCTCGAAATTATGAGCCGTTTGAACGCCGTTACAAACGGACATATTGCCAAAGAATTCTCGATTAGGTAACAACATTTTATAAGTCGATAAAAAAAAGGTGAACGATGTCGTTACAGTCGCAACATTATGGGTCAATTGGGGTTCCACGTGCAACCCGACGGAATTGTAACTTTGGTGGAAAGTGCGGGACAAGCGTGGCAAGCGGGCCTGAGGCAAAATTCGAGATTGGTTGAAATTTGCAAAGTTGCGGTTGCTACTTTGACCTACGATCAGATGGTCGATCTGTTAAAAACCTCTCTGACTGTAACTTTAACTGTGATACCACCATTAGTGGACGGTTCGCCGCGGAAAGGGTGCACACTGCAAAATTGTAAATATAACGAAGCCCATTACGAAGGTAAGCGGTTCTTTTCCTTCATTTTCCGAAAAATTGACGGTTAACATTATCACTCTATACGAAGTGTTAACAAAATACTGTGCCAACCTTAACCGGCAGGTGGATTTTTTCATAGATATGGAAAAATGCAAAAAATGGATACACTTTTTTTGCAGATAATTAAATTCTTCGGGCGATACTAATTATTCTTGAAAAAAAAATTATAGAATTTTAAAGCAAAGTGATAATTTTGTATTTCTTTTTTAATCATTTAATGAACCACATCCTTAACACCTTATCTCTCAACCTGTAAAAAAAGTAAAAACTTGAAGACACCAGTTCTTTGGATTTACTTAAAATTTTAAAATATTATATTAGAGTCCGATTATTTATTAGAGTACGGTGATGTCACTGTTTTCTGCGCGAACGTGATTGTCTCTCTTCTATCTCAAGCAGTTGTAATTTGCTCTACCAATGGCGTGACGCGTAGCAGAAAACATTAAAATAATTAATAAGATAAAGTAAGTATGCAATGTTTGTTTTTATTTTTATTTTTTTAATTTTACATGCATATAAATAATGCTTCAAAACACCAGGGTACTAAAAAAGGTCTGTTTCTAAAGAAGTTAAATATAAAAATACAAGCATCAAATTTTATTTATTTGTTTAGTAAGAAATACAATAATAATTAATGCATAGACCGGTCGTACCGACTCTGGTTCAGCCGATCGAAATCGAACAAAACAATCAAATAGAACGTCAACACAGTTCGTCCCCTAAAAAGGAACTGGTCACTCCGCGCTCCTGCGCGGACTTCGTTTCCGACAATAGGCAATAGAGGGCGCTCCATCACCTCCACGCAGTATACTCCGACCAATTTTTAAACCATCAGAGCACAAAATTCTGATTTGTTTTTATTCTGAGTCTGATGTTTAATTGCTTTGAGGCGAATATCGCGGTTTTCTAATGTTAAATTACATCACAAAACAACAAACACATTAATAAATAACTCACTTGAAGCCTATTTGTTCCAACAGAGTCCTTAAAGAACCAACGCTTTTCACGCTATCAAGCAAAATCGCTCTGTCAACAAAGTAAGTATAATGGTTTGTTATTAAATTTTAAATCCTTACGTTTTAAAGTAGGTAGTCTCTTCTCTATAAAATAAAAACCTTAAATGATTTCTCTTATGGAGTTCATTTGTCCTGGAGTGCTGTCGCAATTTCCTTAAAATCCTTGGCCTTTTTTTCCTGCGCGTGCAAAAAGAAACGCTTATTTAGATACCTCGGTAGCAGCCAGAGTTCTTGACCTATAAAAAAAACCGTTTCGTTTGAATAAAAATTTGTTGTAGCTGTACAATTTTAGGTACCCGTGCGAGACATTAACGATTTCTCCCTTGACTTTGAATTAATCCTTTCTTGCCTATTTTTTTAGGGGTCATATTGGGTTAGTAAATCTGAAGGTACTTCAGATTTAAATATATCTTCAATGACTAGAATAAAGCAAATACACGTTCAAGATGATTTTTCTTTTAAAAAGGGCGAAATCGTCATATATTCTTATAAAATAAGAACATATTTACCTCAAAATTTATATAATACTTTCGTAAGCTTTTTAAAACCCTATCACAATATCAACACTTTTACGCAGTTCACAATTAGAAATTCGAGCCGACACATGATTCGGCCTGGGTGGAAATCCGTTCACTGCGCCGCTTGCGTCACTGTACTCTTTACTAAATAATCGGACTCTATTATAAATACAGGAAATTTGTATGTTTTTGGACAAGTATACGTGTGTCCTGTGATGTCATGTCTAGCGATTTAATCAAAAATGGCCCGTGTGTTTTAGCTATATTGCTACCATTTTTAGATGCGGATTTCAAAACTGGCAAACAAGATTCCTGTATCAATTTACGACATCCAGTAATGAACTAGATATAGATGTCAT
This sequence comes from Cylas formicarius, assembly GCF_029955315.1. Taxonomy (NCBI): domain Eukaryota; kingdom Metazoa; phylum Arthropoda; class Insecta; order Coleoptera; family Brentidae; genus Cylas; species Cylas formicarius. The sequence goes on along the minus strand of NW_026844352.1, from coordinate 10,556,306 downwards.
GCTATGACGTAACTGCGCAATTACTCTGACTGGACTTTAACAACTTTGAATTGAATATTTGGAACTTTCTACACATCTTTTATAGCTAAGTCTCGCCGTTTCTGAAATATTTTTAATTTTACAAAGAGTTTATAATTTGCAACATTGAGAAAAAATATTAATTCTATTAATTGTTCCAATTTTTTAAAATTTGTATATTATCCGTTTAACATTTTCTCTTGTAGCTTTGGGCCATCTGGATACGTTTCAGCAAACGTCAGAATGTTAACATTTTTAGAAATTAAACAAATTTAAATTACCTTTTTGGTAATAACTTTATTGTCGGACATGATTGACAGGTTTATAAAATCTTTGTGAACGACATTAACCAGTAGGTGTCATTTCTGTAGTGCTCGATGTTTTTTTTCTGGCTTGTTTTCGAAATTGACAACTTTTTTTAAATAGGCAACCTTTAGTCAAGGTCAACCAATTTTCAAATACGATAAAATTGTGAAAATGGAGTGTTGGAATTAAAAAAAAAAGTTTTAACGGTTTTTTAACGGGAAGACGTAAGTGTAAGATGCTAAATACTACAACGTCTTGAGAGTTTTGAGGAATTAAAAAATGCTTTAATATACAAACTCTTCTGTTTAAAATAAGAAAGAATAAAAGGTATAAGGCAAGTTTAATCTTTATGTTTTTTGACACGGGTTCTGTGATAAGATTTGTTCCCATAAAAAACGGGTCAGACTGTTCAATAATTGTCGGTTTTATGTACAGGTTTGTTCATATATCCTAAAATACACGTTATATAAGCCAAAACTAAGCAATAAAAATTAATTTGTTTATTACAATTTATTATTTAAGGAGATTATGAGAGCGTGGGGACGGACGGACACAAATCTAAAAAGGCGCCACAAATGCAACAAGCCGTTTCGGGTCATCACAGGAAGGTTTACGAACGAAGCTTTTCACCCCCGAGAAGTAGCAATTCTTCCGGTTATGGTACCGGCAGTAGCAGCAAATCGTTTCACGGGCAGGAGAATCGCTATTTAGCGAACAACGTCGAGGTAAGGTTCAATGTTACGCTACCTATGGACTTGAATTATCGGCAAACGCTTCCAGGGCACCGTCACTAGTTCGTCGAACGACGACAAGTGGTGCGAGTTTTTCCAAGACTTCGACGTACCTCCCATTCCGTCCAAACCTACCTCGTACGGTGTGAGAAACCATCACCCGAACAACACGTTTCCGTGTTCGCCCAAACGGAACAACACACTCCCAATGAATCAACCTCCCCCCACTGCCCATCACCATTACACCGTTCAACACAACAAGATCCAATTCAGTAATAGTCTTCCACTGCAGCACGTTAATTTCCAACAACCGCTGACTGCGGCGTTGCATACCAATACCAGCGAGATGGACTTGTCTTACAAGTCGGAGAAAAATAACTTGTTGAAGCACCACAACGACAAGCAACGACAGGAAAGTGATTATATCCAAGCGACGAGGGCCCCGAAAGTGCCCGAATTTATCAACGACAATCTATCCAACGATAGTTCGATCAGCGATCGAATGAACCTGATCGGAAGCGAGGATGAGTTGTCTACGGGTAGTGGGAACCACTCGCCGAGAACTCGAAGGAAACATTTGAGCAATACGCATTACTCGACTCGGAACCAGAGCCCGAGATCGATGAACGGCGAGGCAAAACTCCGACCCGGCGTCACGTCAAGGTCTTCCAACAGGAACAGCGCCAATCTATCGACCAATAACTTCCAGGAGGAACTGCTGAGACTCATCAATCCGGATAGTATCGAATCGTGTTCCGATACCAAAGAGGCTAACGTCCAATCGCATACGTTGTCCGTCCACAAAGGTCAGCCAGAGGTCATTTTGACGATGGCGAGACCCGCCACGGTGATTTCAAATGCCAGCACCACCTCAAGCCCGCTGCCGAATGAATTTAAAGTGTCGAGAGACGACGGCCCGCCGTCTCCCAGTAAGAATACGGTCGGTTTGGCGTTTCCGGAAAATTTTCCGTTACCCGAGGAATCGGACTGGCCCAGCCTGGTGGACACCGCGACGAGGGTCATGATGCAAGTCGGATCGATGCAGGAACCCGATAGTAACAGAGCTCGATGGGACGATGAAATATTGTCCGCCGATCACACGAACGCGTACGGGTGAGTGGATGGTGTGAATGCTGTCGAGCGAGATGAGGGAATGGTGTGAAAGGTCCAATACCAGTATGGGTAGAGTCTTCTAAACGATATACCGATTTTACGACATAATCCGGTATTTAACTTGGGTAAATTTTTATGAAGGTCTAACCGCAGCCCTACCTCGCTTGGGTTTCTCTTTGTAACCCGCAATTCAGAACCGTACTTCAGTATTTCGTGCATACAAATGCAGAAAGCTGACGGATTTGTGTGAAGTTTCATCGGTGAGATTCCTCGATTATTATTAGTCCATGCAGTCAAAAATCCAAGGAGTAAATTTAGCTACAAAACAATGTTCGAATATTCATAACAAAAGTTATTCTACATCAAAATAATCACTATTGTCACTCATCCCCCACATTAATAATTCATTCTGACACTAGTCGACTTCTGTAAACATTTTCTTCTTTGATGACATGTCCTGCACATTTTTCCCAACTAGAAGCAGATATTTTTTCTACTTCACTTCCAATTAATTTTATTGCCCCAGAACTAGATTTCGGGAAGGTATTGTTTCTTCTTAAACTGGGTTTTAGCTGTCCCTATATCAGTTTCATCGAATTAAAATTGCAGTGACATGGTGACATTATACTTCAAACGTTCCCGTCTTAAGAACTTCCAATAACTGCTTCTTTGTGTAGGAATTTTCAAATATAAAGAATATGTCCCTACTCAGTCTGCACGGCACAGTTCTTGCCGGCTAACATGTTAACTACGGCCCTGGCCTGTGATAGACGTGTTAAAAGGAATGGTCCCTTCCGCTTTACAACAGGTGGGTCTCAACCTCGTTCCGAAGTCAAAACCATAAAAGGATGTAAAAACGGTATGATTTGGAGAGCTCTATCGGTACATCGACATATCGTTTTGGCCGATTACGCAGGTCTACAAAATTAAGTTTTTTGACAGATGGATTTTGGTATGCTGATTTTAAAAATTCTAAGCATTTGTATCGCGTATGGTTCTTTTTGCAAATATTAAAGAAAAAAAAGATATTTCTAAATTAATTTATTTTTTGATTCCATAAAAAAGTGGCGTCCTAATTAAAAAAATTGAAAAAAAAAACTATACTCACACTTTTTTGAGTGAGATCTTCGCTTTTTTGCCAAAAAGCTGCGTTGTCCGGACATTCGGCTGTGTGTTGTTAAGGGCATATCCCGTTTTAACATCTAGCAGTAGTCCGCCATCATCGTTAGGATCCATCTGCCTTGGTACCGCCGTTCCATTTCCTTAATGTCCTGGTGAAACCTCCCTCCCTGCTCTTCGTTAACTGCTCCAACTTTTTCAGGGAAATAGTTCAAATGTGAAAATAGGAAATGCACTTTCAAACTCATTGAACAATACTTTCGTAGCTTTCGTCCTTAGAGTTGCCAAGAAACTTATCTTTTACTTCTTTAAATGAAACTCAGGCGTTTCTCTCGACATGGGTCATTGTGTTTTAAACATTACACGCACAAAAAAAAAAACAATCATCACTGTGATTCCCAGGTCCTCGCCATACCATAGGAACACCAAAGCTTATACATTTCCCCGTACCTTTTTGCCAGTTTCTTAATGCTTCAACGCAAACGGAACAAACAGTATAAGCAGGCCAAGACTTATCTTGGTCGCCAATTTTTACATCAAAATAACATACATTTTTCACAAAAGAAGTTTTACTACGACATATGTACCACAATTATTTGGATCATTCACACAATGTCTTCTTTCAATATTTATACAACAGCCGCGAACACAGTAGCACGATGACCAATACAACCCAACTATATACAGGTTACAACGCTGTATTGACGCTTCTAACAAATAAACTAGTCAGCTTTCAAACATCAAAAGCACTGTAGACCCGTGTTATCCGTAAATCATCATTAAAATAATTACCAATATATCGGGAAAAAAAATTGTCTCGTTTCAGTTCATAAATAAAACTATTAAAAAAATCAAAATCTTTAAGTTTGAAGTGTTCTTATATCTTCTTTTTCCTCCCAAGCGATGTTGCACACCTCACTCATCAATCTGCAATTTTTCAAAATGTTTCCAAAAGAGGCTCCTTTTACGTTTGCTATAATTTTTATGTTTTTTGCCTTTTTCACTTCCTTATTAGTTTTAGTACGCTCCAATCGTTAATTTTTTACTAACGCCTTTTCTGCTTCCATTCGACAGTCTATTTGAACACGCCAAACATTTAAATATAAAATAAAAAAATCGCAGAGCTTTCCTAAAAAGGGACCCTATTTCTGATAACGGTATATATTGAAATATTCCGTCGCCAAAAAAGTGATAAGCATACTTTAAGGCTAAATTCTTAGAATATCGGAGTTTCAACTATTCAAAAATTTAAAGGTAACCATCATTATATGAGAATGGCTGCCAAAAATGTAATCATGTTGGGAGTTAAACTATATTAACTAGAACTCTAAGCTGGAAAAAAAGTTAATAGCAAAGTGCTGTAATTAGTATGTTTATCAATGGACTGTTTCATGAAACTATAAGAACTTTTTATAATGCATTTGTGGCAGTTCTCAATAAGTTAAAATGTAGAAACGAAAAACATACTACTTACATCATCTGGAATGGCTGAAAACTAACATTTTTTGGTATGTTTTTTTTTCTTCAACTCAACAATAATTCGAAAAATTATACATTTTAGATTGTGCCACGTACAGAAGTAAAAGGCTCTCAATAGGTTATTGAATATTTACTTTTTTAACTTTTCAACACAAAATCATTTATGTTTGCTTTGCTTAATAAGCAGTGTTTTCTCTCTTCCATGAATTGCTTTTTTCCAAACTGTCAATATTTTAGAAACTATACGTGGAAACTTAATATAAATTAATAATAAAAAAATAACTAGTATTATTTTAAAATACTAAAATTTAATTAAATCTGAGTGAACATATCCACTGGTAAATGTTTCTGAAACTCAACCCAAAACCGACTTTCTAATTTAACTGACTTTATTTGGAAGCACATATGATGTGAAAATTTTTCGTCCGCAGATAGGCAGTTCTTCTCTAATTTAATTCACCCCATAGTTTTTTTTTGCCTGTTGTTCCATCTTTTCGATATACTGTATAGGGCCCAACCAGCATCTATTAACAGAAACAATTTTAGAGTTTCATCAGCTGGTAGTCCGGATACCCAGAAGCACGTGGCGGAACTAAACAGAAAAATAATGACCCTAGAGAAAGAGAACAAACGACTGAGAGACGAAAATAAGAGGTTCCAAGAGCAAGCTCAAACGGCGGTCCAGCAACTTAGAAAATTTACAGAGTGGTTTTTTAAAAACGTCAAGAGGCAGTGAGAGATAGCTTTCTTTTTAGCTTCTTCGTCAATTTTAATTATACATTTCTCTAATGAACACCACATAGTTGGTTCTTCCGAAAAATATCTTAGTATATCAACCAAAAAATTTATTTAAATAAGTTACATATTAGAAAGCTTTAAAATTATTATTATGCATTTAGTTTGTTTTATTCATCGATATCACGTTTTGCAACTTCTGAAGTAATTTAATCGGATACTATAGTACAAACCGTCTATTTATTTTACTCATTATGGAAATATTTAAATTATTAGTATTATTAAATATGTTTAACAGTTACCAAACCTTTTCTAAATTTAAATTATTGACTAATTGTTAGCTCTAGCGGCGGCTCTTTTTTCGAAAATTGTTTTTATTTGCCCCCACCCCCCTTATCTTTTGCAAGGTCAAAATTAGTATTTTCATATCTTTAAGAAAAAAAATATTGTTTTGTTAGTATTATAACCTTTAGTTTTGTGGTCTTGGATGGGTACAATGGCCTGTGCCCTTAAAGCCCTTTTTGGGATTATTATTGTTATTTTTTGAAAAATATTTTGTTGGCTGCCTATGGGAAGCACACATGGGAGCATTGTACTCTGACAAAGCGTTATGTTGGTTAGTTAAAAAAGTTAAACTTAATTAATACTAGTTAATACTAGTTTATTCTCTTTTCAATACCAAATCATTTTATGTAATAAGCGCATAATTAATCTTAAGTATTTTCCATTCCCCTCTTACACTAGGATAGAAAATAATTATTTACTATCATTGTTATATCTTTATATTATAATATCATCTGTGACCTGTCTAGATGCCTTACAAATGGATCTATTTTATTAAAGTATTATCAATTTATGTAATTTTTTATAAAATCGTATTTGTTGTAAATAAAATCGTAACTGACAACAGAGAAGGGTGTTTTCTTCATGCCAACTTAAAAATCAAAAAATCTAGATCCAAAAATCTAAATGTGCGATTCATATTTAAATTTGGGATACAGCAAATTTTGGTGTAAAATTGTTTATGAAATTTTTGCCTAGGTGTTACCGAAGTTTCCAAATAAATAAGCAGGCAGGTGAAAAAATATTGTCATTCTTTCAGAAAGCTTGCAGAGAGATTTTAAAGATTAGACTATCCTTTTCAGAACTCATTTTTGTGAAACTTTAAGTTTCTTAAGGTACAATCTGAAAATCGTACAAAGTTTGGAAAATTCATGGGTCATTCAAAGTGGGGAATTTAGTGAGGAGGTAGAACCCTTATAAAGGTAGGCGCGATATTCGCTAAAAATATTGTTGTATCGATTAAATGGAGAGATAAAAATAACAACTTATCTTTCAAATTCATAATATCGCACAACAATCTCCAGAAGACCGATCATAAACTAAAGATCTAAACCCATGCTACAACACAATAAAACGGAAATGATTCACCAACCATATAGCTATTTTTAATATATATAGTAGCGGCAAGGCAATCCAAATTGATGCCACTAGGGCGGCTATGCTATTTTCGTAGAGATCTTTCGTTCTTGTCCGTAAATTTTCTGTTGAAAGAGCGATTTCCACATATTTAACTCGTTTTTAAAAACATTTAACGAGATTTGGCTGCCGTACACATGGCATATCTAAACTGAAAAGTGTACGAACTGCTGAACTGTCAGCGGCCATGTTGGATGTTGAACGCCGCTAGGTCTTATTGGTTGATTTTAAATGACAGATCTTTATGGTAGAAAACCCGACCTTAACCTCGCACAAATTTTTTTTATGGTAGTTTGAAAAGTTCCTGTATCATAGGCGTATGTAGTAAATAGATCAAAAGAATCTTGATTTATCAAGAAGCTTATGTGGTTTGTGTGTTATATATGAGATGTGATATATATGAGAACGCGATCGTAAGGCAACTGTAAACAAAGGCATGAACCAGCAAAAGAACTTATTTATAGACTTGAACATACGGCTCAGTGTAAATTTTATATGTTTCAAAAATAAAAATATTATATCACATCTAAATTCGTAGGCGCGCGTTGCGAGACTGGGTCAATGAAGATACCGATTGTTATTTTAACCTACCGTGTTCAGTGTTAATTACCTTGTCCTGTTAATATATGTTTGTTAGTCACGTTTAATTTGTGCATTTGCTATTCTTCGCTTTAAACGAAAAGCATGCGTGAAAAAAAAAACGCGAGTTTGTCGTATGCTGATTTGTGAATTGAATTTTAACGTATTAAGGTAAGAGGTAATTCCAAACGGCATCAAGAGTGTCAAGTGGCACCAAAATGAAAAGGGGCCGGTGTTGTGGTTCGTGTTGTTTCGTACCTAAACGGTCCAAAAATGAAACTACACACGTCGAGGAAAATTTCGTGCCGCTAGCAAACACTGTAAGTCTAATTTACTGTTGTTTAATTTGTTAACATATATGCTGCGTTCGATATTTGCATCGCAGACAAAACGGATTTTTGGTCACGTGATCACCTTCTTTGCACAGACTAATCTGTGCAAAGAATGATTAACGAATGGCGGGATTAAGTGAACAATTGATTAACCTATTTTATTTGTTCGTAGCGTTTCTGTGCCTGAATTTCTATTTTATTGTTTATCGTTCTGTCGGTACCTGAGCCAATTTTGGTCGATTTTCATTGTCATTAGAATAAAATTTGTATACTTGGTAACCCATAACTCAATTTCGAGAATTTACACAGATTAGTCTTTCTAGTGGTAAAAAAACTTGAGCAAACAGATTTATGTTGGACTGGTTTTAGCACATTACCGTGTCATTTAGATTTACCTCCCCTACTTCTAGATGTAATTAACAAAATATCTACAAAAAGATTGATACGCCTTAAATATTGTATTCCGATTTTAATAAATAATAGGTTTTGTTTATTACATGCCAATTATAATTTCTTGTCAAGGAAATTGACGCTCCATGGTCTGTGTGTGTTGTGATTTACTATAGGGGGTCGTAGGAGGAAGGGATGTACATCTTAGCTATCGCTTGACATTTGTATTATGCTAAAATAGATACATGACTACCGATGTATTTTTTTATGTTACCTAATTGTCAAAACTGCCAAACGATGAAATATTGTCTGGACACAAAAACAAGGAAAAAAAGGAAATTTTAACTGCTGAACAACAAAACAATGGTAGTTATTAGGTACCCAAAATTATTCTTGCGCGATTGATACACCAATTCCACTGGAATAGTTATGCAATCGAACAGAGGAACGAAAGAGAAAACAAACGAATTCTGGTTCCAGACATTAAGGAGCCAGCGAGGTTTTTCCGGCACCCTCATTTGCTGCGGGGTATTTTTGGCTGCGATTCATCGTTGCCCAAGTGCATGGAGTACGTGTGTGAATTAGCCTTAAACGTATTTTTTTTTACTTGTGTGGGATTATTAAAAGGCACTGAAACACGTATGGGAAATGTATTACAGGGATGTTTTACGCGTTTACTATCAAGGGTAAATGCGATAGTCCGAAAAGTGAGTAAATTATCAAGTACTGTAAAATCATGACCCAATTTTTATATTATAATCAGTGTGTAGAACTCGAAGTGGGAAAAATAATAATAATTTCCAAAATAATTAATTGACGAATAATTTTAGTTCAATTACATACCTTTAACAGGTTTAGAACGAACGTGGGCTCGTGCAGAACGATATTCTTTAAGAACAAATCGATAGCTAGGCACTGTAATCCGAGATTGTACATGGGCAAGTGTTAGGTTATAATAGTAGATATTACGTGCGTTGTAAATTTATTTCTACTTATCACAATAACACAATGTCTAATCAACAACACGTTCGTAATTTTCTGTAGTAAATCACCTTACATTTATGCATAGTATATGTCATACATAGTGTCACGGATAAATTAAGTTCCTCTAGCAATGGAAATTGCGACTGATGCACTCGATTTTGATTTCATCGATTTTGAACAGGAACAATCTTTGCAAGACACTGAGAACAGCCTTATTTATTCGGAAGACTTCAAGGATAGACTGCATGCCGGTTCGAGCATCGTTATAAGAGCAAAAGTGAAGCCGGAATGCAAAAGGTTGGTAATAACAGTTTCAGGGTTAATTACTTAAAATTGTTGGAATAGTAGATAGTTGAAATACCATAAAATCCTGAGTTTTTCCGTTTACACTTCTAATGGGTTGGGTTTTTCCATCTGTCATGTATCCATTATTTTCCCCGATGACGGCACCCACCTTTTCGTGACTCATTGCTGAATTCTCCCAATTATCATGTTATCAAATTATACAGTATTTAAATTACTAGTTGCGTTTCCGCATGAATAATTATTTATTTTCATAATTTAATATTTGGTGTACTTAGAATGAGAGAAGTTGGTTGGCGTGGCGCTCTCTAGTGACTAAAACTAATAAATCGTAGTTGTTCACATAAACCTTTGGCTTTGCGCTCTGCGAAAATTCGGAAATTGCACACACGATGGCGCCACGTACATTATATTTTAAAAAAATGAACAAAATAAAGGTTTAGAGAACCGATACCAGTTATTCCAACAGTATTTTTGATCTTTCGGGGTATCTAAAGCTGCGCTAAATTAATCGTTCCCGAGTATTATATTTGTGATTTATAATTCTTGGTACGTTTATTGGCATTTCAGCTTTAGTGTTCCAATCCTTTTATTTACATTGTGTTTCAAATTCCAATTTCAATATTGAAGTTCCCCAATTGCATTCATAAAATATTTGAATTGAATTATTAGGTTTATTAAAAGAAAATAATACTATTATAATTTATTTTATTTGTTATAATAAAGCAAACATTAGATACGGGGATTATGGCGGACGTAGAATACGATAAGTACTCACGGCTGACTGATGGAAAGCTTTAATAAAAAAGAAAATTGTCAATTTACCGGTAATGTGTTCGAAAGCGTGCTGCTATATTGTTGCTTTTGTGTGCGTCACTTCTGAGCCATTTGCCAACGAAAGGAAATTGACAATAATATATCAATCAGCGTCACTAAGCTTATTTGTCGCGAAATGGCCTATAAACCCTTTAACAGAGGATAAAACCCTCAAGATTTATTGTCTAACAGGAACAAAGTGGGAGTCGTGTCGTTTGTTCGAAATGGCTAACCCGGTTATTTTCTGCGATTACCGAGATTTGCGATTTGCGATAAGTGAAAAGAGTTCATTATTAGTGGCACGTTAATGTCAACATTACGTAATAATGAACAATGAACTGTATAAGTAGCGGTGTAATGTAAAGTTGTAAAGTTCGTTTAAAAATTTATATTAGAAATTATAAAAATAAAATTAATAAGTAAATTGGCCAAGACAAAATGCTGGAAATTATATTAGAGTTTCTGAAATGCCCACCAGGGGTATAATTTTTACCTTGAAATTTAAAACTCGTTTTCTACAAAACATTCTAATGTTAACCATAGTTACCGTGAGTACGATCTGAAAGCTGAGAATAATTTAAATCTTTTTTGTTTAATGTTGTCTCCTCTGTGTCTGCAAGCTAAGTAGTGGGGGGTTGTTCGAACAACTTAAATAAATGTCCATACCTCCCAAAAGGATTAACGCATTTTAATTAAGTTGGAGTCGTTAGAAAGGGATTTTCCAATCGACTTAAAAAAAAAATAGTAGTTGCTTCATAAGTTCCTGCATTATCGGCATCGGGCCTCTATATCTCTAGTAGCTATATGGTTTGGTCAGATAGTTTATAAAATTATTTAGTCTCTCATAATTGATTAGTGACTTAGTGGCTAAATGTAATTCTTAATAGAAAAAGTTTTTTTTTTTTCTTTTTTTTGGTTTGGATAATAATATTGAGATGCGGTTTTCTCTGCAGAAATAGAGTATACAGCGTTAAACAAAAAAATGGCTTTACTTTAAAATAGTAGTCACTTCAACCACGGTTAACTCTAGAAATTCTTTCAGAAACTCGAAAATAATTTGCAACATTGCCTTTTGGCCAATTTACTTAACTTTAAATGGTGATTTACAGTGTATGACAAGTTCGTATGGTGAAGGAAACAGGAACGTTCTGAAAATTTGACCGTTTACATAAACGAGGCCCATCCATTCTTCAATTTCTGATTGTTTTTGTATAGTACTTCCCTATTCTTTACCGATTGTCGAGAAATTAATAATTTTCCTAACTTTTAACATAGTTTCAATTAAATCTTTATTATAGCCATATTTGAATGCGCACAGAGCTGAAATTTTGTCTAAAGTTTACGAAGATCTCACTTAATAGCTTTAGGTTGTTCATTCTGTAATATACAGACGCTCTCAAAACGTGTGAATATAACTGTGGAAACAAAAATAATGATTTTTTTCCAAATGAAAAATCCTATAATGCATATTTTATCAATTCGAAATAAAAGTAAGTTTTTGTAAAAATTGGCATATTTGCCTTAGGTAGCCATAAAATTGTCAATCAATTCGATTAAACATTATTATTATTAATACCTATATTGTGAAAGTGTCCAACAATAATAATAATAATAATTTAGGTTTCTTTATCATTAGTCGAAGGGGATGAAGAAATAAACACAAATACTTTGTGGCAAATTAAACAAAACAATATTTTCTCTTATTTGCACTGCACCTCGTACAACAACTTCGTCGGAACTTCGTATATGGACAATAATAATTATTCTATGATCGGTCTTTCGTCTTTTTAAAGAAAAAGAGTAAGCGACAGGGCTTTCCGCGTTACCCACGTCTTTTTCGTCTAACTAATACCTAATGCCCGTGGTCAAGCGTCGTGACCTACTTTTTTTTCGTCGCCAGGCATCAAAAACTAGTCCCGAACTCCAGGCAAAACGCCTTCCTTTTCATTTCGGCTCGCGTCCTTTTAAAGAAATAGTGTAAACATAGCATTCTATAATGCCATGTAGAAATAAGTAACAAAGAAATATCGTGCCGGCGAAAACTAAAAAAATGGATATTATATTTTATCTACAATAATAAGTTTTATTGTCTAACAGATATAACATCCAACGACAAGACAATTATTTTCCTAGACATCCAGGTCAAATGAAAATTCCGAATACCGCCAATGTATCAATAAACAATAGTAAAAACCAATCCAACCAAAACCAACCATATAAAAAATATATAAAAAAATCAAAACTCAAAAGAAATAACGGTATCTACAACCTGAACGTAAAAATTCATCTTTTATTGCAAAAGTAAACTGAGTCGGTATTAGATCATCTATATCTACATCTATATCACTACAAATACAATTAAACATATCCATCGTTTGAAAGAATGGACTTCTAACTAAAAAGTTTGTGAATGGAGTTGGAAAGTGGAATATTGGAATATAGTGTGTTTTGAGTGCCCGCGAAGAAACGTGAAAACCGATCTGCGATAAGATTTCAGAGCAAGAGATCTACATAATTTAAATAAAAATTGGACTGACCCATAGTTCCGATGATTAATTAAGTCCGCTACTTGGAATCGCCTTAAGAGAACACTATGATTAAAAAATATACCATCACACTTAAATGCTAGAAATTTTAAAAATTTTCTTTGAACTTTTTCTAACTGAATAATATATTTGTAGTAGTGTATTAGAGTGCCTTTAGTGCCTGTTCGCTTGTAAACTCCTAGCATTCCGAAATGTGAATCCCAACATTTTCAACGCATTATTATTGAAAGCTAAGTGTCAAATAAAACTCCCAAATCTTTGGAGACATCACTTCGTTTTAATTTCATATTGCCTAGAAAATAATCAAATGCAATACAAATGTTCGAAAAACTATCAGGAAAACATATTTTAATATTCAATGGCAATCTGTTGAGTTTATACCAAGAGTCAACAATTTGAAGATCCCTCTGAAGAACATGACAGTCAAAAACTTCGTAATAGAGGGAAATATTTATCGAAATCTCGATGAATACGTTTGTTTTTCACCGACAATGTGGATAATGCAGAAAGTTCAATGAAATATAGGCTAATTTAGAATCAATGAATGAGAAAATAATTTCGAATAATTATTTGCGTCATTTAAAAATGTATTTGCTGCGTCTCAGTCTCTATCAGTATGCTGAATATTATTGAATGGAATTTTATTTATATATATTTTTATATAATATTTTATTATTTGTTTTAAATTTGCAGGTTTATAGTGAATCTAATGTTGGTGACAGCGTCAAAGTGTGACATCGGATTTCATTTCAACCCCAGATTAGCTTTAAGGTAATAAACTGGGTAATAAACATGGCGAGATTTTGCTAAAGTAAGAATTTATGCAATATTTTAATATATATAAAAGTTAACTGAAATATGTAATTTCAACTTGATGTGTTGCCTTCATATACAGAATATTTCAAATTTTAATGCAAAGATTTGTCAGGCCTTCCATATAAACTTATTGTTTTCGATATCAAAGTTTTTGGGAAAAAAACGGTTTATTAATCTCAAAAATTTTTGTCAAAATTTGGCGTACTTATTTGTCATCAAAAGGGTCTTTACTTTGTGCAATTCAAATTAAATTGTATTCATTTCATATAGGTAAAATCAATAAATAAAAAAAAATTGCGTAGGTCGAATCATGGTTGAAGATTTTGCAATTTTTTGGATTAAGCAGTCGAAAATAAACCTTTTTATTTTTTATGTTTTTAGTGTCTGGCTATATTTGCGTTTTCATGCAAAAATTGAATAAATAAATTGTCTTTTTTATTGTCTAATTTACAAGAAATTTACAAGGAAAACGTTGGCGTACTATGATTCAATTCCCTGCTGGTTCGCTGTTAGAACAAGAAATTTACTTCTAGTTACAATGTCATATGTCCAGTTTTATGTAAATTATTTTCTTAGTTTTGTAGTAATTTTCAAAAAATCGATTTTTCGAAAGTCCAGGAGCAAGTGGGGCGACGGTTTTTAATTTTTATTGTGAAGAGGAAGTTAGATACAAAAAAATTAACAGAAAAGTTTCATTTTTGATTCCTTGATCTAAAAAAATTATTAAATCCTTAAAAAATCAGTGGCGGATATAAATAGTAATTAAATCGTCCTCTGGGACGACAATGCAATGAATAATTTCACAATAATAAAAATCTTTGACGACAAATAAGCGAATTCTGAAGTACCCTTATATTCTCACAGCCTCTTCCTAGAATATTCTGTTTCCTGTATTTAATTATTAAATTATTGATCATTTGAACAAACAAATAAGTAAATACGTAATTCATACTAACTCCAAGTTTATTATTGTTTGCGTATGGATGTCAATTGAATTTCCAGATACGTGGTGAGAAATTCTCGAATAAACAATATATGGGGAGAAGAAGAAACTACCTCCGTCGGAAAAGTAGAATTTTCGAGAAACGAACAATTTGAATTGAACATTGTGTGTACCGAGCGGGAATTTTTCGTATCCCTCGATGGCAAACACATTTGCGCTTTCGTTTACAGAATTCCACTGGAGAATATAAACAGGATACAAGGTGAGGTGTATAAATTGTGTACATATATCATATATTTTGGTGCTCGTCGAAATAAGACCTCACTTATTTTCGCCTCTTTTGAAGGTTTCGCATTGTTTGAATTTCGAAAAAGTAATGGGTCCGTTTTTTTAAATGCGTGTTTTTGGTTTATATACAATTTTTATTAGAAAGTAAAAAAGGCATCGTCTATATAATTATTATTTGTAATAGTAGTATTAAAAAAATGATTCTTTAAATAAATACAATAAAGTTTTCAAAATAAATACTAATTATCTGAGATGCTATGGTTCTATAAATATTCTAGACTCGGATTAGATATGACATTGAATTGCAGGCAATTTTCGAAAAACGTAAAAAAAAATTATTTTGTTTTTATATGTTGTTACCTTTTTATTTATATTGTACTTTGTGTGCTACTAAAATTATACTAGGCAAAAAAAAAATAGTACCGGATTTTTTTATATTTTCGTTTATAGAAAAATTGTAAACACAAATGGGGGTTGTAATATGCTCATTAAGTCTCTAATATTATTCTTTCATTCCAGGCATAACATTATCATAAAATTTGTTTGGGTATTTTATATTGAAACTTCATACTTTTTGAGATTTTCTGAACTTTAAAAGATACGTTTCGCCCAAAACTTTATTGTCCATGTCTCTCTAAATAAATGAAATAAGACAGGTTCACCAAGTTATTTGATAAATTTCGACGTCCTAATTAAATTATTTTTCTGAAGGACTAATGATTAAAAAATGATTACAAGTTTACGGGATTCTGCATATTTTACAAAATGCAAGTGTAAATTAAATTAAATTTTAAATTATAATACTCTATGTATTTTATTGTGATAATAAAAAGAACCACTCATTCTTAATCTGAAAATATTATAACATTGAAGAGTTTTGGAGTTAAAAACAAAACACTAGTTTAAGCAAATATGACTGTTTCTCTGTTCCAAACAATAATGCAGCCGACAAGTGAAACACAACGTATATGCAATGAGGGCGTTATATTTTTAGTATTGTACGGCCTTATGTTGTGCTTTTAGGGCCTCATATTACGAGTTGTTTTGTTTTTAGTGGAGGGCCCGGTCGACGTTAACGAAATCGAATATAAACAAGTCGAAGTTTACCCGGAACCTTCCCCTCACATCGTTCCTTTTAGTGTTCCCACGGGGAGCTGCGATAATACAGTGGCAGATCAACAACTGGTAATGGCCATTTACGTTTTTAAAGTTTTGGTAAAATCGGTTTTATCGGGGGGTATAAAACGTAACGGCAGTTTGCGCGGTCGTATATTTTAAAAGTTTGCGAAATTTATCTGGGCTAATGACATTGTTTATGCCAGAAAATGTCGGACGCGAGGCCAATCGGGAATAGTCGGTGTTCTAGGTAGTTTCGGGGATTTAAACGGCGATTTATACTGCGTTTTGTTTACACCCCACCCCCCTGCCGGACTTTTTTTATTGTCCTTCGAATTGTCCAAATCGAATTAAACCCGATAATAACTATAACTATAAATATATAGTCTATTTCAGAAAGGTGCAGAGTGATAAAACATTATTAGGTATGCAAAGGGCTACAACGATCCAACGAATACTCAAGTTACTTTCATTGTTTGGCAATGATTTCATTGTAAAATTATGTCTTTATATCTAGTGCAAGTTGTAATGACTTTAGACTTTATTGGTCATTAAATACATTATAAGAACAACAAATGCAAAGTCAGAACTGTGAATGATAATGAATTAACGCAAGGTCAAACAGATATTCCAATAACAATTCCAATTTATACTGTTTAGACATTTATGACGCAACACGGATATATTCATCTGCAGAGTAGATTGCATTCTGCAATAGAAATTGTTTTATTTTACAGACTTCAGTATATTATAGGTCCTTAACAACAGTTGGTAGAACATTGTAATAATTAATCTGAAATTTACTTAACTTGGATGAGCGCAGTCTAGAATGACTCTGGACCATTCAGATCCCCAGTTGTAGAGATTGTGGCGATCACAGTGCTTAGGTATATCGTTCTTTAGCTCGACTGACTATATAGTAAATAAATAGTGATGTCAAGGTCAAAATATTAACCTTTAAGAAGAACGGTCGATAGTGGTCACGAGGTTTTGCATTCTCAATCACACGTATCGATCTTTTTTGCATAAGGAAAGCCATGCACGGAACCACTAAGTCGGGATGCAACAATATGAAATAAGCAAGTGGGGACATGACAGGAATGAGTTTGCAACCAAGGCGTTCAATGTAATCTTTCCAAGGAAGTCTACACGAAAATCAGATGGTTCGATTTAGTTTCGTTTACGCTGTAAGGAGTTGGAGCTGAACCATCCAAGCGCTCTAGTCTTTTTGATCACACTATCATCCCGAAATGCATAGTTCTACATAGTATGTGGGAAGGCAAATCGTTGATATAGACTATCAACAGCAAGGATCCAGGGATCGGGTCCTGAGGCACTCCAGACGATACCGGCAAGCTAGAACTACTGAATCTTCCATTCACATCGGAGCGGCATGTCCCTGATGCCATACCACTCGAGTTTCTGCATCAGCACTCCATGATCCACACAATCACAATCTTTGTGAGGTCGCAAAAGGTGGCCTTTGCCACCTCACCAGCGCCAAAGCTCTCGACAATGCTCCCAACAAGACTCAGCATAGCGCGCCTGGTGGACATTACACTCCTAAAACCCAACTGTTCACGGTGCAATAGTTTGTGCCTGTCAAACTGGTTCAGTAAACGATCTCTTAAATTTTTCTCGACGATCTTACCAATTATAGAGATGATTGCAATAGCAATAACATTTGATTAATTAGATGAGCTACGGGGTTAGTTAAAAAAAAATTGCGGTATGTTTAAGAATTTTCGATTTTCGGTTGTAAACGTCTGTAGAACTAGAATTACTCAAATGTTCTAGGTTAACTCACTAGAAACCGGATCCAGCAAAAACTACCCCGTTAGGCTCGATAACCTTCTCATATAGAGCATCGGATCATTTTCTTTTATTTCCGTAGTGGCAAACGGTTTAACAGGATTTTCTTGCCACTTAATAAGTTTTCAGCAGCTCCAACCAATATTGTCAGAGTTGTTAACAAACTGACCATAAGCTGCAGCTTTTGTCTACTGAACTTTTTGCAGCGTTTATTTAAATTTTTATACTCCTGCCAATGATCCGAACTACCCGAAGCTTTGGCCGTCGCCTTTACGTGTAAGGGCTCATCATACAGGCACCTTAGATCGTTGTTGCACCAGTAAATTAGTCTCGAACTTGTCGATTTAACTTGTTTTGTTTTAATGATATGGTGACTTACATTACTTGTTAGAAAATTTAACAAATATTCTACCGTATCAGATCGGCTTACTGTCAAGGAAGGACCACTTGCTGACACGGTCTTAATTACCTACGCGTATGGCCAACACCGAAATTGAGCGGAACCAGGCGAAATTTTCTATTTTATTACTCTACATTTGCCTGAAATAGTTTACAGGCGTTTGGCAATTCATGTAATCGTAAAAAGTAAAATATTACGGGGTCAATTTGCTCGTTTAACGAGCAAGACCAAAATGAATCCAAATTCTAGAATGGGCAACATCAATGATATGCAAGGATTCTGCCATACTATAGCATCCCAACATTCATTTGTCACGGAACCAGACAAATCGCATACGTATATATATTCGTCAGTCTTTGTTTCATTATTTTTTATTAATTTCTGCCCATATGTCGCGTGATTGGAACTTCCGCTACAACCCCTTATACATTTTGCTATTTCTTAATGAAGTAGTCAATTTCAGTTCTTTCCGAACTTCAATAATTGTTTGGACAGTATGATCGACGAGACCTTGTAACGTTAATTCGACAGAAGCGTCTGTTACTAAATGACTCATCGGCGTAGCATTTCATTTTAGCTTCTCGTAATACATGATATGCTGGGTATATATTTGCGTGTCGACTTTTTGCAGCGGAAGTACGTAAGAATTTTTCGTATATCGGATAGGCTTCATTCGGAGTATATGGCACTGGGTATATTAGGGGGCTGAATAAAGCTTTTTTCATTTTAGCGGCCTTGGTCTGTGGAGAAGATAAATCTTGTAGAACTGCAGCAGCATTGCGCTTACCAGACTTATACAAACCTACACGTGTAGCAAGCATTGATTCTTCCGTTGTATTTAGCTCGACGAGAGGACTTACTTTGAAAAGTTTCTTTCTTGTTTGCTTAAGTCAGTGAAATTTTTTGAAGGTCGCCCAAGTTTCGATGGTCGAGCAATATCTGTCAAATTTTTTTCGTTATTGCATTTAGCCAATCCGACAGAAATTTGAAAAAAGTAAATATTATTTAAACAAGCACATACCTAATCGTTAATAAGTTAAGAAAGAAAGTTTTGAACCATTACTTACGCAAAGCCCAAGTTATAATTCGCGAAGTTTTATATATATTTTCTTCGATTATTTGACAGTTAATCGTTTTTATTTGAGTGACGTTAAGTAGGCTGATTATTTCAAGTTAATTGTCACATATATAGGTAAGTGAACCGGTCGAATCTTTGTGTTTCTGGACTCTAAATTACCCTAATAACACATTGTGCGTCGGTGCTAATTTATTTTTTGTCAAAAGTTATGTTTGTTAGTGGAATATTTATATTGGAGGTTTCAGAGTTAAAACGCAATAAGTCTACGCGAGACTACTTACGGCAATATATCGAAAAAAAGTCATAAGAACATTTGTATTGTATAGGTTAGAAACTAAATTTTTCAGAAAAGTCAGTATTTTATGTGTATATTTCCACATCTTTTATAAAGAGGAGTTTCTTGTTCACTTCGCCCACCCTGTTACATTGTTTTAACTGAACTGTTAATTGGTTGTCCAGACACAGCGTCACTCCAGAATAAATCAGTATATCCCAACTATCGGACGCTTAAGGAAATAGTTAAACTTAGGATAACGCGGAAAATAAGTTTTTGCCCTTGAAGATTACTTCTTGATATATATTATTTATAATTATTATTTAAAACGTGAAAATGTTTTCTTAAATAAGCGTATATTAACAACATACATAAATAAATAACAAAATTAACATTTCTGGATCAAACTTAAAGAAAATATGTGCACATATAGGTATATGAAACACACTAATTCTAATTTTTAATTGCTGTTTCGTATCAATAACAAAATTAACAAGTTATACTCTATTAATACTAATTTTTGAAAACTATAATTATGACTTATTCTTCGTTTATTATTTTTAATTGCAAAATATCATATAGATACTTTGGCCTAATTTTACCGCGTAAGTACAAAATCTATACATTTTTACGTGGTCCTGCAAATTAAATGAGCCCTTATTATATTTGCTGTTGCTTGAATATATTTAAGAAATATAATTGCCCATTTATCGGACTATCTTTTTTTCTTCAATTTGATACGAAAATATAATATTAGTTACCCCAAAAATATATAATTATATATGTTTAAAGTAGCTACTAAATAAAATAGCAAGTGTCGCTTACCGGTTTTTGCTAACGGTATTTATTTAACTTCTAGGGCGGCATACGAGCGACTAATTTAATGCAATTTTGTAGAGTTTATAATATCCGGTGTGGATCGCAGCGTTTCCAAGCCTTTGAAGAATTAACTGTACCATATTTTATTATATATTTAGTACCTCTGCTAAAATGTTCTTATAGCAATAATAATTAAAATTTTTCCGATACACGACGCATGCTCGACAGGTGGGATGTTCAATTTAAAATTTGATACAATAAATAAATATTGATAATTAATTTCTGAATAAAAAAGTGTTGCGTGTTGGTTATTTGCACCCTGTATCTATTTGTAACTTTGCGCAGGTATTTTATATTGAAATTTTTTTTACACGCGCGTACACCAACAGAATGTAAAAGGCTTTAATTTCCTGCAGCTCTTGTTTGTAATTATTTGTTCAAACGGCGGACCTATGCGTTGTCGCAATTCACGTTGTGCGTTAACTCATTTATCCAATTTAGTTAATTCCGGAATTTTGCCATTAAAGCAAATAGACGAGTGCTAAAAAAATTAATTAAAAAGCCCTCTATTTTTTCGATTCAACGTCGCTTTAATTAAAATGATTTAAAATCAAAAGCGCCAATCTATTTTTTTGCGAATCCGCGCGGAAACGATTTGGCATTACAGTCGTTGGTTTCGTACTGTGGTTTGGTTCCTATTTAGGACTAAAACCAATAATGAAATTACATTTCGTCCCAATGTTAAAATCAGCCCATTTTGCTCTAAAAAACGAGCCCTAGTTTGCAAAGTTATATGAAATGGAAATTAAGAAATGTATAACCTAATATTTTGCGCAATTTGTTAAAATAACAAAAATAAACTCCATTTTAACAGTATTTTTCCACCACTTATACTAATAATTTGTGGAAACAAATGCTTTTCTCAGCTGACAATTTTTATTGTAATTTTTTTCCCAAAGTGTGTACGACAAATATTTTATCACCCAATACTTATTCGATTCTACAGGGTGCAACACTAAAAAGTTTATATAAATGTAATACTGCAAAATTCAATAGTTGATGTATCTAATTTTCCAATCTAAATTTCCAATTAATCCTATAAGATTTCCGTGGCCAGCCATTTGTATTTGGATTTGAAAAAGGGATGCGTTTCTATTTTTTATTTTCATACATTATATATATATATATATATATATATATATATATATATATATATATATATATATATATATATATATATATATATATATATATATATATATATATATATATATATATATATATATATATATCTATGTTGCACAAAATAACTAGGGGATCGCCCTCACATGACGTGGGGGGGAGGGTCCTGTAGTGTAGGCCTCACAGAATAAAAGTTTATTAATTACCCTGATAGGATATTTATTGTCTACAAGAAGATTTCTCAATAACAGTAAGTTAGGGCGCATCAAAGAACGGTGACAGATCTTTTTAATTCGATTTTTTAAACCCAAAACAGCATTAATTTTTTGGTTCATGGGGTGGTAGGAAGAGAAGGAGATATATCTACCAGAGCTGGATACTTTACGATACCAACGACGGAATCTGCTCGTTCGGTGCCTTTCATTATTTTAGATTGGTATCGTAAAGCATCCAGCTCTGGTATCTACCAGAGAGAACGGTAACAGACCGATCTTTTTATATCGATTTTTTAAACCCCCTTTATATCCCCTTCTCTTCCTACCATCCCATGAACCAAAAAATTAATGCTGTTTTGGGTTTAAAAAATCGAATTAAAAAGATCGATCTGTCACCGTTCTTTGATACTTACTGTTATTGAGAAATCTTCTTCTAGACAATAAATATCCTATCAGGTTAATTAATAAACTTTTATTCTGCGAGGCCTACACTACAGGACCCTCCCCCCCCTCATGTGCAGGAGGATCGGCCGACCAATTTAGAAGTTAAATTTGGTAAGCTCATGTACATTAACAAATTGACGCTATCACTGGTCCGGCCCTTTCAACCTTCAAATATTAAGATCGCAAATTATAATGTTAGGACGCTCAGATTCTATTCTCAACTAAAAGACACAACGCCAATAAATAAAAAGTCCAATGTTGTTTATGGTCTTCAATGCGAATGCGAGAAACTTTACGTAGGGCAAACATCCCAAATTAAAAAAAAAAAGAATTACAGGATGTAAAAGTCACTATAAACATAAGCCCAAGATTACTAGCCTCAGTTCCCATGTGAATGACCATGACCACCAAGTGGTGTACAACAATCCTTATATTCTAGATACGGAAAAAATGGCTATAAACGTAGGTTCCTAGAAACGTGTTATATTAATCAGTGTGCCAACTGTATTAACCATAAAAGAGAACATTTACAAAAAAAAACTGAAACACCCAGATTGCTATTCAAGAAACGTCCTGTAGTGTTGGTTTAGATGTAAAATTTTGTGGGTCTGTTATCTAGCCGAATACTGAAATTATTGTCTTCAACGTGGTTAAATGTAAGTTCGATGTTAATGGTCGCTGGTGGGTTTTTTGCCTTGTATTCTTTGGTTTTGTAACGTGGTGATTCTTTGGTCTATCAAGTTTTCTTTATATGTGCCTGACCATTTTCCCAACTGTCAAGATGTCTGTTTTTGTTTTTAAATGCCGTTGGCGGATTATCTCCGGCAGAATCGAATTGGGTTGCATTTTTGTTGTGTCTTTGTCGGTTCCAGTTATTTTACTTATTAATTAATGACTAGTTGTCTAGGCATAAGTTTCCTTTGTTTTACTATTTTAATCTGTGCAGCCTATACTAATGGCTAACACGTGGTTCTCTGTGTGTGCAATGAGTACTGTGCCTCCTCTGCTGTTAGAGTTTAATTGATGTATGTATTGACGAGCCCAGTGTGTTTTTCTTGTTTTTGTAATAGAGTGTTTTCCTTTTACATTTTAGTGTCCTGAGGAAGCCTGAATACTTGGGCGAAAGCTTGACTTAACAATAAAAAGCCACTATTCAATGAGCATTTACATCTTTTATTGCTCCCTCTATATTAGTCAATATGGGGCGATTCCATAGTTAGTAGCCCGTTAGTCCTTACACTTTATATACATATATAATAGCTGACAAAAAATGCGTTCTATAAATAGCAAAGGTGGGTGCTACTTCCTCCGTTACATAAAACCTAAAAAATATACATTTGAGTAAATGTATATTGCCAGGATACCACCTTGTATTGTATTATGTACGGATGCCAACAGAGACGCCAGATAAATATATATATATATATATATATATATATATATATATATATATATATATATATATATATATATATATATATATATATATATATATATATATATATATATATATATATATATATATATATATATATATATATATATATATATGTATATATATATATATATATATATATATATATATATATATATATATATATATATATATATATATATATATATATATATATATATATATATATATATATATATATATATATATATATATATATATATATATACTCGAAATAATTTTTGTGTTTTATATATTTTTGAAATATTTACGGGGTATTCTATGAAAAACACAAGTTCTGTTTGATATAATGAAATTTGTGATTGCGTAAGTGTCTAAAAACACGTGTTTAGTGATCACCCTGTATCTAGCTATGAAATTTCTGGTTGTGCGCTCTTTCAAGTTGCACCAAGTTGCAATGCTGTAAAATCATCAAAAGGGGACATACTAAGTTACCCTCTCTTTGAGACACCCGTTATATATTTTCTTTCGCCTTTCTTTCATTTCAGGAAATACCGATAACGGCCAATCTGGATCTCGGTTTCAAGTGCGGCTGGCAGCTGGAAATTTCCGGAAGAGTTAAAATCCTGCCGTCTTCGTTTTATATTAATCTACAGGAGGGACGACATTTATGGCCGCATCCCGTAATCCCGTTGCATTTAAACCCTCGATTTTGTAAGTGCGAACGTTTGCGGGTAGGCGGCGGGTTTGCGACGTGCGTTTTCTTTTTTATCCAGATACTTCTTACGGAAACCATTTGTTTGTGCGGAACAGCTGGACGAACGGAGATTGGGGCGCCGAGGAGCGGACTCCGGGTTTCCAGTTTACTCCTGGGTCCCCGTTTAATGTGGCAATAAGGAAAATGGACGATCATTTTTCCGTATGGGTGGACGGCAACCTGGCTGGCGAATTTAACTTTCGAACCCCAGTCGACAATATCGATACCGTTTTTATACACGGCGACGTTCAAGTGTTCAGCGTTTACTTAAAGGACCACGTGGACGATAAATACTTTTCGAAGAGTAGAGAGAAGATACATTGTTTGTAACTACAAAATATTTGTCAATGTTCACGCTTTATTCTTCCGGAGATGCTTTTACCGATGTACAATAATTATCGTTTTTAAGCCAATAAACACAGCTATAATAGTAGTGTAGTGTATTTAATCTACAAGAGTGGAGTGGCAATAGTAGTTATAATATTAAGTGAAATTTATTATTTAAAATAAATGAATACCAAATGAAATAGGGAAACAGAATTAAAAAAGAAGAAAAAAATAATACTAGAAAATAGTAGAAACAAAAGAAAAATTGACGGTGATGAGGTGTAATTTTTACACTTAACCCGAAGAAACTTATAAAAATCAGTGGCTATAATTATCGTAAGGTTAACTATAACTGGAATATAGAAAAAAATAGAAAACAATTTTTTACTGAGGAAAGGAAAACATGATTAAAAAATTGAGACGTATTACATTGTAGCATGAAAACTGCAAACGGAAACAATTCTTTTAATTTAATTTAATAAATCCCGGGTGTGAGATGGTCTGACCGTCGAAACGAACGCATCACTTATATTTGGAAGGGCAATACAAAAATTAAAAAGTGCCTGTAGGTGTAAAACTCCGCGGGTGCAAAGAATCAACAACCTCTTCCAGGGATCAAGCTAGGCCGCGTCTTTTCGGAGTCGTCATTATTAAACATTATTAAAAGGAAAATCAAAAATAGGAACCAGCTCACATACATTCCACTCATATATCCGCACATATATATTAGGTATGCCAAAAAAATCGTGCAAAATGAAGAAAAATAAAAGGGGAGAAGGACACCCCTAATAATAATAACAGCGAAATTTAATTGGATAAAAAAGCTTACAAGCAAAGAAAAAATATGTAAAAAGAAACATTACAAATTAACTGACAAAATGTCTAAATAGCGAGGTAACGCTATTTTACTTAGATGTCTGGTCTCTGTTGTTTTTGTTTGAAGGTAATTGAGGAGGTGACTGATCTTAGTTGTAGAGTGTGATTATCGAAAGATTTGATGGCGTCGTAGTTAAAGTAGCGTTTAAATTGAGAAATGAATTATGCTTGGGTGAACTGAATTGAATAAATATCTGTGCTACGAATAAGTTTCTCAAATAAGTATATCGGCCTTTGGAGAGTGATTTTTTTTGTTGTTAAAACTAAAGCTGCGATTTAAACCGTTCATCTAATATGATCAAAATTACGAACATTATAAAAAATCCGAGACAGCTATTTTCAAGACGTAGTCGCCTTGAATTAAAGCAGGCCTACTAATTAGAATATGAAATATTCGACAATATTCAAGAATCGGCCAGTTTTAATTAACACACCTTTGGAGAAGTTTATAGAACGACGTTTCCGGTGAAACTGCTACGTGTCCTTCAAAACGATGATTATTACCAAAAAGTACCCCTAAAGTTTTACAGCCAGCAGAAGCAATCTTACAAATTTATCTTTTGCGTCCCATTTTCATTTATTAAAGGGCCATACATACTTACTTGAAATATCTGAATACTATTTATCTCATCAATTACTCTTATAATATTGAAATTGAATATTGAATATATTTGGATATCGGCTGCTAATCATTTTACGGGAATCGGAAGTATGAACAGAAAACAACTTGTGGTCTAAAATACTACCTGATGCCATTCAGAATAATTGTTATAACGCATTCTCTGATACCGACACCGAACAAAAAAAAGTCCGCAGCTCTGGCCCGCCTCTGTTTTCCCTATTATATGAGTCTATTTATTGCAGCTTCGTGGAGCGACCGAAAGTCCACTGGTGGATATTTCTGAGCCAAGACAACTTTTTCCTTCGGATGCCTCTTCTTTCATCTTCAATCTTTCCCTGTAGTATAAGGCGTTGAAAGTCATATCGCTCTCCCCGTATAATGTGCCCCAGGTAAGAGATCTTTCGTTTTTTAATATGTTCGAAGAGTTCTCGGTCTTTCAATCTAGCCATCCTGAGCACATCCTCATTTCTGATCCATTCCGTCCACGGTATGTTTAGCATCCATCTCAGAGTCCACATTTCGAACGCTTCAATGCGGTGGTTAGAAATAGCTTTAGTCGTCCACGCTTCCGCTCCGTACAGGACACTTAACCTTTCGGTACCTGATTTGAAATTTAGATTCCGGTTGGTGAGGATTTTTTTTAATTTTAGAAAAGTTGTTGTTGCTTGTTCTATCTGACATCTAATTTCAAGTTCTGGATTGCACTGGTCGTCCACCGTACATCCCAAATGTTCAAACTTATTGACCCTCTCTATTTGCTCTCTATTGAGCTGAAGATATAGGCTTGGCAAGACATCTCTAGATATAACCATAAACTTCTTTTTGTTGGTGCCAATTGTTATTCCCCTCTGTTGGCTTTCGTTTTTAGTAGGGTTTGCAGATCGTTGGCATTATCGGCTAGTATTGCGGTGTCGTCAGCGTAGCATATATTATTAATTGGGATAGCATTACCTGTAATACCCTTGGGTCTTTCAGATATTATCTCAGCAAAAGCTATCTCCACATAGAGATTGAAAAGCATCGGGGATAGAATGCAGCCCTGCCTGACACCCTTCTTTATTTCAAATTCCTTTGTTGTTGCAGAGTTTTGAAGACGTATTTCAGTCACCTGGTGCCAATATAGATTAACAATCAGTCTTAAGTCTTTGTCGTCCAATCCAAGTTCTTGTCCAAGTTCATGTCTTACATTATCAAAAGCCTTTTCGTAGTCAATGAAACATACGAAGGCGTTCTTTCTTTGGTCAAAGCAATTTTGCACCAATGACTGACTGAACCCGCTGACCTCTTCGTATTTTCTGTAAAGTCTTGAGTGCATGATTCGAAGAAGCAGTTTTAAAAAATGACTCATTAAGGTAATGAGCTGCTAGTCTTTACATCTTTGTGCGTTATTTGATTTTGGTACGGTTATAAATGTGCAACGAAGCCATGCTGTGGGGATTTTCCAGTCTTATTAGAAAATCTTATAGGTGGAAGCTTTCTGATAGCATGTTTTCTGATCCTGGAGCTTTACCATTGTTTGACAGTTTTATGGCATTAAGAATTTCACTGTATGATCTCTGATTATTATAAAGTTCAGTTGCATAGGTTTTCCACGTTTCCAGCAGTTTTTCGGGCTCTAAGGTGTTCGGCTTCCATACGTCGGTCCGCAAGCCACTTCTCCTAATCTTCTAGGTGGGAGTCGGTACCAAGTATTTGTGATGACCAGATTGTTCTCCTCGCAGAATTGAATGAGTCTTCCGCCCCATGTTGTTCCTTTCTCCGAGACCCCAGTGACCTACATTACCTTCCACTCTTCTCTTGCTGACCTTTGCATTCAAGTCTCCCAATATGGATTTCGTTAGCTTGATTGCCTGCTCCATCTGCCCGTAAAATTGTTCAACTTCATTGTCAGGTTTTTCTGAAGTGGCAGCATATACCTGAATTATGTTAATGTCTATCGGCCCTGCGCAAAGTCGCAAAAGAGTAACAGGGGCAAAATCCTTAACCAATTTTTGTAGGCTTTCTTCTATTATAATGCCTACACCATGACGATGCTTTTTACCTATGTCGTCAGTACCACTATAATAAAATACCTTGTCCTTGGACCGCGTCACTCCGCTATTTGGCCATCGTACCTCGCTGACTTCCAGTATACTGACCCTCAATCTCTCTATTTCCTGTATCAAGTTGTTGAGATTCTCATCTGTAAACAATGTTCGCAAGTTCCAGCCTGCAATTTTGATATTGTTGTCTGTCGGAACCGGGAGATTCTTCGCACCTCCTGCCCGGGACTGGAGGCCGTTTTTGGATATCCTGGGGAGAGTTAATGCGGTGTTTTCTCTCTTGCTTTCCGCATCGCAGTTCCATGGCCGTTGAACTGTCACAGTCTTGCCTATGGAACTCCACTTTCCAACGGGTCCGGAATCCTTTCTTTGCGCTTGGAAGTCGTCCGCCCCGGGTATTTCATTTCCCCGGTACCACCTATATCTGGGAGGCTTCCCACTATCCGCCACACGGGGAGGCGCCCGATGGAGGCCTAGCAACCCCACACGATATATGTCGGCATAAACTTTTAAGAAAGCCGTATTTGTGCTATGGTCTGGAAATGAGAAGGATCTTCGCTGTTCAGTGTTCTTAGAGACAGGAATGATGTTAGCATATTTCGACCTGCAATAACATCTTCCTATCAATCCCATTGGTCCCCATGTTTTAAATAAATTTTTCAACTATGTCGGTGTTCGCAGTGGTGAATCTAAACGTGTCCGGATCCACGGAGCATAGAAAAGGTTTGCTAGCGTAGTGCTCATTAATAAAACTATTATTTGAGTTTACTCGAGGGATGTTATAAAAATAGTCTTTATGTTCTTAGCATCTGTAATATTTTAGAAAGTGGTTGTTCGAGAGTCAAGGTAAACATTAAGGTATCTGAGCAGACGCCAGAATTTCATTGGATTAGTTTGAAATTTTTGTTGGGGAAGGCGCTTCTCTGAATTAATAACCGTACTTACAAGATTTCTTATTTCCTTAAATTCAATTAAACATTGCTCAGTTGTGAATATATTATATTGAGACAGCTCTCGAAGTTTCAATTTAATCATAATTTCCAGGTTGTCAGTTAGCCAGTTTAGCAATTCGCACACTTTTTAACGGGGCAATCAACCATTCCATCAGCATCAGATAGCAGGGATATCCTATTCCGGTCAATGTTGTTTAAATCAAACAAGAAATGTTCAAAGTTCAAATTAGAAAAGCGCCTACAAATTTTGAAAAACGGTTTGAGTTCCGATTTGGGTATCTTTAACTTAACTTTAATTCTACCCTAAAAACACCGGGTTCTGCCGCAATAGTAGGAGCAATAAGAGTTTCGCTAGTCTGGTAGGTTTACGAATAAGTTTAAAAGAGGCCATTTTTAATTAACAAATTAGAAAAAGTAACCGAACCGTTACTCGAGTTGTGGCCTAGAAGACGTTAAAATCTCCGCCAAATCTGCATTCAGACATTCAGATCTGAGCACGGAGTAAAGAGCTGTTTAAGCTCACGCCAAGTTTCAGATAGTCCATTAACATCTAGTGACAAACAGTAAGTGTTGACGCGAAATGACATTACTCATGAGATCAAAATACCATTTTTACAGTTGCCTTCAATCTACCAAAACACTCCCTTTGAAACTAAGGGTCAATTAAATATTGCCAAAGGCAATGTTGAACATTCGGATGAACCATAATGGCACTATACTATTTTTTTAAACAATATGAACATAAAATACAACTCAAACATTTACCTCATACGAAACCAATGCAACCGTCCCCAATTCTTCTTAAAAAACTAGAATAATATTTTCTCCGCCAGAAGTCTCATCAAATTATAAATTATAAATTAGTATTCATTTGATAATCTTTCATTTATATTTACAACAATAAAAAAAATTATAGCATTCTCAAATAAAAGGGGAGGTGGATAACACACAAATTCGGTGGTTAAAAGATGGGTTACTGAATTTAGGAAAAGTCGTTCGAGCATTAATGATGAGCCACGGATATCTCGTAGGAGTTACAATACATAACTCACAAAATAGAGAGAATACTGTAAAAATATCAAAAAAACGCGTTGACCATATTTTGACTCTGGACTGACTATGAATGAGACTTGGATGCACCATCGCAATCCTTCAAATAAAAAAATATTCGACACAGTGGACAGCAACCAGCTCCACAAAAGGCAATTTTGTCAGCGAGCAAGGGGATGCAAGAGGAATTATGTTTATTGATTACCCTAAAAAAGCTAACACCATCAGTATATTTATTAATATTTAAATCAGTTAAAATTCACGAATTAA
The DNA here is from genome assembly GCF_029955315.1 of Cylas formicarius. Classification (NCBI taxonomy): domain Eukaryota; kingdom Metazoa; phylum Arthropoda; class Insecta; order Coleoptera; family Brentidae; genus Cylas; species Cylas formicarius. Next base: position 10,525,678 of record NW_026844352.1, on the reverse strand, counting down.
TGTCCAAATTGCTCTCCTGGGACTATGTTGATAAATAGAGCAAAAAAAAAACTTGTTTTCATTGCCAACCTACCTTGGTATAACAGCGATACAAATAACTGTACAAGGCGTACTCGTTTTCCTAGGTACTGGCCATGGCGGGGCAGCCACATTTTTTACCCATTGGAAAAAACTCACGTTCGAAATGTAAGTAGTTGGGACCCGATAAAAGCTTATCAAAAAAATAATGGCCGATGATTTGGTTATCATGAGGTGCCAAACTAGTTTAACAATAACATAGTGTGTGTGCCAATTAAAAAACATGAAAATTGTAATTTGAAAATGGTAAAGTTTGGGCTATTATAATAATCACCTTGTATAACGAACCTCGAACAATTATTACCCAAGTAGACAAAATTAAATCAACTTCACACTCGATTGGGGTTGTTCTCCAAGGAGTAAGCTCTCATTCAGTTATGTTTATTATATGCAATATAACTATATTACAAATTATTTTATTGGTACCAGTATCCTTAAAACATTTAATCAGATTCCAATTTACATTTCTTTGTTTTTATATTTCTTAATAGTACTTCGGCGATTGATATCAAATCGTTGGTGATTTATTTCACACTGTTCATAACACCAAATGTTTTCCATTCAATATAAATAAGTCCCTGACTATCTGTCATATATATTTGTTTGTGTTGAGTTGATTTGAATAGAATATAATTAAATTTAAATAGAAAATATTATTATTCGATAAAAACTTGCAAAAGTAGAAATAAGCAGATTATAAAAATTAGATTTTTTAATTGAAAACGAATCAATAGCAAATATAAATTAATTGACTCTGGACCTGTTAATCCTGGATTAAACAAATTTTTTGAAAATAAAAGTTGACCTTCAAGGTATTGTATATTTTTAATGATCAATGTTGGATTTAGGTTGGTTATCTTTTATTGCAGTTTGAGATATTTAATATCAGAAAACGGTTATCGCCTTGGTGGGCTAAATCATTAAACATTGGAGGATGAATAAAATTAACTCATTCACCATAATTCGAAGTGTAAACAATATCTACCCACAACCATACCTTTTTTGGTCACGGATCATTAACATATGCATAGTAAACATATAGCTTATTTTATATTCACCTATAGACGACTGAAGGTACTAAACCAGTTGAAACATCTTGGAAGTAAAGAACAAAGAAGATAGAAGTCCACAATATCTGATTTGGTCAATATTTATTGTTTTCTACGACCTTCAAAACAACACAATCGTTTTTATTCTAAATTTAAGAAATAAAGAACTCTGGTTAGGTCAGTTTATTTTATTTGGTTCTATTGACATCAACAGCTGTCTACTGCTTTTACACCTCGCGTATCTGCATGAAAAATATAAAATAAGTAGCAATTAAAGATAAAAAGTCGAATAAAGTAGAACGGTTTATTTCAAAAAATCCGGCAGCGTTTATCTGTAACTTTCCTTTGAATACGTATCGAGCGAGATCTCTAAAAATTTTGTATTCTCCAGACGACACGGAATACTTCAGTTGATGCTTGTAACAAATGGTCAACAAGCGCTCGCGTTTCGCAGCAATATCGGCGCAGGAAATGATCATACTGACAATCGATATCTGGAACAGAAAAAGCGACCATTTTGTTGCTTACTTACTGACATCAGTAGCCAAATACATGGCCCTTTCAACGGAATTAAAAATAATATTTTCGAAAGGGGTCATCCGAAACTTCAACACTACCGAAAAACGAAAAAATAGTATATATTGTGGTAAACGGCTTTGAGTCAGGAGTTTTGTTTTATCATTAGCGGAGCCCAGCTGAGTGAGTGCTCAATAAACGAGTGACGACCTACAAATATATATATATATATATATATATATATATATATATATATATATATATATATATATATATATATATATATATATATATATATATATATATATATATATATATATATATATATATATATATACAATATTTTCCATTTTACATCGACATTCAACTTATGATAAAGTAAAGTTACGGCTTTACTTACCAGGTCAATTAATGTGATAAGCAGATACGAAATGTTAATAAAAACTTCTAGTCCATCGAGTCCTATATTGGTTATTGTGTATAACAAGTAAAACGTGAAATTTATGTAGTGAAAAAAAGAGTGTACCATTATAGATAAAATCTGTATTCCCACCAGGTTATTGAATATTGGAATGGATTGTTCCAGTTTCATGTAGGTCCTTTTAACCATCTTCACCTTGTCGTATATGTCGCCGTTTTGATTTTCCAAGTCTTCGAAGTTCTTCTCGAATCTCTGACCCAGGGACCAACACATGTTGCATACCGCCATGACAAACATCAGTCGTACGGTGCTGTACAAGTATTCTGCCAAATACAATTTAAACCAGTCAGGATCGAATTGGCACTCAATTAAGCCGGGTATCCAAAAAAGGACTATCACTATGAAAAAGCAGGCAGTTGCATTTTTATTTCGAAAACGCGGTTCCGAATACGCCATTATTTTCAAAAACGCAACCCAGGAATGCCTTTTCGCCCAAGCCGATCCTATGCTGAGAATCCAGAGAAAAAGTCCGAACATATGTTCACAGTTCTGCGAGATTCGTTTGACTTTGGTTAAATCGGCGTAAATGTTGTAGACGTAATTGCTGTTGTATGCGGTCAACGCTTCCAGAAAGCAAACACCCACCCCGAGAAGTGATAAATATGCGACATTGAGTTTCTCCGCAATCAGCTCGTTCGAACTGAACTCATAGAAAGGCATTAAACCAAACACATTTAAGCATCGACATATGGGTCTAAGATAAAATATATGACTTCTGTTTAGCCCGCTCATTCTTACAGTGAGTACGGATTATACTTAGCGTACCGAGAGCGGTATTTTCCAATACAAACGCTTTTATGGTTAACAATGTTTTAATAGTGCCATTATCGGTTACATTTAATTAAGTATAAAGGGAAATTTTAAATAAATTCTTATCGTCGCTTCAATAACAGTCATCAAGTCTCGCTCGACTATTAGGGATACAATTTCATAATAATAATCTTTATTGACAATACACAGAAAAAAAAACATATTGACTTATATAATTATTAGGTTCAATCAAGTAAATGTGTGTTTGCTATTGCGCGACGACGCGTGTAATTAAATTAACCTATAAATTCATTTGTTGATTGCACTAGTATTAAATGTGGATATCCAAAGCGGAATTTCTATTTGTTAGAACAAATGTTCTATAGTACATAAGAATAAATTATATACTAAATAACATCCTTGTCTACGAAAAGAGCCTGTAAATATTAATAATAATAATAATCTTTATTGACGAAAAAGCAAAGAAAAAATCTTTTGAAGTTAATAATTTTTCAATTGTTTTAAGTGTTTTCGGAGCCCGAGCATTAAAGATGCCAAGTGACATCTTGGCGAAACGTCTGCAGGATTCCATTCGGATATATATATATATATATATATATATATATATATATATATATATATATATATATATATATATATATATATATAATCTAATACATCACCTTTGTATTTAATATTTTCAAGTATAACAAGTACTAATGGGTTTTTCAAAGAAACTTCCACGGGCTACTGCAATACTTTTTACAAAGTTTCTGGATTCCTCCTGCGTCGGTTTTTGCTGAGTCGAAATTGCTGACGAGTTTTCAGTGAAGCTCTGGAGAAGCCAACAGGATGATTGGCGAAACGTCAGCAATTTCGACTCAGCAAAAACCGACGCACGAGGAATCCAGAAGCTTTGTAAAAAGTAAGTACTAATGGAGATATAAATATTTAATAGTCTGACAGTGACAATATTTGGGATATTTGCAAAAATGCTTCCAATTTCGTTATCGTGTCACGATTAGACCGTGTTAACACATCTGTGCCTGTAAAAGTTTACTATTCAGGATCATAATTCTCTCCATGACGTAGTTGCATAAAAACTACAAAATACGTTGCTGTCACTGAGAGAATGGCGGAGATCATCAGCCGATTGATTTCAAATATTCCGCCAGCTGTTACACATAGTCGCCTGTTGAAGACGTAATGGATAAGATGGTTTAGTTCGACGTATTCATCCGAAAAAACGGGGTATTGCAAGAGGTTCTTGTAAAGAATATTCAATAGTTTGTCCGTTTCAAGACATATCTTGTCGCAGCAAAATATTGTCACCATTAGTAGCGCCTAGAACAATATAAAAGAGATGATATAAAATTTTAAATTCGGAATGAAGATATAGAATTTTTGCTTGGATGCCTAGTAGTTGACTAACGAGGCCTGAGTGGTGACTTTAGTTCCTTTTTTAAACAGTGGACACGCTCCAATTATTTTACAGTCTTTACAAAAGTACCTATTTTTTATTTTGGATTTATTATATTAAATTTTGTTGAATATTCAGATTTTATAAAAATCAGCAGACTTGACGACCTAGTAAGTGGTAGCTATCATGAAATTTTAATTTAAAATAAGAGAACTTAAACCTGATTCGAACTGGAGACCTTTCAAGTAGATAAAATAAATAAATAAAATAAATTAATTAATTCAATTAATTAAAACATACTGCGGAAGAACAACATGGTTCGCTGAAGCAAGAAGCAGTTTAGAAATACAAACTGAATAATTGTTAGAGATAATTATAGTTACGTATCAGTAAACTGAAGAAGAAGCTGCACCATATCCGGGGAGAATAAAGACGAGAATGAACTTGGCAGCCATGTCATCAAGCTGATATAAATTTGCCCAAATTTAGTAAATAAAAGTACAGTCCACGAAAGTAGAATCAGATTATCATAAAACAGTAATGTTGCAGCATACGCAAAAAATGTTGGTTCTGTGGCTTTATTTTAAACTTGATTTATCGGTAGTTTATAATCTAGGGCCAAAGTGATATGCGTAGCAAAGTTTTGGATATAACGTGAATTGACACTGGAATTACGAAATTTTAAAGAAATAAAAAAAAAAGAAAAAGCATGGAAAAAAAATTCTTCGTCGAAAAATAATAATTAATATCTGGTAATACATATAGCTAATTTTACACATATGAAAATGTATGGCGTTTTTGCGGTTGCAAGCTAGCGGGAAGGTCTCGAATGAGAGCGCACGTAGCAAATTTGAACCGATATGCACATTTATTTCCGTTTTCTTGCTAAAACTGATTATAGTTTTTTTTTATTATTTCGAGGGTATTATTAGATTTTTTAAATTTACTTACCACATTAAAGGTTAAATTTAGCACGCAAAAAGAAATAAATAAGATGCTTTCTATCGCATCTAATTGGTTTTCATTTATTAATTTGCTTATGATCGAAACTTCGTGTAATCCCATGTTAACAATCTGGAACGAGTTATGAAGTATAACGAATAACAGCTGTTTTCCCAATATGGCATCCAGGAGACCAAATAAGTTTTCCATTTCCCCGTACAATAATCTTACTCTGTGCCAATTTCTTTGGTCGGATTGTAACAATATTACAACGCATTTTATTTTCCAGCAGAGCGCTAAGGTCAAATTGCAAGCTGCTAGTAAAATGACGATGTCTACGAAACTATAGAACGCGGCGGAAGAGCTCGAGGGACGAAAATTTAAAAGGACTTGGATTCCAACAATAAATATAGAAAGCACTATTAAGCATAGATAAAACTGGAGGGCTGGTATTTTTGTTGCCCGGTAGTTGGATATAAATCCGCTTGTTTTCTCTAATGATTTCATTTTCTTGAAGAATAATTCCCAAAAAGTTTTGTTTCGCTGTGACGTATTTACAGACGACAAGTAGGTCAGCAACCCCAGTAATTGTTGTATGCTTTCCGAAGCGGTCACCAAGAATCCTCGAGTTTTATAGTGGTCGTTTATGCAATACCTGCTGTACTCCGATACAAATTCCATTGTCAAGCTTAAGACAATTAATAGTGCCGCGTATAAATACCATAGCCATCCGGAACGCACTTTGTGAGACTGAAAACTATAATTGGGCATAATACCCAGAAGTTTGAGTGGAAATGAAAAATGTTTAAAAAAGCTAATATCCGATCTGGAACTCATCGCGGCTTAAACTGGCAAACGCAGCACTTAAAATGTTTCAATTCGTTATCCTTACCACAACATATTAAGTTAATGTAACATAAATAACAATTCAAATATTATTCTGAACATTTTTTCGTTCAGTTCCATTAACTTGACCTGATTTGTTTTTATATTTTATATGTATTAGTAATTACAATAATCGGTCCCCTTTCCAACTGTTCACAGCTTTTAAAAATAAATTGAAAACATGGATACTGTCGTAATTTAATAAAAGGGAACTCTACTACAAGAACTTTATTTTAACAGATACATTACCGAGAGTCTTACATTCCAACCTCTTAAACCGCTGTATCCACAGTATCTACAGACCACCGAACAAAACCCTGATGCAACATCTTTCCTCTTGCAAAGACTTTTAGCCAAGTGGGCTTTCTCTGTTGACGCAATGAACGTCTATTTGCTGACTGTTATATGGGCGCACTTTGATCTATTTTACTTTCCAGCACCGCACTGGCTTCATTTCAGGCTGCGATGAAACACAAACTTTCGTGTCATTTTTACATGTTTCTGACATTGGTACCAGGACTGTTTTTTTATTAAAGTATTCAAACTGTACATATGGCGCCAAAACAAGATGCCATCAATTTTCGCAAAATTTGAATCGATCTGTTTTCATTCGATTTTTCAAAGATTTTACCATATTTTTTCAGATTTTTCTTTTCTCTCTCTTTCCTCCCCCAGTTCAGTGGATGATCGAGTGTCAATTAATTTCTCAGATTCACTTGGCAACATCGCTAAAGTTGAGCGCAACTTTTTGACATTAAAAATCCTTCCGAGGAGTACATCTCTATGACAGCAAAGCTGCTAAAAAAGAATTTTATTTATTTTTTTATTGAGATTTGTGCAATTTCGACCGTAGATTCCACTTGTCCATTGGATTGTGGGTAGTTATTATTAAATAAAAATTTGGTGACATTTATAAAGATGAACACATTTTTTATGCCAGGGCCTAGTCGCTAGATCTGTATCTTTTTGAAACGGATCTTTTAAATTAAAGCCCTACCCACCACTGAATTTTGTTATGCCTTGATGGTCTAAATGAATAAAATTCAAAAATTGTTTATGCAGTGTGTGTCGAATGATTATATTATTATTATCAACCTTTCGTTCATCGCGATGTTATGTCAAATCGGGTAATAGAGGAATACTCGATCATTTTTTTTACAAATCGGATTCTTCCTTTGTTCTTCCGTGATAGGTTTTAATAATTTCTCTTTATATGATAAATTTGTTATTATCATCAGCGGACTGTGTGGTCTGTTTCTAAATATATTTTTGAAAGTCCTAAAACAAAACAAGTTAATCTTTTTTAATTTGCGCATAGCGTCCTCACTCTGCGTAAGAGTTCTGGGCGCGTATGCCACAATTTCTTTGTTTCAAGAATCATCAGCCTGAAAAAGTGCTACTAAGCCATATGAACTTAATTTTGAATTATTATCTTTTTATTTAGCTCGTAAAATGTAAGACGTTATTCTTGATTATGATTGATTACGAAGTGAAGACCATATTATTTTTAAACTATTTTAAACACGTTTGATAGTTGGCTCAAACGGTGTAATCAAAGTTGTGAAAATTTGGGATTCTATTTTAACTTTAATTTGATTAAACCCATTATTTGCGCCTAATTTAGAAGATTAACGCGATTTCTCCAATTTGGCCACTTTATCGATTGGAAAATGCAATATCAAAACGTTCTCATTCAGTCTTCTATAGTGGCAACACAAGCAAACCCCCTTCCCTTTAGGAATTACAACAATGGACGAAATCGATGCAGTTGGTTCGTCAACCTGTACGATTATACCCAAAGACTGAATTCGTTTCATGATTTTTTTCACATCAGTCGTACGGTGCTGTACAAGTATTCTGCCAAATACAATTTAAACCAGTCAGGATCGAATTGGCACTCAATTAAGCCGGGTATCCAAAAAAGGACTATCACTATGAAAAAGCAGGCAGTTGCATTTTTATTTCGAAAACGCGGTTCCGAATACGCCATTATTTTCAAAAACGCAACCCAGGAATGCCTTTTCGCCCAAGCCGATCCTATGCTGAGAATCCAGAGAAAAAGTCCGAACATATGTTCACAGTTCTGCGAGATTCGTTTGACTTTGGTTAAATCGGCGTAAATGTTGTAGACGTAATTGCTGTTGTATGCGGTCAACGCTTCCAGAAAGCAAACACCCACCCCGAGAAGTGATAAATATGCGACATTGAGTTTCTCCGCAATCAGCTCGTTCGAACTGAACTCATAGAAAGGCATTAAACCAAACACATTTAAGCATCGACATATGGGTCTAAGATAAAATATATGACTTCTGTTTAGCCCGCTCATTCTTACAGTGAGTACGGATTATACTTAGCGTACCGAGAGCGGTATTTTCCAATACAAACGCTTTTATGGTTAACAATGTTTTAATAGTGCCATTATCGGTTACATTTAATTAAGTATAAAGGGAAATTTTAAATAAATTCTTATCGTCGCTTCAATAACAGTCATCAAGTCTCGCTCGACTATTAGGGATACAATTTCATAATAATAATCTTTATTGACAATACACAGAAAAAAAAACATATTGACTTATATAATTATTAGGTTCAATCAAGTAAATGTGTGTTTGCTATTGCGCGACGACGCGTGTAATTAAATTAACCTATAAATTCATTTGTTGATTGCACTAGTATTAAATGTGGATATCCAAAGCGGAATTTCTATTTGTTAGAACAAATGTTCTATAGTACATAAGAATAAATTATATACTAAATAACATCCTTGTCTACGAAAAGAGCCTGTAAATATTAATAATAATAATAATCTTTATTGACGAAAAAGCAAAGAAAAAATCTTTTGAAGTTAATAATTTTTCAATTGTTTTAAGTGTTTTCGGAGCCCGAGCATTAAAGATGCCAAGTGACATCTTGGCGAAACGTCTGCAGGATTCCATTCGGATATATATATATATATATATATATATATATATATATATATATATATATATATATATATATATATATATATATATATATATATATATTTTACTTTCCAGCACCGCACTGGCTTCATTTCAGGCTGCGATGAAACACAAACTTTCGTGTCATTTTTACATGTTTCTGACATTGGTACCAGGACTGTTTTTTTATTAAAGTATTCAAACTGTACATATGGCGCCAAAACAAGATGCCATCAATTTTCGCAAAATTTGAATCGATCTGTTTTCATTCGATTTTTCAAAGATTTTACCATATTTTTTCAGATTTTTCTTTTCTCTCTCTTTCCTCCCCCAGTTCAGTGGATGATCGAGTGTCAATTAATTTCTCAGATTCACTTGGCAACATCGCTAAAGTTGAGCGCAACTTTTTGACATTAAAAATCCTTCCGAGGAGTACATCTCTATGACAGCAAAGCTGCTAAAAAAGAATTTTATTTATTTTTTTATTGAGATTTGTGCAATTTCGACCGTAGATTCCACTTGTCCATTGGATTGTGGGTAGTTATTATTAAATAAAAATTTGGTGACATTTATAAAGATGAACACATTTTTTATGCCAGGGCCTAGTCGCTAGATCTGTATCTTTTTGAAACGGATCTTTTAAATTAAAGCCCTACCCACCACTGAATTTTGTTATGCCTTGATGGTCTAAATGAATAAAATTCAAAAATTGTTTATGCAGTGTGTGTCGAATGATTATATTATTATTATCAACCTTTCGTTCATCGCGATGTTATGTCAAATCGGGTAATAGAGGAATACTCGATCATTTTTTTTACAAATCGGATTCTTCCTTTGTTCTTCCGTGATAGGTTTTAATAATTTCTCTTTATATGATAAATTTGTTATTATCATCAGCGGACTGTGTGGTCTGTTTCTAAATATATTTTTGAAAGTCCTAAAACAAAACAAGTTAATCTTTTTTAATTTGCGCATAGCGTCCTCACTCTGCGTAAGAGTTCTGGGCGCGTATGCCACAATTTCTTTGTTTCAAGAATCATCAGCCTGAAAAAGTGCTACTAAGCCATATGAACTTAATTTTGAATTATTATCTTTTTATTTAGCTCGTAAAATGTAAGACGTTATTCTTGATTATGATTGATTACGAAGTGAAGACCATATTATTTTTAAACTATTTTAAACACGTTTGATAGTTGGCTCAAACGGTGTAATCAAAGTTGTGAAAATTTGGGATTCTATTTTAACTTTAATTTGATTAAACCCATTATTTGCGCCTAATTTAGAAGATTAACGCGATTTCTCCAATTTGGCCACTTTATCGATTGGAAAATGCAATATCAAAACGTTCTCATTCAGTCTTCTATAGTGGCAACACAAGCAAACCCCCTTCCCTTTAGGAATTACAACAATGGACGAAATCGATGCAGTTGGTTCGTCAACCTGTACGATTATACCCAAAGACTGAATTCGTTTCATGATTTTTTTCACATCAGCTTCCGAATCGAAAGTGACGCAAGCTAGGTTGGCGTTTAATTAGGAATTTTACAGACGGGAGTAGAAAAACTGAATTTTATTTGAAAAACTTTCAATTTCTAGCCTACAAACCTAAGGTTTTTGTTTTTATAAACCTTTGACTAAGGTCTGGAGCTAGACATTTTTCCCGTGCAAATCATCTGGATTCTTGCTGGGTCGGTAGTCGATGAATTGAACTTGCTGACGTTCATCATCCTGTTGGCTTCTTCAGAGCAGAAACTGTTTAAGTTAAGAACCGAAGAACTCAACAGAATGGTTGGCGAAACGTCAGCAAGTTCGATTCATCAATAAATGCAGGAGGAATTCAGAAGATTAGTAATTAGTATTACAGTAGCCTGGAGAATTTCTTGGGAATGTTTTTCCCATAAGTGCGGTTCTTTGCTCTAGAAATAGCATTTTGTCCCTTCTTTATATTTTCTCCTCTCCATGACTCAGACCTCTCTTCCCATGCCTTCGCCATTCCTTCACTTTACCGTGAAAGCATTTCCGCCTCGAAAATCCCCTCTTCTAATTTTAAATCTCATTTTAGCTGCAATCTGGCGCTGAGAATATGATTCAAAATACCGTCAGCAAGTACAAAAAAATTCACACGAGCTCTTTTAAAAAATATATTTTTCTCGGGAAAAAAGTAATGATCGAACCCAACCGGATTTGAAAACTGCAAAATAATGTTTTCGCTCTCTCGTCGATATGTCGATTTTATCTTTATCTGGCTTGCTATTAGGCCCAGTTGCCGCTAGATTTCTTTTAAATCTTCTTTTACATGTTCTCGCACTTCCCGGTTCCCGGAAATTGATTTTTTTCTGGAGCTTGCACATGTACACCTTGATTTGACATTGTCGAAGTACCACGGTTGACTCCCCCAAATTGTACAATGTAACCTGCTTGACCACTATCCGTGCCTGTCTGATCATCGGTACATAGTATTATGGGTTTGTTAAATGAAAGAAAACTAAACTACAAGTCCTTTATTTCAATAGCGTCGAACATAAGCACTCGTAGAATAGTAACGCCACAGATCACCAAACAAAAACCTAATGCAACAGATCCAGTAAGACAATACAGAATTGGTCGTATCACAAACAAGTAGAATTGTACTATTTCTTTCACATCTAGCACACTTTAACTTTTATATCACTTTCTGCTCCTGTAAGTTCCAAATGTGAATAAATTTTGTTATTATTATGATTATTATTATTACTTAAAGCATCCAAAATTAAGTTTACTAAGTCTTTAAGATATTGATGATGCGGTATGCTAATTTATACACCGATCTAGTGTGCGGAAAGTGTCATTTTACCACATCAGTTTCGTTCAAGCGATATTTAAAACACTAGTAAGAGAGGTGGTGTTAAAGAACACTAACAAGCGACAAGCCACAGACAATAATATGATGGAATGGTTTTCTGTGATTATTCAGGATCATAATTCTCAGCATGGCGGAGTTGCATGAAAACTATAAAATACGTGGCTGTCACTGACAAAATGGCGCAGATTATTTGCCGATCAATTTCAAATACCTCTCCAGCCGTTACTCGAAGTTTTCTGTTGTAAACATAATGAATCACATTCCTTAGCTCGAGGTATTCGTCGGACAGCACGGGGTATTTTAGGAGGTGCTTGTAGAAAATATTTAATAGGTTCTCCGTTTCGGTACTTACCTTGTCGCAGGCAAATATCATAATTACTAGAAGCATCTGAAATAATAATTATACAGGGTTAATCACGTTATTCGACATCAACCATTATGGGTAGAGTATTTGATTGTGAAAAAGTATCTTTTTGGATAGATTGGGGCCCATTAAGGCTATTTTTGAAGATATTAGAAAATTATGGTGGATTTAATTAAAGTTAAATACACCTTATGATTATTGTAATATCTTCAATTTGGCATTTTAATGCCTATTTTTTCAGCTGGTGTGTTTTTTTCTTTTTACTTAAATTTATACTGTAGCATACCAATTGTTTAAGCTTTCTGTCTCACTTCTGAAAAATTTACCACCTTATACTGAGTGTCTCATATTATAGTCAAATAATTATTTCATTTCAACGATAATAACTTACATAATTCAAATGGGACACACTGTTTTTTTCTGTATTTATTTCCATCTTACTATTGCTTTTTTAATGATATTTCTATTTTTTCTTTCGTCTTGTTTATTTATAAGCTTGTGTTTGGCGGAGGTTTTTGGATCATGCCTTTTTTAAATTTGAAGCAGATATTTTTATTTTTATTTGTATTCATACTTTTATGAATTTTTTCTTTCTTTTGCATTATATTATATGATATTATGTATTTGTATTGAAATTCAGTAGTTAGTATTCTGTTTATCCCGATACGAAACAACGATCATTTGACATAAATGTAATTTTCTTAAAACCTCCAGCAACACCTCCAGCATTCACATTGCAAACCTACGTTAGCTTACAGTTTTGGAAGTTTCTCGGATGTGTTGCTTCCACCGATTTTGAAAAAGACTAAAGAAACCAACTATAATTTTTTGATACAGTGTTTATGTTGGTAACAATTACATAGAAAAAGAATTGGTAGACTCCAGTCCTAATTTACATAATAAAAGAAAATACCAGCTGAGAGAAATTCTGACATAAATAATAATTATATTTGTATTGCAGATATTATTTTTGTCACACACAATACAACACACACTTGAATGTACTTGAGGTGTACTTAAAGTTAATATCTTCTTTTGGATAATAAATTTACCTACTTACCAGTTTCATGTTCAAAGTCAAGAACCAACAAGAAGCAAATATAATACTTTTCACCGCATCCAATTGTCTCTCGCTTATCATTTTGCTTATGGTTGAAAGTCCGTATAATCCCATATTGACAAACTGGAAGGAGCTATGAAGTATAACGAATAGCAGCTGTTTTCCCAATATAGCGTGGAGAAGACTGAGTAAGTTTTCCATTTCTCCGTATAATAATTTTACTCTGCACCAACTTGTTATGTCCGATTGCAACAATTGTCCTACGGATTTTATTTTCCAGTGCAGCGCTAGCGTCAAATTAAACACTGTTATTAGAATGATGAGGTCTGTGAAGCTGTATAATAAGGAAGAGCAGCTTATGAGACTCCGCGTTACAAAAATGTGCAGTCCAACATTAAGCATTAGAAATATCGTTATGTATAAATAAAGCTGGACAGCTGGTATTTTTAATGTCCGATCGTTGATATTTGTATTAGATATAAATCCACTAGTTCTCTCCAACGAAATCATTTTCGCGAAGAATAATTCCCAAAATGTTTTGTTCTGTTGCGGCGTGATTACGGACAACAAGTAGGTCAATAATCCAAGCAACTGTTCCATGTTTTCGGTAGCTGTCATCAAGACTCCTCGAGATTTATAGTAGTCGCTTACGTAGTATCTGTTGTACGTTGATGCGCACTCCATTGCCGTGCTGAGGACTATTAGTAGTGCTGTATATAAATACCACAACCATCCAGACTGAACCTTCTTCGAATCAAAGCTATAATTGGGCATAATACCCAAAATTTTGAGCGGAAATAGAAAATATTTAAAAAAGATGATATCCGATCTGGAACTCATGGCGGTAGGTAATTGAACACAAAAACTCGACGCAATTGTCATCACCGACAATAAAAACTGAGGGAACAAATTAAGCTAATGCAATATCCGATAGTACATATTTGTCGCATATTATCCTAACTGACACATCAAATGTTATGCTAAGCTACCAATTCCATCACTTTCATAAAATATTCGAAACCATTTAAAGTTTAACATTTAATAATATTAATACATTTAGGAACACATAATAGCAAGTGTTAATTTATTTAATTAGGAATATTAAGAATAAATTTTGGAAATCGAGTACACCAATTTTTTTTTTGAGTGAATCATTTTGTCTGCGAATTTTGATTGCAGTAAGTATTACAAAGTTTAGGAAAAATTCTTCGACTTTGTTAATTTAAGCTTCGGCATGAGATTAATACAGCTGAGCTAACAGAATTAAAGTCAGGATTATATTTTTCAATAAAAGTTTCCAAGCGTTTTTAATATCTGCTTCTTCTGGATGTTGAGCGTAGATTGGTTATTTCTTCTAGAGTTTCTACTTATTTATACGAGCTCTGATGGATATCCGGCCATCTGAACGTCGTCCTCGATATATTTAATATCTACATAATAGAGCGCTGTCCACCATGGCGCTAACGAAGCCATAATTTGCGATGTTGTGGTGGATTGGCGAGGAACTCAGATTATCTTCATGGTTGTATTGGTTTTTGTGATATGCTTAAACTTCACTATCAGTTGAGATTATTCCGCTTAGGGCAAACTTTCGCTCCGTCATGTACGTAATATGTAATATAACGATGAAAAATGACATATATCACAAATTCTAATTTCCAAAATCTTTTTGTTTTTTTTTGTTTATATATTTCTTATCAGAACGGATAAAAATAGAACGGAACAGAACAGAACGGATTAGCTGAAAAAATCACACAATTACACAAACAGGTAGTGTTGAAGAAGCCTGGGAAAAGTTTAAAGTGTACGTAATACACAGCACAACAGAATCGATAGGTTAAGAACAGCTGACACTAATGGACGAAAAAACAATAAATGCTAGTTTACAAATGAAAGAAAAAGGATCTGCCAAAATAAAAGAAAACCGCTTATATAAAATGTATCAATAACTGAAAAACAGCTGAATATGAGAAGTACAAGGAGACTAGAAATAGAACAACCAATGCAATCAAACAACTGAAGTAGGAATATTGGGAAAGACTTCCTAAACATTTGGAAAACGACCGATATGGCGGAAAAAAGAAGATATGAAGTTTGCTGGGGACAACGAAAAGGCAGGTAGATAAAAAGTACTAATAAATAACGTCAAAATCAGAGAGAGCTATTGTACTTAAAATCAACACCGATAACGACAGCAATAAGGCAGCTTGATCTCCGGGCATTGATAACATACCAAATGAGTTACTAAAATATGGGGATAAAACATTAATAGAAAAACTCACAAGCCATCAAATCATAATCTGCACAGCACATATTCCTTCTGAGTGGAAAACAAGCATATCCATTCTGGTATTAAAAAAAAAAAAAGACAAGAAGGGTGCTAATAACTATAGAGGAATAGAAGACCATATTGTGATCTCCATTGAAGCTACTTACAAAGATCTTAACGCAAAAGATTACGGGGACTATAGGGACTTCTGCCGAGCAACAATGTTTTAGAAAAACCCGATCCACAGTGGACGCAACGTTTATTCTTAGTCAACTAATTGAGAAGTCAATAGAATTTAATAATCGCATGCTTGTGTGCTTTGTGTATTTGATGAAGGTATTCGATAGAATAAATCTCCAAGACGTGATGATTGACATTCTAGTTGAAAATACCATTGACTCCAAATATAGAGAAATAATCAGAGAAGTAAATGCGAAAAATAAAACACAGATTAAAACAGGTCTCACCCATGAACTTTTAATAAAGAGCGGTATCAGACAATGTGACAGACAGCTTAAGCCCTACCCTCCTTAACATCGCAATTGATAAGTAGTTATTATTCGTGACTTCACCATCCCCCGTTCCCCGGGGGAGATTTTGTGATTGCAAATTTACAGATTCCCAAGCAACCGAAAAAAAAAATAGTTTGACCATTCTACGAGAGATGTCGCCGCCCATTAAGAGCTCAGGCTTCGATCGCCAGATGTCACCCTTAATGGGGGGTAGGGGGTAGTTTTCGCGTTAGTGCCTTTTTGGCAATTTCGCCCCGCTAGGGGTAGTTTTTGCGTTAGTGCCTTTTTGTTTTGACGTATTTTTGCGCGAGGTGAAAAAAGCGACCGGTGTGTCGCGCGCGGTCGGGGGATTCGAACCTCGAACCCGTTTCGCGCGCTACGTTAGTCGAGCCTAGCCGAGCCTAGCCGACGACGATTTCGCGGCGGCGGCGACGATAAGAGAATTCAACTAATAAAAGGTCGTCGAGGTCGCTTAAAATATAATAATTTATTGACAACATTTTTTTTTGCGGATTAAATAAAATGCAACAGGGAAAAAGACGTTTAATGACACTAATATCGAACAAATTGTTTTATTAATCATATACAAAACCCCATCAGGATAGACACATATTAATAAATATATTCGAACGATATGCATATATAAATAGCATATATGGACATAAATAGATACATAAATTAAACACAAATATAAACTACAATCATCTAAAGGAATCGTAACATATCAGTTTGCCAAAAGAAATATCTGCTTGGTATGTGGTCGATCAGTCAGTGATTTTCCCGCTGTCCTTTGAACCAACCACATTTCGATGGCCCCAAGCTAGCGTGTACTCTGAGCCGGGTATAAGATGTCGTTTGTCATCCGCGTAAGACAACGCCACCTTATTTTTCAGTTCGACGTACATATCATGTAAATGTGAGCGAAACGAAGACATTTGGCGCAAGATTAGCGTGCCTTCCTCGTCGACAGCGCGCTTATAGTCATCGAGACTAAGTTCGCGCTGGCTGACCGAGTCAGCAACGCCCTTGGCCTTTTTGGTCAACTCGTTTCCGTCCACATTTACGCAATAAGCTTTCGCTCCCGTACCCAAGAATTCCCTCAACGGCCGTCCTGCGTACTCGTCCTTCATTTTACCAAGAACGGACTTGTTTACAGGAATGCCGTGTTGGTTGTTCTCCGAGTAATTAGAAGTATCGAATTTGTCCAAATTTTCTTTCATATCTTCGTAGAAATTTTCGCAAAAAAATTTGGACAACGAGGCTGTCGGTATCGGTGTAGAGTAAGACGGCTTTGTCGCCGTACTTAGCCTTTAGATAGCCGTAAAAAAAGTCGTATATGAGAGTCTTGGATATGTCCAAAATGCAAAATCCGGCGTAAATAGGCTTATCATATACGACTTTAGTCCTTTCCATCTGGAGAGCGACTAGATTTTCGCTAATTCCAATATTTTCCCAATGGAAAACGAGCCGCACGTCCACCCTTTTGTCCACATTTTCCATCGTTTTTCCAAACACAGCGTTATTCATAAGTTTGAAAAAATCTTTTTCAAACTTATTTTTAGCTGTATTACGCATCGCCGTATTCAAGTCTATGTATTGTTTTAGCCAGGGAGATTGATCGAAAACAAGAACGCGATGGATGCGAACAAGCTTTAAACCGTTGCTTAAAGCCTGTTGCAGATTCCTATAATGCAATACATAATTACGTTTATTGTTTAAATTTGGAATAAGTTTTCTCATTTTGGTTTTCGCGATTGGCGAAACGATGGATTCCGGGCAAAAAGGCAATTCGTTGTGTGCGTCATGCAGCACTTCCGGATAGTCCAAATCTACTTCGAAAATATAGCCCCTAGGTGAATCGTTGGGGATACGCGTAATATCTAAATTTTGAATTTTGCCCTCCTCCAACCACTCGAAGTTTCCCGTTGGGAGGTATTGTGACATGGCCGCCCCGTATAAATTGGCAGCGTCCAAGTACATGACGTAAGAGGTAGGTTTGGAAGGGTCGTAATTAGGTAAAAATTTATTATTAGCCGCGGCCTTTCTCACACTACACTGACTGACTCCTCCGCGGATACCGTGCTTCAAGAAGTGTATCATGTCCGCGTCGGTCAACAGGTCCAGTTCGACCTTTGTCGCCTTAAGGGCGCTCGTCCATGATAGACCCGGTGTCGTATAAAACTGACTCGGGTCCAGACCGTACGTTTTCAGACACACCTCTCTGAAGTTTTCAAAAATATCGGCTAAAAGTAAAACGTCGGATTTTAAATAAATATCTGAATATTCGCCTAAAGTTTAACATTTGAACAAATTCCACACAGTCCAGGCACGCTTGTAATCCTCCCTGGTTATGTTGCTCTTTCGCATGGAGTCATAAAAGTCCTCGTGTGATGGCAGTTTGGTTTCGTCTAATTTTGAAAAAGAATCTAGATACGTATATGGAAAAACGCCCTTCTGTCGAATAAGTTGTTATAGACTCTCTCGAGGCCATAGACATTGACCGAAATTTCATTAAGTCGTTCAAAAGTGGATATGTCCTTAAGTTTAACGGGAAAATCGATACCTGTAAAATCCAGCTCGTTCTGAAATTCTACATAGTTACTGACCCTGTTAGCGTTATTTGTCCAGTGAATTGGGTGAAGAGCAGCCAAGATCGACCACATAAAGCATTTTTCGTCCGTATTTTGCAAGTTCAAAACAGCTTTTTTGGCTTCGATTTCCTTGGGTAGTCTAACATAGGACGACGCCCTTAGGGGATTGTACTTGTTAATCCCTATTTCTAAATGGAGGAGTTCCTGCAACGCCCAGCCTGTAAAAAAGAGAAAGAAATTAGTTTCGGAAATATACATTTTTATGAATCACACCGCTGTCCCTTTCCTGAAACTCGGACGCTTTGGTAGCCAAGATGTCGACGAACTGGACGTATAGCTCCTCCAGATCGGTGTTTCCGCTCACCAGCCGATATTTGGTATTGAAGGACTTGACCTCCTCTTGTTCCTTCGTCTGCAAGAGGAAGTTTCCGAATAGCTCCATACCGACTTTTACGTTGCCGTAGCGTCGGACGTTCGACTCTACCAACGTAAGGATTTTGGACCTAAGGTGGTCCAAGAAGCCCTTAACGTCGGTTGGGTTAACGGTGGACGCCAGACGGTATGTAACTATGCGGTTACGGAAGGAGGTCTGTATCATTTCTACTCCTGGCTCCTGCACCACGCTGCATTTTTGGCGGTGAGCCAAAGTACGCAAGTGTCCTTGCCATCTCATTGCAGGAATGGTCAAGTTACACTGCGTACAATGGCGCGTGGATGATGGTGATGATGATGATGTCGAAGCTATAAAATACAATATGAGAATTGTTTGGGATATAAAATCAAAAATCCTTACCTTCGGGTAGGTCAAGTCTCGGGCGCTTGGGTTCGTCTGCAGCAATAGAGGCGGCGGCGGGTCTTTTCGCCTTGGGAACCTCATGCTTCTCGCGTTTATGGCGTCGGAGAGCCCCCTCGGATTTGTATATCCCGCCGCAAACGTCACAAATTTGTGCTGCTGCGCGACAGTCCCCGTGCCTCGCCAGGTGGTCTTTACGGCTGAACGAGCGGTTGCAATATTCGCAGGTGAACATTTTTATTTGCTGCGAGGAATAGGCGTCTCACTCTCCAACTGTTCCAGATCTCTACTTGACACTTACCTTTTTTAAGTGGTGAAACACAAACAAAAATCCATAGAATGAAGTCTCACTATGGCGGCGGTCACTTGTTAATTAAGCCAATTTTTCTGGGGTAATGAATTTAAAATTACATTCGAGAACGTTCCTTCAGAATAATTAAGATTTGTGTTGGCGAGAATTGCGCAATATAACGCGACCCGCTGATAAAATTGGTCGTAGTTAGCGACCTAACCTAACCAAACCGTCGTCGTATGGGGCCGCTTCGCTTCGAAACTCGACCGTTGATCGCGGCGTGAATGTAAATTGCAGCGCGATTGTGTGCGATGACTCAGGCGTACCGCCGCCGTCGCGTTTGACAACTGGCTGATATCATCGCCCGCCGCGTCGCCGGTGTGCGGCAGCGGATGCATGACATCATCGCTTTGCGAAATGTTTAAACTAAACTTTGGCGGGTGAGATCATCGCGTCGCCTGCCTTCGCCGCAAAAAAAAATGTTTTAAACGAGACTTTCATATTAGACCGCTTAGGAACGGCATACGTGTTTTCCTGCGACACAAGAAATGGTTTAATCGAAACGTTTGATATTCTTACCGCATGCGTTTCTTTCGACATCGAGTTTATCGTCGCATTTCCTTCGACGCGAACAAAAACGCAAAAAAAATCTTTAAACGAAACCAGAATCTAAATGTTCGATGAGGGAGAGTGCATCATCACCCCGCATTACTTCAACCACATCCCTCCCTGTATATATATATATATATATATATATATATATATATATATATATATATATATATATATATATATATATATATATATATATATATATATATATATATATATATATATATATATATATATATATATATATATATATATATATATATATATATATATATATATATATATAGACACTCCGTAATTTCATTTTGTCAGTATGTTATACTTTGCGTCACCAAAAATAATTGTTCGATCGCAATGCGAAATAAACATTCCTGTTTAAAGAAGCAAAATGGTCCATATCTGTGTCGGACCTGTCGAAACCTGTTCCGTAGAGGTTTTGGGCCTGTTTAAGGCTGTCCTAGACCTGTTCGAGAGCTGTTCCATAAATATTTTAGACCTAATTTAAATCTGACCAAAAGCGTCCTGGCTAACATTTGAAATAAAATGAAAATATTTTAACGCGATTTTATTTTTATATCAAAATACAGTTACTGAATATTTTTTCATTTTTATACAATATGTCCTGGAGTCAAATTTTGGAAATATCCGATTTTTGCTTTGTATTCTTCCGCACGTAAGCGCAGTATTTGGAGATCGGCCTGAACAACTGCTATCTGAGTTTCGAGCTGCTGGATACCTTCTTCACATTGCATCAGCTGATTTTCCAAATTGTTTTTCAAATTGAACGCCTCACAAACTACCCTTTTTTCGTTGTCATCTTTGAACGCCTCGAACCATTCTCCTTGTGCTTGCGGTAGAGATTCAATTTTTATTTTCTTAACTCGTGAATTTGCAGCAGTACGCTTACGTTTTGGAATATCTGTTGGTGGCTGCGAAGGCGGTGGACCCATCAAACCATTCTCTTGCAATAAATTTAAAAAATTATCCGGCAACACAATTTGTTCCATGTCTGTCTCGGACGCTCACAAAATCAAAAATAATAGAAGAAATTTATAGGATATTCGCGGTGTCGATCCATGAATCATGTGACTTGTCCAAGCCCAACCAGCGCACGAGAACCTTATTTCCTTGTTTGCGCAACACCTTTTCGACGAGATAGATGTCAGGGTTAACGGTTTTCTGCAATTCTTCCTGGTAAAAAGCGCCCATTACAGGCTTACCCTTCATATCTTCCAACAGATAAGTTACCGGATCTGCACTTTTACGATTTTAAACAATTCCGTGGTCCAGTTGGGAGTATAACCTTTGCTAAACGCGTGCTTGGTCTTGCTGATTCTTACAACGTCGTCCAGTTTAAGTTTAGATGGTCCTACAATTTTCAAGTGACTGTACGCTGATTTCAGCAAACTAGGCGCGTTATCTTTGTTCACTTCTTTAGGTTTCATTCCGGTGGTCCTGTGCACGCTACTGTTATATTTTTCGACAACAGAGGATAAAACATCTATCCATTTGTAGGTGCCGTTTAACGAAAAATATCTAAATAATTTTTCCTTGAGAGTACGTATAACTCTCTCGGCTACGGCAGCTTTCGCGTTGCTATATGTACTGTAGTGATTTATGTCAAACCTACCCGTCATTTTTTTTAAATGGATATTATAAAACTCTTTGCCGAGATCAGTTTGCAGATTTTGCGGCCGGCGTCCTTCTTTGAGAATTTGGGTAAACGCTTTGGTAACTTCAACACTGGTTTTTGTTTTTAACGGTCGACACCACACGTATTTTGAAAAGCAATCGATCACGACTAGTATGAATTTAAAGTTTTTATTTTGTTTCGCATATCGGTCTAGCTGAGCCAAATCCGCTTGCCACAAATCATCCAGCCCTCGTATTATAGTTCTGCGACGCGCGTAATTTCTGCGTGCCGGCTTGTGCAGCTCTCGGACGAGTTGTGCTTTCTCACTGCTCATTACTTTGTCGATTGCCCGTCAATTTGAATTAAACACCATTTTAAATCATTCATTAGTTGTTGTCGCTAACTGATTTATTTGGTCCAAACCCGTATTGTATTTGTTCACCCATTGTGTATATCGGTTTTGTTGTGCCAAAAGTTTATTAAGTTGGGAATTGATATCTGCCTGATAGCTCTTAAATGTCTTCTCAAGCTCTTCTATTTTGGATAATTGTTTTTCCAACTCTTTCATTGAATTATCGTATTTCTCGTTAAGGTGGTGATTAATGTGTGTACCAAATTTATTAATAGTCATGACAGCGGTTGTTACTAAAATAATTTTCTAACTCTCAGTCGTGCTTATTTTATAAGATAACTTTTCCCTCTCTTAGTTCTTCAATAATTGAAGCTATTTCGTTCTCATGTCCCGTGTGCCCCGCAGCAGTAGATGCCAATAACAGTCTTAATCTATCGACAAGCTCGTTAACATTATCCCAATAAATATAATCTGTATTTTCTTTATTTGATTTTAAAGTTAGCCCCGTCCCAGTTTTGATTGTCCTATAAGGCGGAGGCACTTTAGAAAATGCGTCAGCTAGTCGTCTCACCGGGTTTTTTGTTTTTGTTATTCCTCGCTCCTGTAAATAAGGTCCAATTATATTTATATATTTATATGATGCATTTCCTTGCACTTGTTCATTAGGATCATGGTTTCTCCGATACGCGTTTGTTCTTTTCAGTATATCCATATAATTATCTAGATCTTGCGATTTGAAACCGACCGGCACCTTCTTGAAAAGTAACTCATACAAACCCACAGTCCCAGGGTATGTAATACCTTGTACCTTCACATCTTTACCGACAATTTCCACAGCTTTTTGGGTTAAGCCCAGAAAAAAATTATCGTTTTCTATGTCATGAACGATACCATAATTATGGTCAAATCAAATATATGTTGGGTATCTTTTACGCTGTCATCAATGTATGTTCGTGGTAATTTATCAAAGTCATTCAACCATTGCTCGTAAGCGGGAGTGTCGACGTAATCCTGTATAGCTTACTTAGTTTGTTCTAAAATATCTGACAGATTTCCCAACGTAGTATCGCTGTCCGAAAGACCCGTACTTTCAGCTACAACATTGTTGTTGGATCGACGGAAAGGAGGTATCAAAAAATGAGGGCAATTCTGAAGGTAAGATTGGGGTTTTTCCGGTTCTTTTCTCCTTTATTTTGGTAGGCGTCGAGGTTAACACTTCATGTTTAATATTTTCTTTTTCTTCAAACGGCTCTTGTTTGATATCCGTTTTATTTATTGATGAAATTAATTGCTGCAGAGGCTGAGTTATCGGCTTATAGGTTTGTTCGAGTTGCGTCTGGGATTCACTTGCGGCTTGTTTTAGCCTTTGATATTTTTCTCTAACTGCGTTTCTTGATTTTATTAGCTCCGTCGCTAGGCGTTTATCCATTTTGGGATATTATATATAAATAAAGGAATCGAAGTTTTTCCTATATCTGCCCTTATCTAACTCACAATCTTTGTCAATCACAAGAAAATTATAAGGTTCGTTCCAGCAGTACACACAGATATTTCTAAACTGTTCAAATGACATGTCCAACATACAGTGATCGTTATATATATGCTTTAAACTCATCATGTCTTGCTTGAATAAAATCAGTAGGTTGGCGTTTTCCCTGATAAGTCGCTTGAGTATAGAAGAATATCCTTGAAAAATAAAGAAACAATCGATGTTTTTATGCCTACCGTGAGTGAAATAATCTCTAATGACACTTTGGTCGTGGCAAGGAATATCATCAAATATTATAACAGAATTGGGTTTAATTTCCTGAGGAGAAACGATATTCTGATCGATCTCAAACTCAAAAAAGCCAATCTCTTGTAAAGGCTTTAGCAGTTCTCTCAAATACACGTATTTTGGCTGTTGCAGGGATTTGGAATATAAGTAAACGTTTTCAAATCTAATTCCATTAGGATGTTCGAGCAATGATAACATGACGTTGGTTTTACCCGAATTTGAGGGTCCTACAATTAGTGCCCTCTTGCAACTACCTCCAAAGAGATCGCCGTGCTTTTGAAATTCGCGGACCAAGCTTGCGTCATGGTTTTTTACGGGTAAGGAAAAGGCTTGCTTAACAACTTTCATTTCGACTGAGACATTAACAAGAACCTGCAAAAGTATTTATAGCATAATTCCTAAATATTTAAACAGTATTTCCTAACACTCTCATGATTGTACATCGAAACAGGGCGAAAGGTTCAGGATTGGTAAATAAACTTATAAACAAACTTCCTATCGAACTGCATATTCCTGGTTACCAATTCTGCGGACCGGGTACTCATTTACAAAAGAGAATAAATAGAGGTGATCCAGGTATAAATCCCTTAGACGCTGCTTGTAAAGAGCACGATATAGCATACTCTCGGTCTAACAATTTAACAAAGAGACACGAAGCAGACAAGATCTTAGAAGATAAAGCTTGGCAGAGGGTTAAAGCAAAGGACTCTTCGTTTGGAGAAAAAACAGCCGCTTTAGGCATAACAGGTGTAATGAAAGGAAAGCGAAAATTGGGAATGGGTGTTAAAAAAGCAAGCAAAATGAAAGCGAGCAAAAAAAAGCGTATTATAAAAACACCTAATAAAATTGGTGGATTTTTACCTCTTTTACTACCGATATTGGGAGCACTTGGCGCGCTAGGCGGAGGAGCGGCAGGTATCGCGAAAGCAGTAAACGATGCTAAAGCGGCCAAAGAGCAGTTGGCAGAACAAGAACGTCATAACAGAGCCATCGAAGCCCAAGGCAAAGGACTATACGTAAAACCGTTTAAAAACAGTAGAAGTGAAGGAAAAGGTCTTTATATTAAACCATATAAGGGCGGTGTTGTGTCGAAGGAGAAAAATACCCAAAAGAGAAAAAAAAAGTCCAAATAAATTTACCTCGAAGAGCTTTGACAAATTTCGATCTGGAAAAATATGCAAAAATACTAGAAATTCCGCATTTCAGGGGCGTTTTTATGCGTGATAATTTACCGCGAAAAATTAAAATTGAAGAATGCGGGATTGTTAACTTGGATAGTGAGAAAAACCAGGGAACTCATTGGGTCAGCTACATAAAGGACAAAACTAAGGCTTTCTACTTTGATGGTTACGGAAATTTGAAACCGCCTGTAGAATTAGTTAAATATCTTAATTCTAACGGAAATGTTAGCATATATTACACTTATGAAACCAAACAAAAGTCCAGTTCTTACAATTGCGGACATCTGTCACTAAAATTTCTATATAATAACATGCCGTTAAAGTGAAACGTCAGTGATTAATTTAGATTCGTAATGTCCACTACGATTTCCATAAGTGAGAAAACTTCTATATTATCCGCCGATTTCAATCCGCCAATTTATTTAGATGATGATAAGGAATACTTTTTGGGACTAGCAGATTTCGAGACGTACATGAGCATACCAAATATTGAACCCGGTAATAACAAGTTACATATAGGAGAGAAAGTTATAACTATTCCAGAGGGAACGTACGATTTAACAGATATCGAGAAATACGTCAAAAACTAAGTGAAAAAGATATTTAAAGAGAAGGTCGATTTTATTCTGGAATCAAATTCGAACACTTTAAAGAGTTCAATTTTTTGTTCTAAACGAATTGACTTTTCCTCGAATGATTCCATAGGTCGACTGCTTGGATTTAAAAAGCGAGTAGTTGAAGCATCGACTACAGAACAGTCGGATGAAGTAGTAAATATTAATAAAGTCAATGCTATTTGCGTCGATTGTAATATATGTGTTGGCTCATACAGTAATGGTAAACCGGTCCACATAATACATCAGTTTTTTCCGGCTGTAGCTCCTGGGTATAAAATAGTCGAGTCGCCCCTACCTATACTTTATTTTCCAATCAGTGTTAAGACAATTAATAATATCACTATAAAAATCATCGACCAAGACGGAGATCTTATTAATTTTAGAAACGAAACGATAACAGTGAGGTTGCATTTAAAAAGCAATAATGGTTACCAGATATAACAGGACTTTTATAAGAGAACCATCAGTGGTTACAGTACAATCACAAAAAAAAAACTATAAAAAGAGAAATATCGTTTGCAAATCCAGTGCCATTAGAAACGGCCAACGTTTAACACGTACAAACCTTCACCTTTTTGAAATCATTGGGATTCCAAAAATGACAATTTTAGATGTTAACGAAAAACTCTATATCGACAACTCCATCGTAAGTTCAGAGTTTCATACTTATCAACCATTCGTGTCTTCAAAATTCGACTATAACGACGAAATACGCATACCAATTCAGGAACTAGATTCCTTCACTTTACCCTGTGAAAGTGTGTTGTACATCGAGGGGGTCCTTACTAATGAAGATGACAAGTACACTGGAAAATTAAGGTTTATTAACAATGGAATTGCTTTTCTCTTTAGAGAGATCCGGTACGAACTTAATGGCGTCACCTTGGACGCAGTCAGGAACGTTGGTTTGGCATCAACATTAAAAGCATATCTTTCCTATAATACCAACGAAAGTATAAAACTTCAAAATGCAGGATGGTTTCCCAATCGAAATGCAAGTGACAGAATTATGGTCGACGATCACGGAAAATTTAACATCTCTATTCCGTTGAAAATGCTATCAGGATTCTTCGAAGATTATCAAAAAATTGTATTGAATATGAAGCAAGAGTTAGTTTTAATACTAGCCAGCAACGATTTAGATGCGGTCCTTTTTTTAGACGACAATGAACCAAAAACCACAACTCCCGAAATACCTAAAGTTTCGCTTAAAAAGATATATTGGAGAATCCCAAAAATAATGACAAATATTGCAGAAGAACTTGTTTTAACGAAAATCATGGAGTCTAATAAAGAGATAACAATCGGTTTCAGATCTTGGGAAATTATTGAATATTCATCTCCGCCTGAAACCACAACTCACACGTGGCCCGTGAAAACAACAAATAAACTAGAAACTCCGCGTCATATCATTATCGCCTTCCACGAAAATAGGAAAGGTCGAGTAGAAAAGGATATGAGTCAATTTGATGACGTCGATTTAACTAATATAAAAGTATTTTTAAATTCGGAACGATATCCGTACCATGATTTAAACCTAAATTTTAAAGAAAACAAGTATTCGACTCTGTATGATATGTTCGCTAATTTTAGACACTTTTATTACGGGACGTCCAATGAGCCAATTTTCACACCGCAGCATTTCAAAGAAAAATGTCTCATTACACACATCGATTGTTCTCATCAAAGAGAGTCTCTACAAACTGGTTCCGTGGTAATGCGAATTGAATTTGAAACTAGCGCTAATATCAAGAAGGATACATCGATTTATTGTCTCATTTTACATGACAAAGTATTTAGTTACAATCCGCTAACTAAAATAGTAAAACAAATGTAACGGATTTTAAAAACCCGATTCGCAGATGTTCAAAAAATTTGGCATAAATATCAGGCGAAACAGTATATTTTTGACAGTTGTCATCATGCGGATCGTGGCACTAGATATACAAGGGTTTAATCTGAAGGACGGTGAAGGTTTCGTCGCTAAAGAAATTGCAATTTACGGCGGAAATCAAATGGCCCACTACATAATGAAGCCGCCGAGAGATTTTTTAACGTTGACTCATGCTGATAAGCGAAGCGTACGTTGGCTCGAGCATTTTCACCACGGATTAAAATATAGTACAGGTCTTATAGACTATAACTTTATCGACGAATTGGTTAGGCGTTTGGTTGAAACCGCGGACATTATATACCTCAGAGGGCAACCGAAAAATGATTTTTTGACTTCGAAGATCCAACAACTACAGCTACACCTTCCTTTGATTGTTAATATCGAAAAATTCGGCGACAGTTGGCTGATACCGCTCAAATTTGAATTGGATCGACCTCAGTGCACCTTTCATATGAATGGTGGATTACGCATGTGTGCCTTACGAAACTCTGTATTATTATTCAATTGGTTATATGCTAAAATTCCTATATGAAAATGACAATAAAAAGATGTGCTTTCAAAATTTGCAATTTTATTTTGAGCGGCAACATATAAAACAGACTAACGCAAAGCGAGCAAATCAAAATTAATTCTCAAGTGTTAAGTGATGAATCGCCCCATAAGCAACGTCGATGAGCTTCCCGCGGAATACCTAATCAAATACGTGAAATCCTACGACTTGCTGGCTATGTGGCATAGGTTATCCGACAAGCAGAAAAACAATTTCGACCTGCAGACTCATTTGCCTTGTTTTATTCACTATAATCGATCGGATAGTAGAACTCATATCGACGGACCCGTGCTTCCACAAAATAAATGTCCGCTTTGTTTGAGTGTTATAAAAAGTAGTTCATTGATTTAAATCGCCTCAATATAGTGAGAAACATGGCTTTGTTAAGTGCTCAATATGTTTTATTAACAGCGGTAGTGCAAAATATGTTCTACTTAAATAAACCCAATGGGGTTATCGAAGCGTACGTTTGTTTCAAAAATAACAATATCAGTGGCGTTTGGCCGGAAGAATGGAGTCAGCTGTATCCCAAACGTTACCGCTCAGTATCTAAATTACAAAGTCCGTTTGGTTTTCTTTGATCGCAGTTTCGGCGACCACGGCGAATGGCAAACGATTTCAATAATAGCAGCTATCGCAGCAAAAGGTTTTGATTCTACTGTATCTAGTTACGGGTGCTTGTTTCCTATTACTATCAAAGTGCTTATACAAGTTGACAAAAATTCATTGCTCCGCCCATCTTCGCAAGTAGGGATATGTGGATGTATAAATTGTTCGCATATATTCCAAAACTCTTAAATCGACTGTGACTCAAAAAGTGTACTTAACGCAGCCAAAAAAAAAAAAAAAATTAAAATGGCCACTGATGTTGTTAGGATTGACGAAAATATGCTGTTTGAAATTTACAACACTGGCGTTCGTTTCACCAGCAGGGACGACCATACGGATTTTGAACTAGAAGAGTTCTTGGATTTTCTCAATTTTCTAAACGAAGAAGTAGGAGAACATCTAAAGTGGAACGACGTTTCAGCACACATCGGTAACGACATAGAGGTGATGTATTGGAACGAAGAAGAGCTTTGTGATTTGAGGCTATTAAAAAATGGACGGTCGCAAATGTTTCTGGAAAGAGAAGATATTGAAAAAATTATGTCAAAAAGGCACAGACTTTTTAAAGCTATGAATTTATACCGAGATGTAAATATACATAACCGAGATGTAAATATATATAATCAATACATAATTTTATTAGTAACACGTATTTGGTTTATGTCATTTTTCATTTAATTCCTAAACATATACTGCTCTATAATTTGTTTCTGTCTGACCGCAAAACAACATACACCACCAACTTACTTTAAGTTAAAAAAGGGACCTGGCTAACTCAACTTGCCATTTGTTAGCGATATTTCATAAAAATGTTACATCATAAATTTTATCGGTGCACATTTATTTAATTTAATTATATTTTACGCGACCTCGACGACCTTTTATTATATTTATGCGGAACCAGAACAATGCAATTTCGCACAAAGTAGCTAACCTCGGGGTCACACTTGATGAATTTAAACAAAATTTCATCACATTAGCAAATATGGAATATAAATGCTTTATTTACGTATAATGTTTTTTATCGTTATCAGATACATTGTAAGTTAATAAAAATGTGTTTATTGAATTCGCGCATTTCTAATATTTCCCTGATTAACAAATTTAAACATATCGGATGTCAATACTACCTCGACGACCTTTTATTAGTTGAATTCTCTTATCGTCGCCGCCGCCGCGAAATCATCGTCGGCTAGGCTCGGCTAGGCTCGGCTAGGCTCGACTAACGTAGCGCGCGAAACGGGTTCGAGGTTCGAATCCCCTGACCGCGCGCGACACACCGGTCGCTTTTTTCACCTCGAGCAAAAATACGTCAAAACAAAAAGGCACTAACGCAAAAACTACCCCTAGCGGGGCGAAATTGCCAAAAAGGCACTAACGCGAAAACTACCCCCTACCCCCCATTAAGGGTGACATCTGGCGATCGAAACCTGAGCTCTTAATGGGCGGCGACATCTCTCGTAGAATGGTCAAACTATTTTTTTTTTCGGTTGCTTGGGAATCTGTAAATTTGCAATCACAAAATCCTCCCCCGGGGGGCGGGGGATGGTGAAGTAACGAATAAGAACTACTTTGATAAAATAATGAATTGGGTGAAACTAAATGAATGGCGGTTATCGAATGGGAAATGGTCCTCTGAAGATTCTGAGGTATGCGGACGATACAGTTCATGAAGCGGAGAATGAAGATGACCTGCAACCACTACTACATAAACTCGAAGAAACCGCAAAGAGGAAAAACATGATAATTTTCACTGAAAAGACACAAGCTATGATGATTATCAAAGAACCGATCTGGTGCAAGTAAACGAGAAGATCATTTCACAAGTCATTACATTCAGTTACTTAGTGCTCAGCATATCCAGCTCCAGAGATGTGATAGAGGAAGTTTGATCACAAGTTAATAAAGTGATACGGAGGATGTCTTAGACACGTGATCTGGAAGAAAAAATATATGTCAGCTAAAAGTAAACTCAGGATATTCAACATGTGATAGATCCGTGCTATCACATGCCACGGAGACAAGAGCCGACAGCTTAGCAACAAAAAGAATGGCCCGCACTGCGGAATATCGAAGATATCGTAAGATGGATTAGGTCAAGAAAACGCTATTGGACAGACCATGTGGACAGGATGAGGGAGATTAGCAAAATGGGCATGGACACAAGCCCCTACAACGAAGGCAAGATAGCTGGACGTCTCTTTCACAAGAGGCACTATTAGCTAGATTAAATAGGGCATAGCCTTAGTGAAAGAAAAAGGACAAGAAGAAGATATGTCTCATAAAAGGACGTTTATTGCATGTAATCAGGTATACAGGGTCTCAATTTGCTTTTTGACGAAGACTTATAATTTTAGGCACAAGTATTGCTAAAACTAGGATTTAATTGCTGAAGCTCCTATAGTTAGTCAGCGAAAGTCGAATAAGGCTGAACGCTTTAGTTCAATCAATCCGGCAGCGTTGACCTGTAGCTTTTCTTTGAAAATGTATGCAGCAAATTCTCTCACAATTTTGTATTCGGCAGACGACGCGGAATACTTTAGTTGATGCTTGGAGCAAATGATCAATAAGCGCTCCAGTTTCGCAGCAATTTCGCTGCAGAAAGTTATCATACTGGGAATCAACATTTGGAGAGAAAAGGCCTTGATCATTTTCACTTTCACTTTGTTGGATAGTTACCAATATCAGCTGCCAATTGCCTTTCCAAAACTTCAACACTATCGAAAAACGAAGAAATGTTTCCAATCACAGTTGGTAAAAATTATAAATTGAAAAACTAATCTATTCTTATTAATTATTTAGAGAAATACCTTAATCCATCGCTATCTACAGAGCCATGTATATAGAATAAAAGGGGTACATTTCTATTCTAAATTTCAATACTCACGTTAATTCGCTATAAAAGATAAATCTATCTTCTACGATACAAACTTAGAGTTACAATAAGAAACTTTTTTCAACATCTGAGTGTTTTTATGTAATCATCTTAGTTTAGTAAAATGAGTTTAAAATTCGTCAACAACATATTTGGTCTCGTATTTTGTATTGTATATTTTTGCATTGCATTTGAATTTTTTTTATGCAACACGAAAATTCATGATCTCAGGAAGGCACCAGGATCTCCAGTAAAGATTATTCTAAAAATTACATGTTATAACTTTGATCGACGCTGCGTGCGTACTACTAGATACACCGTTTCCAATTATTGCCCTTCCAAGTATGTTCAAAAACTTGAAGTTTTTTCAAAAAGAATTTATATATTTTATTTATTTATTCCCCTTGTGGCAACGTTTTTTCCAATCATCGGAACACTTCTGGTATAGCCTTGGGTTCTTCCAGTGATTTTTTCTTTATCTTCTCAATCGTTCCACTCCTCCTTTATTTTATGGATTTATTTAGTTTTGGGAACAGGAAAAAGTCGCAGTGTGCCATATCCGGTGAATATGGTGTCAATTTCGAACACTCCTCCAGCCTATATACGAAGTTTTCTGTTGTAAACGTAATGGATCACATTCCTTAGCTCGAAGTACTTGTCGAACAGCACGGGGTATTGTAGGAGGTGCTTGTAGAAAATATTTAATAGGTTCTCCGTTTCGGTACTTATATTGTCACACACAAATATCATGGTTACTAGTAGCATCTGAAACAAATATCACATAATTCAAACTAATATTTTGAAAGATTTCGAACTGATTTAATATTAGGTGTAATGTATTTAAAATTAAGTGATGCCATTTCAAATTTTCAAAAACCCGCTACAACTTTACGGAGGAGACCATATAGCTATTAGATAATGTAGTGGTCCTACTACGATAAAAATTGATGCGCCGCAGGTAGTATTAATATTTTCGTACAGAGTCATTTTCTTTTTAACCAGCGATTTCCACACACTTAACTTGTTTTTCCAGAATATTTATCCAAATCTCGCCATATTTTGAGGATATGCTACTGTACAAGCTTATTGATGTTCTGTTAGCGACCATGTTGGTTCTTTAATGCCGCAAGGTCATTGGCTAAAAATAAGATTTTAAATCTCGCACATGGGCCTGTTGGATGGAACTTCTCAAAATTCTTTTTATACTCGTAGTTGCTTCGTAAGTTCCTTTATTAAGTTATTAAGCTGTGGATGAAGGTCACCAAATTCTAGAAAGGCTGTGAAACCGGATTGCCGCAAAGTGTTAAACGTTCTATTTAAGATTTACTGCTGAATGATTATTGGAAAGATATTGCGAAATTAAATTAGCAGACTCTAAAAAGTAAGATTAAAAAAGCCGAAAAATTACGTTGTTTATTAAAATATTTGAAGAATTCATTTGTTTAGTAGATGTGTTTATAGTGAAATAGTTTACAATTTTTTTTATTTAAATAACTTTAAACAAAAAAGCATTTGCTATTGGTGTAGTCAAACAACACAAAACAGACCGTCAGTAGTAACTAGTGGACGTGGCAAGGACATATTTTGTACCTTATTCTTAATATTCTAAAGTCACACTTTACGCACTTTAGATTAGGGCATAATTCAGCGTGGGGTGATTATTGACTATTAATGAAAATCGCGTGTTTTTCCATAGCACCCTCCGTTAAATCGTATTGAACTTTGTAGGCGATTTGATGCTAACTTTAGCAAAGCATGGTTTATATAGAATTATTGGTCAGGTGCGGTCAAAGCTTATTTTACCCTTTCATCGGAATAAATAAATTAATACTATATTATGCAACAAGTTCTGTAACGGCATTTGACTCAAGCGTGTCTAATAAACAAGTTACTTAAAAAGTTTACCGAACGTGTTGCAAACTATGCTTTTAGTTTTTGGATACATTTTTGCAAAACAAAATTCTAGGCGTGCCGAAGTCAAGACGCAACAAGAAGTCAATATAATAATTTTTTCCGTATAATCCCATATTAATAAACTGGAAGGAGTTATGAAGTATAACGAATAATAACCACTATAGAGTCAAGGAGACTGAGTGAGGTTTTTAATTCTATATACAATATTCTAAGTCAGTGCCAACTTATTCTGTCTGATTGCAACAATTGTCCGACGAATTTTATTTTCCACTGCAACGCTAATGTCAAATTATAAACTGTTCCTATTATTACGATGTCTATGAAGCTGTAAAATGCCGTGGAACAGTTCATTAGAGTCCATTATATGAAAAAGTGGTCTCCAGCAACGACCATTAGATATATCATTATGCCCAAATGAAACTGGACTATTGGTAATATAAAATCCGCAACAACCATTCAGAATGCACCTTTTTCGAATCAAAACTAATTGCTTGAAAAAGATTATATCCGATCTGGAAGTCATCGCGACCTGGACGGAATAAACGAATTCCCCTCATTTATCTTCACCTTGAATATTTTCTGAAAGCAACGTATTAAATTAATGTAGCATTTAACCTGCACGATTATTATTATTGATGCTATTACATTTTTTAGTGCAATCTTGGACACTTGAGTTATTTGGTTACCTGCAATAAAATTATATAAAATGCGGGCGATCTAGACTACAACAGTAACGCAGGTATTAATTTATGGAAGAAAAAATATTGAAAAAAATTATAAATACGATTTATGCATATACACATATTTCAATTTCGTTTCACAACTTGGGTTAAATCGATGCGATGGACAAAGAATAGCTTCTGCATGCTCTAACCAAAGTTACAAATGAAAAGAGAATTAAACACTGTTCGCCATTGAGGCTGCCTCAGGAAGGAAGACACGCCATGTCCCCTTTATTGTGGATAGATGAAACAGTGTGATCTAAGATGTGTTTTCTGACGGTTCTTCGTGCCATGTCACCATATTTACCTTAGTCGTATATTGAATCTCAATGAAGTATCAAAAAAGTGTTAAAAATAATCAAATAACCCAACGAAAAATTATTAACGAAAATATAATTATCATGCTGTTAGTTCATTGCTATTATTGTTACTATTGCGTTATGAAACCCGGGACGGTTTCCAAAATAAGAAATCATAAAAAATGGCGTTGTGGTGATACAAAAACTTTACCATCTAATTTTATAAAATTTGAACTGACCCATGATAATTTTATATTTTTTAAATTTTAATATTTTTAACATTTAATATTAAGTACGCATTTGGACGAAATACAGTATTTTGTCAATGTATAACATAATGCAGGGAGTTATTAATAAAAGAACTATAAAATCAAAATCAATTTATTATTTTGAGTTTGACAACACTTTCAACAGTGAACATAACACAAAACAAATGATTGTGAAGATACAGACGCACCTATTTTATAAACCATGTAATAACTTTCTCTGTGGATGGCTCCCTCGAAAAATTGAGTTCGTTATTGAGGATCGTAATTCTCAGCACGGCGGAGTTGCATAAAAACTACAAAATACATGGATGTCACTGACAAAATGGCACAGACCATCGTCCGGTCAATTTCAAACACCCCTCCAGCCTTTATACGAAGTTTTCTGTTGAAAACGTAATGGATTAGATTCCTTAGTTCGAGGTACTCGTCGGAGAGCACGGGGTATTGTAGGAGGTGCTTGTAGAAAATATTCACTAGGTTTTCTGTTTCGGTACTTATCTTGTCACACGAAAATATCATCAATACTAGTAGATTCTAAAATAATTATTATACGGGATTATTCATGTGATTTGACGTGAAGCACTGTAAAGAATTTGATTATAGAAGCCACTAAGGCTGTATTTTAAAAATATTTTCATGTTATACATGGTGTTTCAAAAACACGAAAAGTATAAAAGCTTTTTAAAATTATGTATATTATTTAATTTTAGGTGTGTATTTGCATATTTAAATTTAGGTGAGTTTAATTAAAATTTAATAAATCTATAGCTTATATTTATTAAACGATACTAACTTCATTATTTAAACAGCTTAAATTAAGAACAAAAATGTAAAAAATGGTGGAAATAAAGAAACCGTTTTTCAGGTGTTCACAATGACGATCATCTGACGCAAATGTTTAATTTTTTTAAAACTTTTAGCAACTTTGGTAAACATTCGAAGGCTTAAGGTTTGGGAAGAAAAAATCCGGTGGCGTCAAGTACGGCTACTTGGGGCGGGGAGGTCAAATTTGAAGAAAAAATTACCATTACCAAAGCTGTATAACAACTAACTAACAATTTTACGAGTACAAGATAAAACTTCATCAATTGGGCGACTCTAGTATTAACTTGCATTAAAAAAAAAACAGCCACCATAAAGTCTAAGTAAGTAAATTTGAAAAAAATTCACTTTGATTTTGATCATACAAATCAAAAATAAAATAATATATCTATTTATCAACAATTTCTTTTCAAAATTTAGCCTTAGCCATAAAATGAAAAGTTTTGATTTGTGTCGAACTATAGTGATATATTAAATGAAATTTGTTGTATTTTTTCGTATAATAAAAGTTCTTAACAGTTTCAAGCACACAGTCAAGACCCAACAAGAAGCAAATGTAATACGTCTTACTGCATCCAATTGCCTCTCGCTTATCGAAACTCCGTATAGTCCCATATTAACAAACTGGAAGGAGTTATGAAGTATAACGAATAACAGCTGTTTTCCCAATATAGCTTGCAGAAGACTGAGTGAGTTTTCTATTTCCCCGAACAATAATTTTACTCTGTACCAATTTGTTCGGTCGGATTGCAACAATTGTCCGACGCATTTTATTTTCCAATGCAGCGCTAACGTCAAATTATTAACTGTTACTAGAATGACGATATCTGTGAAGCTGTAGAGTATGGTGGAAGAGTCCATGAGACTCCATTTTACAATAATATGGTTTCCAACATTTAGAATAAGAAATATCGTTATGCATAAATAAAGCTGGACGGCTGGTATTTTTAATGCCCGGTCGTTGATACTTCTATTTGATCTAAATCCATTAATTCTCTCCAACGAGGCAATTTTCGCGAAGAACAATTCCCAAGAAGTTTTGTTTTGTTGCGACGTGATTACGGACGACAAATAGGTTAACAATCCCAGGAACTGCTCCATGTTTTCCGAAGCAGTCACCAATACTCCCCGAGATTTATAGTAGTCGTTTACGTAGTACCTATTGTAAGCTGATGCGCCCTCCATTGTCGTGCTGAGTACTATTAGTAGTGCCGTATATAAATTCCAAAACCACCCAGAATGTATCTTCTTCAAGTCAAAATTATAGTTGGGCATAATACCCAGAATTTTGAGCGGAAGTACATAATGTTTAAAAAAGATAATATCCGATCTGGAACTCATCGCCGCCTGAACTAAACGAAGAATCTCCATGCAATTGTCATCACCTACAACATTAACAGAAGGAACAAATTAAGCTAATGCACTATCCGATAGGGCATATTCGTGTTAATAGAAGCACAGCGGCACAGTCAATATTATGCTAATTTGGATAGAAGTATCTTCCATGACAAATCGTATGAAATCTAAAATAATATTAATATAATTAAAAACTTAAAGACAGGTATTTATTTATTCAATGAAAAATATTAAGAATAAGGATTGTGTAAGTTGAATTTTGGGTCAAATGAACTAAAATTTATGCATTAAACATCTTGCCAATTTTATTTTGAACATTTGATTGAAGTAATGCAAGGTTTAGGAAAAATTATACAACTTAAACTACTTAAACTTCAATTTAAATTTCTTCCTAGGTGGTCGCGTTTATGCGAAATCAATAATGGTTTCCAAAGGTGTTTAATACCTAAACAGGGATGGCCAAAGCATATCGGATTTTGTTAAATATTGCTGCTTCTTTAATGCATCTAAAGGATGTTACATATAGTCCGGCGTGTAAATTTTATTGTTTATTTTTAATATATAATTTAGAGTAAAAAAACAAATTGGATTAGCTGTTCCGCCGATTCATAGACGCCATATAAAGACGCATTATGTATCAATAAAAGTAGATAAATAAACAAAACCAAGAAAGTTAAAATTTTCTAAGGTCATAATTATTTATTAAGCTATCTGAAAAACTTATCCGCGAGGTGGAAAATTGATCAGCGGCTGTAATAAATGGTATCATGCGCCTGCGCGTGCAGCAATGCACTTTCAATTTCCAGCAGAGCGCTTTTACACTATGAAAAACTGGGGGGACTATATAGAATGCAGTGGCGGTATCGTGGATACCAGAACACGAAGGCCACAAAGATGTAACGAAAGCGCCGACGAAGTAGCCTTGCAAAGGCTCGTCAAGTTGCATGATTGGACTCGCTATCAAATAAGAAATCAAAAAATGCATGTAAAGAAAATAACAGCAATGGTGGAGAGGCAGGCCTGGACAAAGACAGAACAAGGAATTGCTTAAAGGTCTATCGCCAAATTTAAAACAAACCTGTTAAGATACAAAAGAAAGGCCGTAAGATTAATATTAGGTCTAGGCCGTAAAGCCTAATGAGGTGGACAAAAGCGGAATGCAGATTCTGTCAAGAATAGGAAGACACAGCGTCAGAGGGAGTCCTTATCGAGCTGATCAGAGAGACGAACTTCTGTAAAGCTCTATGGCGATGGAGAGAGTCCAGTGACGGACAAACCAATTGCAACTCTCCTAAGTATTTAACCTTGAATCTTGGACTCCAATATTCAAATTTCAGCTTTCTTGGTAATATTACTAAAGCGATATTTTCCACATGTTGCAGTCAGCTGATTATTTTTTTATAACCATATACAATATCATTAAAATATAAGAAATGTATCAGCTTTGTTGATATCCATAATTGTGCACATGTTGGTGTCTGCTGCGGCTACATCCGCCGCTTCTATAACAGCTAACCTTAAAATGGCAGCTGCCTCCCGGACTATTAAGAGCTATTAAAAAAAATACTTTTGTAAAACATAAAATTGGTTGGCACTGATAAGCATCTCATATTTCTTGCAACAATGTCAACTTGGAGCACTATTTTCGAAATACACCTCTGCTTACTTTTCATATTTGAAAAACAGAAGCGCATTAACCTAATGAAATATCATAATGGAAAAACTCGCGATGTAATATCGTTAATTTGATAAATAACGTTAAACTGTTGCCAGGCTTCATCACTAAAGTTATTTACGTCCGCCGCGGTTGAG
The DNA here is from genome assembly GCF_029955315.1 of Cylas formicarius. Taxonomy (NCBI): domain Eukaryota; kingdom Metazoa; phylum Arthropoda; class Insecta; order Coleoptera; family Brentidae; genus Cylas; species Cylas formicarius. The sequence continues at coordinate 10,486,598 of NW_026844352.1, read as the reverse complement.
ATAATGTAATTTTTTTCCAAAATATCGCTTACCTGTTATCACTATTTGGAATAACGCTTCCGTACCATTTCGCTGCAGGCAGATTCCGCTCGAAGGTGATTTTCTTCATCTATTTGATGCTGTTACACATTTAATAGGTCCTTTTTTTTATAATGGTTCCCTTGACCCTGTGTGTTGCCGCAACTTCCTGGAGCACGACATTGAATAAGTTTTGGACAACTGACCGCTTGCAAAAGTTAGAAACTGTTGGTTTTAACAGAACGGCTCCCCCGTGCACAACGCCCTAAAAGTGCGCGCGTACCAGATTTACGAAAAAATGGACAGGTTTCGTGGCCCTCTCGTTCGCCTGAATTCGCTCCACTCGATTTTTGTGCATGGGTATATTGCAAAAATTATGTTTACCTGCGAGTTTTTCAGACTGAGGTTCAACTGAGAACCCTTGAAGCCTTTCAAAACCTTTGAACTAATATGTTAAGAAATGTTTTGAACTCTACAGTTACAAGTTGTTATCTGCGTTTGGAAAATAATGGCCACTTGTTTGAATATTCCTTTTTTTTCTTTTTAATTAATTTGCTTAATGAATTAAACATGTAATGTGATCTACCTATTTAGCTATCATTGAAAATTTTGTGGTTTAAATATATTTATTGTATGTTGCTGATGATTTCGCCGAAACGAAAGGTCGTACTGAAAATCTCTCAACGCCATCTTGTAGAGCTCACAAAGTGGTAACGAGATGGTGACTTTTATTATAAATCGGAAACTTTCGGTTTTTTGGCGTATCTTCGGAATTGATGGGAAGTTTTTAGTTTTTTCAACAGCCCATTAACCTTTAAATTTTTCTTTTTTCGAATTTAACCATATTTGTATCCTTATGATTTCCAATATCCCCACTTATATTATTATATTACCTTGGGCACATTGTAGGACGATTCCAGACTGTTGCTTTTCAAAGTGATCTACGCCTATTTCTTTCTTCATTTTCTGTCATCCAGCGTTATTGGAAATTTGCCACCAGTCTCCAAATGCAAATTGCTAGATATCGTTAATGCGTTAATCCGTTGATGTAAACGGACAGGTTGGAAATTTTGAAAACCGTCGAGAAAACTAAACGGCTCTACGGATGTTTGGAAACCTCAACAGTCTGGTTCACTGCTTCATTAAATTTCAGATACTGCAGTGGGTCGTGCGCTTAGTCTATATCATTCACGTTTTACGTTCGGAAGACCGAACCTAAGCCTACTACTAACAATGAAATGATCACAGCTAGGCTATCGCATATACATAAACTTACATGCAATATAGGCGTAAAAAAAATTGTCACACTGTCATAAAATTATCAAAAACGATGTTAATAGTTATTTCCAAACAATAAAACATATTTAATGTGGTAAGTTTTAGCGATAAAAAAGGTACTCTTTGTCAGTGGTTAGTGGTAGGGTGGGAAAACAAAGATAAACGAAAATCTTAACCGGGCCCGACTTTTCCAGCACCTTTAAGTGAAAGCGCTTTTGTTCTTTTTGTATGAGTTATATTTCCGAATTACATTCGATCACGGTATGGAACTGACTTATGGTTCTGGAAAAAGGAAATTGCTAAAATTACATAGAAGTATAATGCGACTGAAGATCAACGTGTTTAAATGATAATCTCACCAATAACTGGTCCGTGGTAAAAAAAAAATATTTTGAAGCGAAGTCTAATTCAATAGGAAAAGGATATTGGTTCGACGGTATTAACAGCTGCGAGTTTAAATCACGAGCAGGGTTTATATAGCTGGCGATATAAATTGCTTCGGTTTCGATTGACACATGTGTGCTGAACTGGTCACAGAAAAACCGCAACAATCCGGATACTTTTTTGTTTGCAATATCTGCTACAAATATTGTCACTCCCAAAAAATTCGTTCTTTTTCTTCCACTTCAACGCCAGCGTTATCCAAAATTGCGCTATCATTATTACTTAAGAAACCATACGGACTCAGACGGTAATTGAATGTAACCACCGCCACAATGGTTCTCAATGTCGTTGGAACACCCGTGGTAGTTTCTCTGCAATTTGGAAAACAAATATTTCGACATAAAACGGATAAATTATAGCGCTATTTATAAGACCGCGATCTCTCAATATCATTATCAATATTTTTTTATTCAAAGAACCTTGCAATATTAAATTTACTACATATCTACATGAATCAATTAAATTAATCGAAGTCAAAACGCAAGGTTGCTTTCTTCCTTAGTAAAACTATTTAAAATATAGAAAAAGGATATCCCGCGGTTTCACAATCAAGTTCATTCTATAAAGATATTTTTCTTTTTAGTCAAACCCATAGCGAATTCCATAATTTTTTAACCACATTCGTTCAAATTGCCTAGTGGAGGAATGGCAAACGAAATTCTGCGATACGAATGTGTAGTTTTGGTTTTGGTTTTCTCTTCACGAATTGCGCCTCTGCTTGAAATTCTACATTATAAGCGAAACTGCAATAAAAAAAAAAGATTCTGCTATACAAAGCAAACTGGAAATTAATTAACTGTAACTCAAGAGTTTAATTTTTATTATGCCTAAGCTATAGCACAAAACGAGTTGATGAGTTTATTGAAGTTTTGAATTTCTTGTAATGGTATATAATCGAAGGTATACATTTACAAAGCGCGGGATGCTCCCACTGTGTGGGCCGAGATACCCTAGCTCGAGCTCATTTTTTTTCCAGGATGTGAGCTCACTCCATACTCCTTTTGTCCCTAGACCATCCGATTCCGACGCTACTGATTATCCTGATTATCAATGACGACCCGGCAACGACACCGGAATAATAATAATAACATGTTTATTTTTTGCACTTCGTATTTACTTTTCTCTATTAGCAAAAAACCAAAACTCATAAAAAAGAACTGGGAAACAATTTTAAAAAAGATCAAAGCCCAGTCCCTAAATTCAAAGCTATTTATATCTTAACATATTATGATACATACTGAATTCATTAACCTACGTATATAAAAAAAAACAAAACTGTACAGTATATTATTAATAGAAATCCACTTCGACTAATTTTCTCTGACTATTAGATTGATTATAAAGAGAAGTTTTATAATTTTTTAAAAATTGTGTTATGGAAAAAAAAACGAATGCATGGAAAAAATCGCTTGATAGCCAATTTGCCTCACGGAGTTTATTCATTATGCGTCGCCTGACACCATAGATCAAACCTAAACACGACTTTTGAACTCTCTGTATTCTGGTTACATCTTCTGGATCCATGTGTCCATGTTTTGTAAGCTCATATATGCTTTTTGAATGCACTTATTTACGTGGGGCCTGAAACGTAAATCACCATCAAAGTTTAGTCTCAAATTTCGCTAGCGTTCAGCGCAAATTAAATATTGATGTTTAACACGTATTCGAAAGTAATGTCTAATTACCTGTATAGATTGACCAAAAAACATAAGGTAAGATTTGGTATTTTTTTCGAGTTCTGAAAACTCTTCAACGCCCTTGATATCCTTGTCTATAATTTCCATAGCCTGTTGGAAATTTTCCGGAAAAAATGAAAAATATATTGGGTAGTAACTGCTAAATATCTAAATAATCTTTAATTTGTTGGTTTATTGTTTCTTCAAGAACTTTTGAAAATACGGGTTAGGATGCTTATAGGTCTTGATTCGTCCATTGTTGTGATACTCTTTGATTCAGGTAATGGCAGGACCTTAGAAATTTTCCAACTCTTAGGAAATACGGATTCGATAATGCAGCTATTGATTATACTCTCTCAAGGCACAGAAGTATCATTTCCGACTTCAATTTATCCACACTCACCGCAAGAGATTTAATTTTTAGAATACCGTCTCTTAACGTTGTTTTCTGTTATTGTGGAAAAACCAAGCAATCTATTATAGGTGGTACCGCAGTTCTTAATGAAATTTTTAATAATTTCTTCAGGATTATTTAAAAGGTCAGCGTATTGCAGGATATGCTTATAGAAAATATTCAATAGGTTCCCTGTTTCGTAACTTATCTTGTCACAGGAAAATATCATCATTAAAAGTAGCAGCTAAAATAATTGAACAGGGCCACTCACGTTATTTGTCATAAAGCATTATGGGTAAAATATTTGGTAATAGAAAAGTACCTTTTTTGGATAAATCTAGTAAGGCAATATTTGAAAAATATTTTCGTGTTATACGGAGTGTCCCAAAAGCATGAAAGGTGTCAACGTTGTATTTTTCAGAATAAAGTAAATGATTTTATTTCTTGTTTGTAAGAGTTTTGTTAGGGTCCAGTACACCTAAAACTTATAGCTATTAAAATATTTTCAATTTTGCGAAAATGTAAGATCCCTTTTAATGCTTAAATCTTTAGCTAGTGTTTTCTATCTGTCTGTCCCAATTGATACGGAGAATGATCAACTGATACAAAGTGTATAAAAATTATGGTTAAATAATTCCTAGATTTAAAGGATAATACTTGTTTAATTCAAATCGGAGGTCTTGCGTTTTAAGACAGAGATATAAAATTTATATATAGCTACAGCCATAGCTAAATCTGCATTGTTCTACTAAATTGCATAAATTATAAACATAAATTTCAAAAACTGTTGAAATATAACAAAAATATTTTGAGATGTTCAAAATAACGTTCATCTGACGCAAAAGTATTATTTTTCTAAAATCTTTAGGGACAATTAACAAAGATACGCAGGCTTACGGATTGGAAAGGTGCTCTGATGCGCTGCTTCAGATCGCATGATGTCGCAGATATTATTAACGATCCTTTTAACGTATCCCTACAAAAAAATCCGGTGGCGTCAAGTCGGGTGACCTTGCAGAGTCGCGTTGGACATAATTCGTAGACACTCTGTGTAAGTTCACAATTTCACAAGTGCAATAAGAAATCTCATCAGTTGGTAGACTACACTATTAATTTGGATATAAAAAGAAAATATCAGCTGAGAAATTGAGCAATAAAACGCATACTACATTTTTGCAATATTGAGCGGTTTAAGCGCAATAAATCTTAATTACACTAACCTCACTTTTGATAATAGAAGCAGGCAATGATATAGTAGACAGGCCAATCATTCAAAAACATACAGCTTTGATACGTTCATATAAGTTCAACTAAATAACAACAAATTTGGAAAATTTTTAAAAGATTTTAAATGACCGACAATAGTTTTGATTTGTTTTATTTATATATTTATTTTTTTTTTAAATTTTAATACCACGCAAATAATGAAACTTGTTTTGCAGGCACTCTTTTTTTCTATATATTTCTATCTACGCACCCAAGAAGCAGCTTGAGGTGCACAAGAAGTTTTATCCTTTTTCGTATAATAAATTTACTTACCAGTTTAGGCACGAAGTCAAGATCCGACAAGAAGTAAATATAATACTTTTTACAAATCAAATTGTTTCTCGCTTATCAGTTTGCTTACAGTCGAAACTCCGTATAATCCCATATTAACACACTGGAAGGAGTTACGCAGCGTAACGAATGACAGCTGTTTTCCAATATAGCTTCCAGTAGACTGAGTCAGTTTTCCATTTCCCCATACAAAAATTTTTCTCTGGACAATTTGTTCTGTGAGAGCAATTGCATTTTATGTTCTAGTGTAGTGCTAACTTCAAATTACAAACCGTTACTAGAATGACGATATCCGTGAAGTTGCAAAATAAGTTAGAACTGTCCATGTTGCTCCATTCTGTAAAAATGTCTCCAGTTTTAGGCATATTGTTATGCCTAAATAAAACTGCGCTGCTGGTATTTTTAATGTCGGGTGGTTGACACTTTTATCGGACGATGATAAGGACGATTAGTAGAACCGCATATAAATAGCACAATCACTCAGAACGCACCTTCTTCGACTCAAAACTATAATTGAGCATTATATCTAGAATTTTGAACGAAAGAACTCCATGTAATTATCATGAACTACAATATTGACCGAAGGAAAAAATTAACCTATGCAAAATCAATTCCATCATCTCACTTTTCTATAAGGGGGAGTTAAAATTGGTTTAATGTATTTTTTTTCGAAGGGCCTGGTATAATGCTCGGGATTGTAAAATGGCAAAACATTAAAGCAAAAACTAAATAAAGAAAACGACGCTCACACGTGACTTACCTTTTGGTTGCTTTCGCATCGCTAGTGACCGGTTACGGCTGGGAAACTTGGAAAGAGCAAGATCCTGGAAACCATTTTGGCCTGATATAATGGGTGTTTTTTTTTCGATATATAGAACTTTAAGTTGGCATTACTGTTCGAGATGGCGACCGATTTAACAGCTGTCAAGTGATTTATTCTCAGTTTGGTTTGGCAATTCATCATGAATAGACTCACGCCTGAACAACGCTTGCAAATAGCACAATTTTATTTCGAAAATAAAGTTTCTGTGCGGAATACGTATCGCGCACTACGTCCATTTTATCGTCGACAAAATCGTCCATCAGAGCAGTTAATTCGATTAACCATGGAACGTTTTCACACAACGTTTACTCTTATTATAACTCGCATCCCCAGAGACGGTTCGTACGGTGCGTACAGAAGAAGCTATTGCTGCTGTAGAGCGTAGCGTTGAGGAAGACCCCAATGAGTCCATCCGCCATCGAGCACAGGAATTGGATCTGTGTCCATCCACTTTATGGAAGATTTTGCGGAATCTTGGTTTACGTGCTTACAAAATCCAACTCGTGCAAGAATTGAAGCCAAACGATCATCAAGTAGGGCGTAAATTCGTCGAATGGGCCCAAAACGAGATTGCCGTTGTTCCCGATTTTCATAAGCGAATTTTGTTTAGCGATGAAGCCCACTTCTGGTTGAATGACTACGTCAACAAACAAAATTGCCGCATTTGAAGCGAAGCTAATCCTCAAGTGTAAGTCGAAACACCGTTACATCCAGAAAAACTGACTGTTTGGTGCGCTTTATGGGCTGGTGGAATCATTGGTCCGTACTTCTTCAAAAACGATGATGGCCAGAACGTTACAGTCAATGGTGATCGGTATAGAGCTATGATTACTAACTCTTTCATTCCTGAATTGAATAACCATGATGTCCAGGAGATGTGGTTTCAACAAGACGGCGCAAGATGTCACACAGCTGGTGCCACAATCGATTTATTGAAAGACACGTTTGGTGACCGCCTAATTTCACGTTTTGGACTTGTGAATTGGCCTCCAAGATCTTGTGATTTAACACCGCTAGACTACTTGCTGTGGGGCTATGTAAAGTCATTGGTCTATGCGGATAAGCCACAAACGCTTGTCCATTTGGAAGACAACATTCGCCGTGTTATTGCCGGTATACGGTCACAAATGTTGGAAAAAGTCATCGAAAATTGGACGTCCAGATTGGACTACATCCGCTCCAGCCGTGGCGGTCATATGCCAGAAATCATATTTAAAATGGAATGCCACAAGATTATCTTTCGGTTAAATAAAGTTCATGTCAATCGAATAATCCATCGTTGTTTTATTGCAACTTAAAGTTCTATACATCGGAAAAAAACACCCCTTATATGCACCAGGAAACTTTTCGGTTTTCATTTTTATGTGAACATTAATCGTGCAGCAAAGAATACATTATTTTTTCAAACCAAAGAAATAGAAGCAAAAACCATACAATATCCAACATTTTTGTCCGCAATGTTAATATCCCAAAAAATTATATACAACAAAAAATAATTCTGCCAGAATTATATTAGACACCTACAAACGCGTAAAATGAGTTCTATTTTGTTGGGCGTAAGGTATTGAGAAGGCAGGAAGCTAATTTTAGGAGCAAATTTTTGGGAACGCTTTTAAGATTTTAACCTGGATTACTCTAGAGATATTAACGCCTGAAGGCAGATCCGTGACAGCCTCAAGGTGCAAATCTTTCTTAGATATGCAGATAAACAAAGTATTGTAACCCTTTTGTCTCTAAATTCTACAGAGACATGGCTATGGATAGAGAACCTAAGTAATCCACACCACAATGCAAATCTGGTTTAGTGAAACACATGTGCCTTGGGTAGGTAAGCGATGAAAGGAGAAAATTGGGTCTGCAGTGCGGGGCGTATAACGCGGTTAATTGATAAGTTTATTGTTTGTTCTTTAAAGCACGATTGTGTATGATAAACGTGTATCAACGATGATATTCCGTCCACCCTGATTACTCCACCTGAGTCGATAAATGAAACAAGTTTATGCAAGAGTTTGGAACTCGGTGTGTCAGTTTGTAAGTGCCTAATTTCATTCATTCATTTCATTACTCAAGTAGACTTATAAAACTCGTCACTACCCAATGGCTTGATTCCCAGGGGTTTGCGTTTCTTTGAGATGTCTTCAGTAAATCGAATAACGTATGCCGTAATGCGGTGGACTGTTGCAAATGAAAAAACTTGGTAAGGAGAAAGGACAATGACTATGTCGCCTGCATTGCCGCGTTATAGACTTTTTTGCGTTCCTCTTGATGAACTGCAGGGACTAGGTCAAAATTTAAAGATGCTAGTTATCACAGTAATTTTAGGGCCCATCAACCACAAAGGATTGGCTTCTTAAAATGTTTCTGGGGAGACAGTCTTCAGGATTATCTGACTAATTTTTGATCCAAAAATACGATTCAATTAGACCAGAAATATTTGGTCAAATTTGGTTTGAGAATTGGTGACCACAACATTTATAAATTGACGCAACACAGGCAGCGAGTCTTGTCAAAATTTTTAACCCTTTACTTTTTGCAGAAAGTAAGCTGACAAAATTATCTTAAATATAAGACTCAACCATAAGCTAACAAGCTAAATCCAGTTGTGGTTCTGTACGATCTGTATCTGGATTGATCACTCAACGAAGAATGAGAGTAAGAGAAGTTGCGAAACATGTTCGCCATTGGTATGTTACGTCGGAAGACGCCACAGGCGTTGTAGTAGACATTTTGCAACTGAGGCAATAGGATCCACCTACAGGGTCATAGGTTTTTGCTATCTCGGATAGAATGACCCTTTTGGATCACCCAAGGGCAATTGGTTTCACAGAGAACGAAAAAATGTCATATGTTGGATACCACTGTATTCCTAGGATTTTGAGGGTTCAATTGTCGTAATCAAAGGTTATTTTTTGCTGATGAGCTTCCGGTATGGAATATAAGATTCTCGACGATGATCAAATCTGCCACAACTGAAAAGTCCAAACAACTGTTTCTGCAGTTCAAGAGAATAATAAACAGAGTCGGCATAACCAATAATTTAGTAGACTAGATACAAGACAAATTTTTGCACCTATAGGGTAATTTTCACCATAGTCTTGTGCTTGTTGGCACAAGACCATGGTGGAAATATACAGTTCACGATAATAATATGACCCTCAAAACTATTTATGGTAGTTTCCACCATAGTCTTGTGCTTGTTGGTACAAGACCATGGTGGAAATATACAGTTCACGATAATAATATGACCCTCAAAACTATTTATGGTAGTTTCCAGCATAGTCTTGTGCTTGTTGGCACGAGACCATGGTGGAAATATAATAATAATAATATGGGTTAGGGTTGCTGATGAAGGATCACCCTGTTTCCAGGGACGAGATTGACGACAATCCGAGTGGATTGTAATTACTTTTTTATTTTTAAGAAACACTTAGAAACGAATAAAACTTATTAACAAAATTGTTATTAAGTTTTATTCGTTTCTAAGTGTTTCTTATATATTTCTTCTCTTCTCGTCTTCTCGTCTGAACTGGGCTTGAACTGGTGCTCGGCTGGTTTGTCGCTGCTTTATTATATGCCGACTGGTTTGTGCTGGTTGGCTGCGCACGCGTACGGCTCCTTGTGGTTGGCGGTAGGGCGTTATCGTTGTCTGGGCGACGAGGTGGAACGGGAGTTGGGGCTGCTCTCTTTCTTGTTGTTGGTTTTATAACCGGTTTCCAAGCTGTTGGTAATCGTTGCGTATCGTCTCTTGTGTTTAGGTTATTTTGGTGTTTTTCTATTTCGATAGCTTCCCTGACTATTCTTTTATATTTGTGTTCTTCTTTGGCAATTGTCCTCATGTTGTCAAAGTCTATTGTGTGTCCAGTATTCCTTACATGTTGGGCTATTGAAGAAGTCCTTTCGTCTTTGGTTACAGCGTTGCGGTGTTCCTCTCTTCGTACCTGTATCCTTCTGTTTGTCTGGCCAATGTAGCTCTTGTCACAGTCCTTGCAGGGTATTTCATACACTCCTTGGTCCTCCAGTGGAATTTTTGTTTTTGCTGATTTTGCTATTTTGTTTTTCTTAAGGACTCTGCTTATTTTGTCTGTTGTTCCTTTGACATAAGGCAGGAGAGCTTCGGCTATATGTTTGTCTTCTTCTTCTTTTTCTTGGGTTTGTAGTGGGCCGTCGTCTTAGAGCTTTCTTTATATTGTACTCGGAGAAGCCATTCTGTCTCAAGGCCGCCTGTACATTGTGATCAATGTTTTGATCACTGATTGTAATTGTGCCGGGTGGTGATGTGAATTGGCCTTCAGGTAACGGTTGGTATGAGTCGGCTTCCTGTATACTGTGTGGCCTATGTGTCCGGTTTCCTTTTTTATTATAGTAACGTCTAGGAACGGCAGTTGGCTGTTTACTTCGATTTCCATTGTAAATTTTATCTTCGCATTAATTTCGTTTAGGTGTTGCAGGAATCTGTGTAGTTGTTCTATCCCGTGGTTCCAGATAATGAAAGTGTCGTCTACATATCGTAGCCATAGTTTTGGTTTGTAGTCCGCTGTCTCTATTGCTCGTTTTTCCAGAGCCGTCATAAAGAGATTGGCTATTACAGGGGATAAAGGTTATCCCATCGGTACTCCTTCATCGTAGATAAAATATGTGTTTTTTAGGCAAGTGTCTGGTTAAGTCCATGGTATCTATTGGTACATTGTATTTCCTTTGGATGATGTCCAATGCTTCGTCCACTGGTATGTTGGTAAATAAGGAAACGACGTCGAAACTAACTAGAAGGTCTCCGGGTCTAACATCTACGTTTTGTATACGTTTGATGAAGTGGCTCGCGTTCTTGACATAAGATTCCGCTTCCTCTGCGTATGGTTGTAGTTGCTTCGCTAAAAACCTCGCTAATTGCTGTAACGGTGATTATGGAGCTGACTATTGGTCTTAGTGGTGCTCCTGGCTTATGGACTTTTGGCAAACCATAAAGTTTTGGACATCGTGATGATTTTTCTCTTGGGATGAGATGTATCTGTTGGTCCTTGCTGATTTTTGAAGAATTGATTTTGGCCTTCGTTGTTTTTTCCAAATATGTAGTTGGATCGGTGGATATTTGTTCGTAAGCTGAATCGTCTAAGAGGAAAGATGGAAGAAAATACTGCTGAAGTTATCAGACAAAAAGTTTTTCAAATACTACGAACAGCCAAACCACCGCAGAAGAATCCGTCAAAGGAAGAGTCCAACGCACTACGGGAACTACAGAAAAACAAAAATATAATAGTACTACCAGCAGACAAAGGCAACGCAACAGTAGTCATGCATATAGAAGAATGTGACCAAAAAATTCGTACACTATGTTATTATTTATTATTTATTTATGTTATTATTTATTATTTATTTATGTTATTATTTATTATTTATTTATTTATTAATATCGAAGGGCATAGTGTTTCAAGTTAATTTGATTATTAGATGAACTATAAACATTTTGAAATGAACAACGATGGTTATACATTTTTAAAATTTAATATCAACCATGTAAATATTGAAATTTGTATTGCACATACTATTTTTTTTTCTAATTCAGCATCACTATGTTTGAAGTGATCCATTTGAACTTAGAATTTTGTCAATGTTTATCAACACAATACAGGGACTGTGTTAATCATAATTTTATGCATTTATTTTAAGTTTGATTTCTGATTTTGACAAATTTTTCAACAGTAAACAAAACACAAAATTTTGGTAAGAAAATCTTATAGAAATAGGTGCATAAATACAAACACAAATATTTAATAAATGAAAAAAAAAATACAATTAGACTTTGTAAACACACTTTTACGATTTAGATTAAGTATACGAGAATATACAATAATAGTTTTTTTTTAAATATAATACGTACAACAAAACCTAAAAAATACGATGATACAGATGTGGTTGTTTGATGGAAAAGTTTGAGTATTTCCCCCGTGATTTTCTATTGAAAACGTAATAGATCACATTGCTTAGTCCGAAGTATTTGTCGGAAAAATCGGGGTATTGTAGGAGGCGCGTGTAGAAAATATTCAACAGGTTCTGCGTTTCGGTGCTTAACTTGTCGCAGCAAAATATCATCATTATTAGTAGCATCTAAAACAAATATTACATAATTCCAACTAATGTCGACGAAAATTTTGATTATCTTGAAAGATTTTGAACCGGTTCAATATGGAATATTATAAATTTAAAATTGTGTGGTTCGATTTCAAAATTTCAAAAACAAAAAAAATTATATAACAAGTTTGATAAACATCAGTTTGGTCATAAGTCTGGCTGCTTTACTGGTAAGGGGTGCATCTCTACATGCTCAAGAACATGTCAAAATGCAGACGTCGACTTCAGTCAGCGCTTCGTTTCAAGATGGTTGTATATTACTTACGCAGTTGTTAAGCAGTCGATAAAATATTGATGAAGTACGGGTTGTTAAAACTACAGAGCTTGAAGATCATAAAATTGTTGAAAATGTGTGAAACCAGCTTGCGGCAGAATGAAATTGAAAGTTCCATTTAAGATTTAGTGTCGAATGAATTTTGGAAACATATTGGGATACTCAGTTAGGATACACCCTTAAAAGTAATATTAAAAAAATGGAGAAATTTCGTTTATCAAAATATTTCAAAGAAAATTTTTGTATTAGATATTTTAATAGATAATAACCTTTTTGTTATATATAAATAACTTATTTAGCTTTTTGACCAACGATGCGCGGTTTGGTCGGCAAAGTCTCTCAAGGTATAGTCAGAATGGTATATTTTTCACTCTTTCAGGGATTATTTAGTTACGCCATTTTAGTTTGGGGTCATTCCTCACATACCGAAAGACTTTTTTCGATACAGAGACGAGCCATTATAGCGGTGATGTAAGAGCAAAGTTTAAAGATCTCCAAATATTAACTGTTCCATGTTATTATATCATTCGGCATTAAAATATACTAAAAGCAACCAGGATCAATATCCCCTTCATATTAATGTTTGCCACCATCTCACCAGAAACAGAAATGATATGTTGATTAACTACTCAAGAATTGCAAAGACTAGAAATTATAAGAACTATTACGGACCTAAATTCTTTAATCTATTGCCTCCAAGCGTCAGAGAGCTGCCGGAGAGACAATTCTCTATTAAGATCAAATCACCTATTACTCATTTGATGACTTTTTTACCAATTTTAAAAATGTTTAGCGTTTTCTGTGCTATGTTGCGGTGCCTTTGTAATTATACATATATGTAGACTTTTCTCAATGTTTTTTGCTGACTTGTGTAAAACCGTAGGGTTGTTAACATCAATAAATTATGATTATTATTATTATTATTATTATTATATATATATTAGGTGCATTTAAAATTAATGTAACCATTCAAATGTTTCGCACATTTTCATAGAATAAATTTACTTACCAGTTTCATGCACAAGGTCAAGACACGCCAAGAGGCAAATATAACCGAAAGAACCGAATCCCATTGTCTCTCGCTCATCATTTTGCTTATGGTCGAAATTCCGCATAATCCCATTTTAACAAACTGGAAGGAGTTATGAAGTATAACGAATATCAGCGGTTTTCCCAATATAGAGCCGAGGAGACTGAGTAAAGTTTCCATTCTTCCATACAATATCTTAAGTCAGTGCCAACTTATTTTTTCGGATTGCAACAAATGTCTGAAGTATTTTATTTCAGTGCAAAGTTAACGTGAAATTACAAACTGCTATAGTCTGTCTCAATCTTCATCGTGCCAGCAATTATGGAAGTTACCTGCCGACGGCAATAAAACTCCGGTCCGGTAGGTATTAAAGGTTAGAACATTAGGGACTGACTCTCAAAGGTTTTGGTAATAATATAATTTTTTTGGTTATTTAGGTGGGTATAATCTTATTAAATTACACTTAGAAAATACAATGACAATAAATATATACAATCAATTCATAGCTAGGAATCAGATTTATTAATTACATTTTTTTATCAAATTTGTAACACTTGGACTTAAAGTAGGAGAACATTTTCTGCTCTGACCTTTCATTTTACTTGGTTCTATGGGGTTAAGCATGCATTGATACGGAGGAAGAAATAAAACAATAGCCCCAGCTTGTTAAGTTGATGAGGTTGGTGCTTTGCGAAACTTTTAAAAGAATGTTTTGAACCTAATTTTCGAAAAGTTCGTCACTTGTATCCTTATGATAATCCTCAATACTCTTAGCAGAAAACAGCAAGCCGTTTGCGACAAATATGTCTTCTGACCCAGCATGGTGATGCGTTTTCCTTTATTTGAAGGTGATTTTGTCTGACAGTTTTGAGTTGAATCAACTAGTTCTCTAAAGTCATTTTCGAGAAAAATAATTCCCAGAAGGTTTTATTCTGTTGAGACGTTATTACGAACAAGTACCAAAATATTACCTAAAATGCAGGTATCTGGCATATTTGTGATAAAAGAAGCCTGACACATCAAATATCGAGCTAACCCAGTTGATTGTTATTGATACTGTCACCTTTTATAATAGCATTGCGTTAATTTGTTACGTGAAATTAGATAAATTGCAGTCAATCTAATCTAGAGAAACTGTTTAAAACTTTATGCATAAGAATTGGCTTCATTTGCGAGGAAGGTAGACTAAAATCATCGTTTTTAAAATTTGATAATTACGATGAATATTTCAATTTTCCAAATTTAAGAGCGTGTTCCTGTAGAAAAGATTTGTGTTTTAAATTATTAATTAGACAGTTTTCTATAACATAAACAATAAACGGTCAGTAAATAAATACACAATTTAAAAACCATTTTTACGCCGTCTGCAGTTTAAAGCGGGCAACAGACGTATGAGCGAGTCGTAAAACTTGGTGAAATGGACGAAAATGTTTGAGTTTTCTGTGCATGCGCACATTTCAACTGTGTTCTACTTTAGTTAAATCGACGACGATTAACACCAAATTGGAAATTGTACAAAGAATGGATTCAAAAGGCAGAAGGTTATTTTAAATATCTGTAGATCATAAGAATTGCACTGCGGAATTAGTTAAGGCAATAACCATTGTTTAATATTAATTTCCAAATTGTCTATTTTCTAAATTCTTCTCCAATTAGGCTCTAACCAAACTTACAAAAGAAAAGAGTATCTAATACTGCTCATAAAATGTAATTCAGGTCTTGACGAGTCTTCAAGTACAATTAATTTACAGAAACGCCATAACAATGATAGGAAGGAACATACAATATTTTTGCGGATAGATGAAACAGTGCCACAGTGCCATTGTGTCACGTCACATATTTACCATATAACTTTGATATAATTTGAATTACAATGAAACTCAAAAAAGTGCTTTTCACTTATATCAATTAACTAAAGGAAAAATTATGAACGAAAATATAATTAACAAGATTGCTGTAATTCGATGTTAAGTTTATAAAGGCGTAAAATGCGGCGGAACAGTTCATAAGAAATAAAAAATAATAAAAAAAGGGGCTGAGATAAAATGACTCCTGAGACCTAATAACGAAATAAAGCTGTATTAAATAAAATCTGTCTTGTAAACACCCTATAAGATAGTATACGTTTTTAGTAGTTTTTAATATAAATAACATTACAATTAACCAAAGCAAATGCCGGGTATTCCAAACCCAGACGAAAAATACTTTATTTTTCTGAGGCTCTAGAAAAATTAAGTTAATTATTGAGGATCGTAATTTTCAGCATGGCGGAGCTGCATGAAAACTACAAAATACGTGGCTGTCACTGACAAAATCGTACAGATCATCGATCGGTCAATTTCAAACACTTCTCCAGGCCTTACACGAAGTTTTCTGTTGAAAACGTAATGGATCATATTTCTTAGTTCGAGGTATTCGTCGGAGAGCACCGGGTATTGTAGAAGGCGCTTGTAGAATATATTCAATAGTTTCTCCGCTTCATTAGTTATCCTATCGCAGGAAAATATCATCAATACTAGCAGCATCTAAAACAATTTTTATACAGGATATTCTTATTGTTGTTCACGTTATTCGACGTCCAGCAGAAAAATGTTTGATTGTAGAAAAGTATCTTTTTTTGGTTACTTAGGGACCCACTAAAACTCCATTTTAAAAATATTTTCATGTTTAACAGGATTCCTCAAAACGCTAAAAGTATTAAAGTTGTGTTTTTTTAAGATCAATACAGTGCAAATTATTTTATTTTGGGTTTGTCAGAACAAAATGAATGAACCTTGTATTTATTGAAATATCTTCAATTTTAGGAAAATGTAGCTTTCATTTTAATGTTTATTTTATCAGCTGGTGTTTTCTTTCTTTGTTTTTATTCAAATTCGTACTTGACCATATAAGTACATGAAGTTTTGTTAGTTGTTTAATTCAAATTGGATGCCTTGTATTTGTATATATTGTTAGAACTAGAATGAAAAACCGAATAATCAAACACAACCGTACTATTTTACTTATTATGTATTAACTTTCTAAATGCAAATAAATCTCTGAGCGGGGCGTAATACCCGAGAGCCTCGAATTGAATGCCTCGCAATAAATATTCGCTCGTTTAAAAACTATTCGTCATCGTAATAGTTGTTGTCTGCCTTAAATCGGGCGACCGGCGGCGACACTAGTTATGTAAAAACAATATTTTCGTAAATAGTATGCCATAACAAAGTTCTTATAATCGGCGCTTTTCTAACACGGCCATCCTGACAACGGCGACGATGTGGCGCCTCACTGCTTGGCTAATTCCGGAAAGGAAAAAGTTAACTTGTCAAATTGACCATGAAATTTAATTATTGTGGAGACCAGAGCCACCCACTTGGCTCTACCACTATAGGGACAGAGACCAAACAAAACCAACCAGAAAATACTCTGCAGACCTCAGCCATCCACTTGGCTCTACCACTATCGGGACAGAGACCAAACAAAACCAACCAGAAAATACTCTGGAGACCTCAGCCATCCCCTTTGCTCTACCACTATCGAGACAGAGACCAAACAAAATCAACAATAAAATACTGTGGAGACCTTAGCCATCCACTTGGCTCTACCACTATCTATAGCCAATACTACTTGCATCCGTGTGTAATTCGGTAGTCAGTTCCTGATTATATATGTTAGCGATATGTTTTCTATGGCCGCCAAGAGTCACGTATGCTGAGTCAGGACGGACGAGCGGCATACTGTTCCGGCTACGCAAGAACGAACGGCAGTACGATATAGACCGAAGAGCCGAAAGGCAATGTTGTAATAGGTGGTCAAATAGAACAGTGCTTTGGTATTTGGGGAGAGTTTTATTCCGTATAGGGTTGAAACCCTTACGCCATCTCTCAAGTTAACATCAGAAGTGGGATAGTTCCGTGTCCAGTGTTGCAAAAGCAATACGAATTAGTGTGAAAATGGCGGCAGACAATTTCACAAACGGTGCCGCGCTGAATCTTACAACAGATTCGAACGGAGATAAATGTGTCACCTAGTGTCGAGTCTATTTCTGAACTTTCGAAAGGGACAGTGCAGTGGCAAAAACTTTAATTAATTTAATCGCTGCCCAACGACAACAAAGTGCTGAGTTGGAAAATCAAACAAAGATGGCGATGATGTCATCTTCACATTCACAGGAAATGCCAACGCCCAAGCTTCCCGTAGCAGTTGGCTGAAGTACGCAAGCGTCAACATCAACATTCAACTTATCGTGAGTAGCTAAGACGCTACGAAATTAAACGATGAATTAAACGTCAGCGATAATTTAATGATCGCTAAAGCAGGCAGGCTTTGAAATGTTAAAACGTGTTTTGGAAATCGATGACATGCCTCGAAGAAAATTCCGTTAGGGGAAAAACGAGAGTTAAGCCATGAAAAATCCAAGAAGATTTTAAAAGGATCATGTTTTAAATGTGGCCGCCAAGGACACCATCTTGATACTTATCACAATAAACACGAGGCACCAAATGTAGTTGAGAAGAGGCTCCAAGTTCATCCAAAGTTCCAACTTGCAATATAAAAAAAAATAACGCCATTTCAAAACAAATCCAACAGCGACGTTATTGTTCGAAAATAGTGCGTTCTCGATGCGAAAATCAAAACAGACGGTAGGGTCCGTGCTTTCTCGGGATTTGGCACCCAAATTGTTTATGCTATTGGTGTTTGTAATTTAATCACTGCCATGCCGACGTTTGAGTTTGGATATTACTTATGCGGTCGTACCTGATGTTATTCCGCCAGGGAACACTAACCTAATTATTGGATGGAATGACATCAGTCGACCTTGTTTACAAATCGAAAAAAAACAATTTTGGGCTTGATTTGCACCATAACCTGCTCAATATTTCGAACGTAATGACTTTAAAAAGTGTGGATAGGGTGGTGATTAATCAACCTGACTTGAAAGAGGACTTGAAATTAAGAATAGCAAGTCTTTTATTATTTTACAAAAATAAAACTCCCGACAAGGTTATGACTGGTGAAATGGCAATAAACTTAAAGGACACGAATCCAGTGGCGTATCGACTTCATAGGTTGGCATATCAAGAAAGACTTCAAGTTAATGACCTTTTAAGTGCGGGTATAATTCGTGAAAGTCGCTCAGAATATGAAAGCCCGATAGTTCTAGTATCAAAAAAGAATGGTGAAGTTCGAATGTGCGTGGACCTACGTGATGTCAATAACAGAGTCGTCAGAGCAAGATACCCGCTGCCGCATATTCAAGATCAGATCAATGCTCTCTGTCATGCAAAATACTTCACTACACTAGATATGAAATCCGCCTTCTATCAAAACACATCACCGTTGGTACACCAGAATAAAAACTGGCGCTTCAATAAGCTTTGAGGAGGCCATGCAGAACCTGGAAGATGCAGTTTATGCACTCGTTAGCCACTAATGCGTTTGCTTTGAACTATGAATGAACTATGAAAACAACTTTGACTACGGAGAAAAAAAATGGATTGTGGTACTTCCTGCCATAGAAGAAAACCGAGGTTGCTGGTTAATCAGCAGCTCCTATTAGACGCCGTCACCGAGCGATAACTTTGTTGATCCAGACAAAGCCGTTGCAGAGACTCTAGGACCTTGTGGCTGTTGAAGTTGCTCAGCTAGCTGGCGGACGAAAATTGAAACCGAAACACAGAGAACCATTTACTGTACGTGCAGTGCCTAATGACCGATATGCGTTACAAGAACAGAGACGGCGGACTACTGTAGCGGCTCATGAACAACTGCGTGCATGGCCGTCTACGAATTCACAAAAAGTCGGTAACGTAAGATTATTTACTTTTTCATTGTTTATTTAAAGTTAAAAAAAAAGTGACGTTAATAATGGCAATCCCATTATTGAAAAAAAAAGGAGGTTAATAATGGCAATCGCATTATTAAGTAGAAGAATAAAGGCAATCCCATTATTAAGTAGAAGAATAATGGCAATCCCATTATTGAAAAAAAAGAGGTTAATAATGGCAATCCCATTATTAAGTAGAAGAATAATGGCAATCCCATTATTGAAAAAAAAAGAGGTTAATAATGGCAATCCCATTATTAAAAAAAAAGGTTAATAATGGGAATCCCATTATTAAGTAGAAGAATAATGGCAATCCCATTATTAAAAAAAAAGGTTAATAATGACAATCCCATTATTAAGTAGAAGAATAATGGCAATCCCATTATAAAAAAAAGGGTTAATAATGGCAATCCCATTATTAAGTAGAAGAACAATGGCAATCTCATTATTAAAAAAAAAGAAGTTAATAATGGCAATCCCATTATTAAGTAGAAGAATAATGGCAATCCCATTATTAAAAAAAAAGGTTAATAATGGCAATCCCATTATTAAGTAGAAGAATAATGGCAATCCCATTATTGAAAAAAAAAGAGGTTAATAATGGCAATCCCATTATTAAGTAGAAGAATAATGGCAATCCCATTAGTAGAAAAAAACGAGGTTAATAATGGCAATCCCATTATTGAAAAAAAAATCGTGTTACAATAGCAACCCCGTTGTCTGATTGTAATGAGTTAAACTTTAGATAGTAACATTTACAAAAATTCTGTTGTTGATTTCTAAATTTTTAGAAATACCACGAGGACGCTTTCAGAGCAGGATGGCCGTGTTAGCGATATGTTTTCTATGGCTGCTAAGAGTCACGTATGCTGAGTCAGGACGGACGAGCGGCATGCTGTTCCGGCTACGCAAGAACGAACGGCAGTACGATATAGACCGAAGAGCCGAAAGGCAATGTTGTAATAGGTGGTCAAATAGAACTGTGCTTTGCTTTTTGAGGAGAGTTTTGTTCAGTATAGGGTTGAAACCCTTACGCCATCTCTCAAGTTAACATATATGGCAAGCAGTGGTCTGTACGTCAAATGTTTTATTACGTATTGCCTGGCTTCTTCCTGTTCTTCTTTCCACTCAAACGGAACGCTTTGCTTTGTTAACCTTGTTATGCTGGCTGTGCGACTAGCGAAACCAGGTACGAATTTCCGAAAGTATCCGGCGAGTCCCTTGAATTGCCTTACTTCTTTCACGTTCGTAGAGATAGGTGAATCTCTTAAGTCTTGAATCTTTGCCCATCCTGGGCTTATACTTCGTCAGATATTTCCCGTCCTAGGTACTCTAATCTGGATCTTTTCGCTCTACAGTTTGGTCTGACATGCCCTAATTTACCGCACTGAAAACATTGCTGAGTCGATTTTCCCGGCTGGAACTTTCTTTTACGAATGGATAAATCATCACTTTTATGGGACACGTCTTGAATATTCATAAATAACAGTTTCACGATGACAAAAACACTATTAGTTCAAAAACAGTTTGACAGGTAGCATTCGTCGGGGCATTAAGAACATTGAGTTCACAAATTCCACACACAATGAGCTCAACTAAATCGTTTTCTGACCACTTGGCCCGTAAACTTTTTAATTTGGTTAATTTTTCATGAATATAAGTTTCGTACGTGTTTACGTGCGAACTATTGAATCTTGCTGCGTCATCAAACAAACGGCCTAAATTCCTTTTCGCAGGAAATAATTCAAGAAAGTCTTTGAGAAATGTTGCCCAGTCCCGAATTTCTGGGTCAGATGTTCGAACCACATTTTCACATCAGTTAACAAAAATCGACCAATCTTAGCTAAAGTTTGTATTTCGGATCAATATAACTCACTTTTCAAAGATTCAATCTGACTTGTTTATTTGGCAGATTCGTTCACTTCTGGTCGGAAAAATGGTAAGTCGACATTCTCGGTGGAACGCTGGGACTGCAAAGCTTTCACTAATTCACTAGTAAGAGTTTGCGTTGCGTCACTCGCACTTTATCGGCTGTAGTCGGCACAAAATAATGGACAGTACTATCCCACATCTGATATAGATAGAAATAGAATGAAAAACAGAACAATTAAACAGAACCGTAGTATTTCACGAATTATGTATTAACTTTTTAAAGGCAAATTAATCTCTGAGCGGCGTATTACCCGAGAGCGGCGTATTACCCGAGAGCCTCGAATTGAATGCCTATATAATACATATATGTTGATAATATATTCCGGGATATCATCCGTTCATTTGTTGAACTGCGACTGCAATCCTGCAGACGTTTCAGCAAGATCTCACTTGACATCTTCATCTTCAATGCTCGCGCTCCGAAAACATTTCGAACACTCTGATATGTATACCGGCATCCCATTTGAATTAAACAACTAACCAAAACTAACTAGATTTTTTCTATCCAATTCAGGGCAAATAATTGTGCGGAAATTATCCCACAACTTTGAATGCCGAGAATTCTGAGATGTAATCAAAGCAAATTTTACACTTAATTTTTTCATTCCAATTTTCGTATAATAAAGGTACTTACCAGTTTTAAGCACAAAGTCAAAACAAAACAAGAAGCAAATATAATGGTTTTTTCCCAATCCAATTGCCTCTCGTAAATAATTTTGCTTATGGTCGAAACTCCGTATAATGCCATATTAACAGACTGGAAGGAGTTATGAAGTACAACGAATAGCAACTGATTTCCCAATATAGAATGCAGGAGACTTAGTAAGTTTTCCATTTTTCCGTACAATAATTTAACTGTGCACCAATTTGATCCATCGGACTGCAACAATTGTCCGAGGCATTTAATTTTCCAGTGCAATGCTAATATCAAATTAGAAGTTGTTACTAGGATGACGATGTCGGTGAAGCTGTAGAATATTTTGGAAAACTCCATAACACTCCATTTCAAGAGAATGTGGTCTGCAACATTAAGCATTATAAATATCGTTATGCATAAATAAAACTGGACGGCTGGTATTATTATTGCCCAATTGTTGAAACTTCTATTGGATATAAATCCATCAGTTCTCTCCAACGAAGTGATTTTGGTCAAAAATAATTCCCATAAGGTTTTGTTTTGTTGCGATGTGATTACGGAATATAAGTAGGTCATTAATCCCAGCAACTGTTCCATGTTTTCCGTAGCTGTTATCAAGATTCCTCGAGATTTATAGTAGTCGCTTATGTAATACCTGTTGTACGCCGTTATGCACTCCATTGTCGTGCTGAGGACTATTAGTAGTGCCGTATATAAATACCACATCCGTCCAGAATGTACCTTTTTCGAACCAAAACTATAATTGGGCATAATACCCAGAATTTTGAGCGGAAATACAAAATGTTTAAAAAAGATAATATCCGATCTGGAACTCATCGCTGCCTAAACTGAACAAAAGAACTCCCCGTAGTTGTCATCAAATACAACATTAACTGAAGAAACGAATTAAGCTAATGCACTGTCCGATAGTTTGTAAATAGAAGCCCGTTTTTCCACCAATTCCCTCATTTAACATGCATAATATTTTCGGTATAGGGATTAAATAAAATAGGCGAATTATTTATATTCAAACCAAGATAACACACCAAAACCGTTTAAAATCTAAATTTCAGTAATTATTTCAGTAACAAATTTCAGTAATGTCAATATAATAAGAAATACACAAAAGCAGGTACTAATTTAACAAGCAATATTGTTTAGAATGTTTAATTGTTAATTATATTGTTTAATATGTTTAAGTTGAATTGGGCGCTAAGTACACTAAAATTAAGGTTCTTTCTTTCTTCTTTACTTCTAATGGCCAAGACTGCATAAGGTCATTCGGCCAGCTTACACAATTTTTCACATTATTCAGATATCCTGAAGAATGCCTTCTTAAGAGAAGGGTCTGGACCAGTCCATCATCCTTCAGGTTTTTGTTTTTTACGTGTACAGCAACGAAAACTTCTAAATAAATTGTCATAAAATGACGACCGATTCTTCAAACGGCTCCAGCAATTATCTTATACGGGATATCCGATCCCATCCGGCCTGGTTACCAGCGTGAATATAGGACATTCGGAAACCGTATTTACATACACCTCATGGAATTACACATCACAAATCCGTGTACATCCACGTAAGATGAACACTATTTAAAAAACTTATAGGCGCTACGTCTCTATCACTTCAGATAACGAATATACGTAACAATATTTTCTTTAAACGACACTAATTTCGACCGATTTCTATAAATTTTTTGGAACCGGGCAGGAGCAACGTCCGCCATGTGCAATGGTTCCATTGAAAGTCAAAATTAAGGTTATAAAAATCTTATGATTCTTTTTATACTCGCAATGCACGAATATCTCAACCTATCAAATTTAAAGTATATTATGCAACAAGTGTGGTGAACGGTATTTGTGTTACGGGTTTATTTAGAGCGGAGCGAGTAATTGATAAACGAGTGAGATAAAGAGTTTACTAAACATGTTGCATACTATAATTTTGCCACGACAGTTAGTGTTTGGGTACATTTTTACAAAACAACTAACTGAATTTAATCCCTGCGGTAATATCTCCGAAAACATTCGATTGCTCCCAAACCCTTGCGGTAAAGAAGTCGGAAATGTCCGAAGTGGCTTTTATAAACGTTGCTTTTGCGATACCTTGAAAGCAGGTGGCGTTTTTTGATAGAATCGCAAAAAAATTCTTTCCTTACACTTTTTGAAATATTTAATATTATCGCTTATTTTCTTTTATTAAAAATTGGATCTTAATTTACTAATTTTATCAACTATTCACGTAATTAAGTAGTAACATGTGGGAAACCATTTAAAAAATGAATGAGATATCATTTTCGACAGAAATAATTAATTCAGTGAAAACAAATGTGTTGTTGTGTTTATCTAACCAAACGCTACGCATCTTTCATTTCGTTATTTAATGCTTACCAAAATCTCGTGATTGTCTGCCGTTTTAATCACTTTCATTTGTTAAATTTTTGTAGCGTAAATAACAAATTAGAGTTTTATTTCTAAATTCTGGATAATTAAACATTAATACTTTTTCCAAAAAAATGAACTTCTTTGAGCGTTAAATTCTTTTATTCATATTTTAGGTAATGATAAAGATAATGAAATGCGGTTATTACTGGGTTGTTGGCGGTTATTTGACTATCTAATGTTGTAAAAAGTCATTTTTCAGCGATTATGTCAAAAAACGCCACCTGGTGGAAATCACTATCGCGTCACTTTAAAATTCAACATAAGAATTACGCGCCCTAATGACCATTTCAGAAACCTTAATATAATTTTCAGCATTTATTTAACAATGTTTCTTTTATTTTTTTCAAATTTCTTGACCTCTCCGTCTCGCTAATACCGTACCTCGTTGTTCTTATTGTTCTTATTGGGAAGTAGGGTACAACGTTCAGCATCGTGGTGATGAAAAATATCACCTTTCTTGATGTTATTTTTTAAAAATAATATTCTATAATACAATTCGTTTACTATCAAAAACATTAAGTATAGCTTTGTGGAACAAAAAATTGGTTGAAATTGGTAAATTAAAGCAGAAGCCGCCTAAAGTTTGTTGCAAAAATGTCAACTTGGACCAATTTTCCCGAAATACACCTCTGCTGACGTGTTGTATTTGAAAAACAGAAGCGCATTAACCTAATGAAATATCATAATGGAAACACTCGCCATGCAATATCGTTAATTAGATAAACAACGTTAAACTGTTGCCAGGCTTCGTCACTAAAGTCATGGACTTCCGCGGCGGTAGAAAATGTATAATTTTTTTCCAAAATATCGCTTACCTGTCATCACTATTTGGAATAATACCTCCCTACAATTTCACTGAGGGTAGATTCCGCTCAAAGAGGATTTTCTTCGCCTATTTGATGCTGTTGCTGTCGGGAATATGTGCCATGGAATTAGGAATATTTTTGGAAATTTACAAAGGCGAAGTTCCAGGTATCCGGTTAACCATTTTCACCGCAATTATCGGTGAAGTTTTCGGGGCCTGCATATGGCTGACGGCGATATACCAGTGCGTCTTTAAACGTAATATTTGGGAAGGGTTGTTCTCTGGTATCATGATGCTCGAAGCGGACAGCATTTTGAAGACTGTACGTCACAAGCCGTCCAAGTTTTTCTACAATGCCAATCTTCAAGTAATCGTGTGCATTGCCGGAATCCTGTCGCTATTTATATACGACATTTTGTTTTTCGGTAAGGACGATTCCAGAGTGTTGCTTTTCAAAACGAGCTACGCCTATTTCTTCCTTCATTTTCTGTTATCCAACGTTATCGGAAATTTGGCGTTGGTGCTCAAAACCAAATTGGTAGATATCAACACGTTAATGCGCGGATGTAAGGGCGCGAACAGGCTGGAAATTTTGAAAACCGTCAAGAAAACTAAATATCTCTACGGATCCATGTTCACGATGGTTGAGAACTTCAACAGTCTGTTTGGTTCTCTGCTCTATCTCATGGGATTGCATTGTTCCACTCAGATACTACAGTGGGGTGTGAGCTTGGTCCACATCATTGACGTTTTACGTTCTGAAGACGACTATAATAGAGTGTATCTGGCGGTTGTCTACATTATGTTAATGTTGGTAAGTTTCTAACAGGCCACCGAATGCTCATGGCTGTGTTGCCGAGGTGTTCACAAAACTATCAAATTTTGTCATATTATCACAAAATGATAAAAAATAGTGTGAATAACATGTTATAAAAATATAATACATATGGATTCCTCCTGTGTGGGTTGTTGATGAATCGAAGTTGCGACGCAGGAGAAATCCAGAAGATTTGTAAATAGCCTGTGTGAAAAAAATTTTTTAATAATATTTCGAAACAACTTGAATACGTCATTTTAAGCGAAAAAGACGAAAATGCATGTGCTTATCGGTCGAAAGTCACTAAATGCGCTTCATGGTTCAGACCAACTAACCAACTAACAGCCGCATAATGAGTCAAACATTTTCATATGTGTAATATTGGTTGTGTCTTTTTCCAGATAATAGTTGTTATTTTTCGACAAGTAATTCATTTTATTTATATAGGATATTCGAATAACAGATGGATATATTATGGAGAGCGAATCTTTGTTATGATATAGAAAAAAAGTTTTCATAAACTTATGTCTGGAAATGCAGGAGTTTTCAATATAAAAGGCTAATTTCGCCAAAATTAATTAAAAAAACTAAGGCAAGTGGTGTCTATAGCATAACAACAAATGTTGGAAATTTCCATTATCCATTTCCAGTGGTGAGTGAACTGAACTGAAATTCTCACGGACTTCCTCTAGGGGTACGAACAATTTTTGTTAAAAAACTCTCAAGTAAGATTTGCCGTTTAATCTTATATAATAATAACAACAATAATAAAGGGACTTTATTTCTTCATACTTCGAAGAAAAGATTACACTGAGTAAATGAAAAAAGGGCGTATCCAACTAAGTTGCTCTAATATAACCCCAACAGAGTTAAACATTATTAAGAAAAGAAAAGACTTACAAGCAACAAATGTCACCTAAAAAATAAATTTAATAGAAAAAAAAACTATTATTTCTCTCACTAACATAACCAAATATGGCAGGCAGTTGATGTGAGAAGAAATATAACTTCACGGAAAAGAAAATAAAATGCATTATGCATTATATAAGAAATGTAAATGTAACAAAAATGACCAATTAAATTGTTTTTTTGATTTTCGGTACTCTGTACGTAAGTGTAGGGGTAATTAACAATACCATTCTGCCGAAATTCTGCGAAATTCTTATTATTATTATTATTAACCTTTTGGTAATACTATTTGCAAATCTGCATACTAGATATAAAGTGTCTTTGCAGTAATGCACGCACGTAGTTGAACGTGATAGATAGATAGAAAAGTTGCTCGGAAATAATCTGCTCCACCGTGTTGTTGGAATGATTACCCCTTAATCTAGCTGCTATTGTACTGGTACTGATACCAGGATTTTGTTTTAATACTTTGGTGGGAATGGCCAAACTTTCTAAATAAAATTATTTTCAAAAACATCAAGACAAAGAAATAAGAAAATTTTCCTCTTTCCCGTAATCTGCGGTCTACGCTCTCGAAAGGTTTTACTCTGGAAAGTGCCGATGGGGAAAACTTCTGCACGCTGGTTCCTCGCTGCAGGCACACGCATGCTAACACATTTCCCTTCCATTTCCTCAAAAGTTTAATTTAAATTTTTTGTTAACAGTAGTTTATTTTTTCTCGAAAACTGAGTCAAATGCTTAACCATACACAAAATATTTAATTTACAAAAAGGCAGTGGACTTGATAATTTTAATTCATCAGCCTCCTAATGCAACTAATAATATCAATAAACTATAAACTTCAACAGAATACAGTGAATATTATGAACGAAAAATTATGAATCAATTCCTTTCTATAACAAGTTTACTAATAATTATTTTGGAAATTGAGAAAAAACACCAAAGCTTGCAAAAGTTGGCATTTCAAATAAGCCAGCCATTTTTTAGAAATACTCGTTGATTTTAATTAAATTTTAAATATACATGTTTATATAGGACGGACAAAACCAAGATTTTCTTTATGCATATCTGTGTACAAGACAAAACTGAATTTGTCTATTTTCTTACCTTTAACTTTTTCCCCGCCATCACTATTACGCCAAGTTATATCTATCAATGTTATGGTCCCTAGGGCTTACTAGGACTTAAAATATTTTCTTTTAAAAATAGTGAAACTTCCCGTTCAGGAGTAACATCGTGACAACATTAATATTAACTGGTAACTGATATTTTAAACAAGTTTTACCTGCTGTACACCACTAATTTAGAAAAATATAATTTTCAGCTTTGGTTGGGCATAACTATGTTCTGCTGCGACACTGTAGTGGAAGAATCGGAAGAACTCATGGCCATTTGCTATCACATTCAAGAAGACTACGCGGTTTTCTCCGACGAGTACAGGGCGTTGAAAATTCTAATCAACTTTATAAACAATTTTAAAATCAGGTTTACATCCAAGGAGTTCTACGAAATAAATCGTTCTACAATGTTTTCCATCATCAGCACTACTTCTACATATTTCGTAGTCATTATCCAATTTTATGATGGAAAGTAGTTTGTCAATAAGTAAATTATATCACTTAATAGCTACTATTTATTTATGTTAGCACAATGGAAAACTGATTGAAAATGCTGTGAATGAGCAAATCATCTTCAATGAATATTTATGATCAAAATTATAAGATCCTTTGGGATAGAAAGTTTTCCCAAATGAATCAAAATTAATAAAGTAGTTTCACCTCACAAAGAAGATGATAAAGATTACGTGGATAACTATCGCCCCATAAGCATTGTTCTAATATTGGGAAAAATTATTAAATGCACGTTGAAGGATGTACTGATGTTATTTTTTGAAAAAACTGTAATTTTTATGTCAGTTTCAATTCGGTCTTCAGATTACGGTACCGAGGGTGTTACAGGAGTTGACAAGTGCTCTTAATAGAGGTGATCTGAGCATTTCATTGCAACACTCAATGGTCAACTTTTTAGATATGGTGTAAGGTTAGTCCCACTAATCATTATCTATG
This sequence comes from Cylas formicarius, assembly GCF_029955315.1. NCBI lineage: Eukaryota > Metazoa > Arthropoda > Insecta > Coleoptera > Brentidae > Cylas > Cylas formicarius. The sequence continues at coordinate 10,457,553 of NW_026844352.1, read as the reverse complement.
TGTAAAAAGAATTGTTGAGATTTTAAGAAATTTGATTGTCTCCCGGACACACTTTAAGAGAATGAATCTTCGAAACTTTGAGAAAGCCCTTAAATTGCATTTTATCTATAAGGGTGTGTTTCTACCGAGTAGAAGATCTGATTTTAAACTGTGGGTCTTGTTGTGGTGTATTGTTTTGCTCAGGATTTGCAACAGTCGTGATTTTATGTTGTACAAATGTATTAAAATTAAATTAGATCTTCTGTTCTATAAATAATACAATACAAAAGATTCTTATATTTTGAAAAAACATGTCAATGGTTTCAGTTTCCTATTCCAGTAGTTTCCTATTTAAAAAAAGGACGAAAATACAATTCTTTGTATAGTATGGCTATCGTTTATAAATTTCTTAGAACATTAGGAACTATAATACAGCCTGCAATGGAAACTCAACTCATCTTTCATTATCTAGAATATGCTTTAATCCATTTACTCGAAAATTTACTTTAATCATCGAATATATGGCAGACCAGTAACAAATTAACTTGATGGCCTATTCGGACCCATTCCATAATTAAAAAAATAACGTAGCTGCAGTAAAAACATTCGATAAAAAATTGGTTCGAATTTAAACACTATTTTTATATATTAATGCAAATAAGTACATTTCAGAGGGGCTACACTACGCGATTTGTAACACGTCTTCAAGAGTTGGAGAGGGGTAAAAGTTATTAGTTTTGTCAAGCTTAGTTAAATGCAATATTTCGATTTGGATGGTACAACTTTGACTTTTGACCAGCTTCGCCTTTCAGACCAGTCGTCGCAGCTTCTAGCTTCTTGAATGTTGTTTGGTTCCCTACTATTAAATAATTATTCTCTCTCCTACTGCTTTTGTTCCGGTATGTTTGGTCATCAATTTTTTGATGGGTTAACGCCTTAGTTATCTCTAGAACCTCCAGAGATGATAATTGGGCGTAGGGTCAGAGGTTTCATTCTTTCGATCGCCGTTTCAATCCATACGATTTAATTTATCTCAAAACTTTTATTTCTTTTTTCATTTCGGCGGTGATGTTCGATGAAACCGAATTAAAACCACCGAGCCATATTAACGTTAATGGAAGGCAACTTTGAATTATAATCAATAACGGAAGACTCGACATTCCGCCGGGTGGAAAATTAAATTCCGATTCGGAGAAGTTCGTGAAAACGCGCCGGGAAGAGATTAGAAACTTTTGGCGCCCTGGGACTGAAAACGGCTAAAAGTTGACAATATAATAAGAAACAGGGAGTCGTTTGCGGAACACGGCGAAAATTTTTAAGGGGGTTGGGGGGACTTGCGAAACAAGAAAAATTGAATTGCTCGGCAGATTTTCGAAAGGCAAGAGGCCCCGCCCCACGGGACTTATACGTTTCGTGCGTGGGATATAAGATTAAGTTTTTATACGCTTATATAATATAGAATTTGACAGCAACAATTGGTTTTGTGAAAGCTTTTTTGTGTTTCCGCAACAAAATCCCCCACCAGAATACAGTTATTGCTTGGGGTTTCGCGTTGGAAAATCTGCGAGCACGCCGTTTCAATTTAAGAATGGCATAAAATAACGAACAGCAAGTGATTTTGGTTCGTATAATGATTGAAGTCAGTTTTTGCGTTGCATGTAGAAGATACTTTAGTTGATGTCAAGCGGTCGGTCCCTAAGTAATGTGCATACGACTATTTTTGATTTCCCATAGCAGACCCGTATACAGGCAATATCGATTTTGTCGGTAATACTAATGTCAGATAAGTGTAGTAAGACATTGTTTTATAAAGGGTGATTCAGTAAGGGTTTCCACATCAAAATAATAAAAAAAACTCGGAAGAATATAAAAATATACAAACATTTTTATTTGCCATTTAGATTAGTGTATTACAATTAGGTATGAAAGATAATGTCATTCAAATGACCCCCGCGACTCATGTGGCATGACGTAATTCGTTTATTGAAATTTCCTATCACTTATACCCCCCCAAAAAAAAATCTAGAGGGGTAAGATCACATGATCGCGGCTGCCAATTGATATCGCCGTTACGTGAGATAATCCGACCAGGAAACTTGCTCCGTAGCAATTGCATCGTTTCTCTGGATGTGTGACAAATGGGTCCATCCTGTTGGAACCACAAATCTTCAACTGCTCTCAGAAAAACTCAGATATCATGTTTCGATAGCAAACACCATTAACCGTAACAGCGTTCTCCGCAGTATCCTCGAAAAAAAAGGGCCAATTATTCCTCCACACCAAAATGCGCAACAAACAGTCACTTTTTCAGCTTTTTGAACAATCTCTCTTCGATTTTCCAATCCCCAAATACGAGCATTGTGTTTGTTTACAAAGCCACCAACGTGAAAATGTGGCTCATCGCTAAAGATGATTTTCGTTGAAAAATGAACCCCTTGTTCTCGTTTCCGTTCTGCAAACACGCGGCGCTGTTGATGATCTCGAGGTTTGAACTCCTGAGTTATTTGGACTTTATATGGGTGTAGATGCAAGTCTTTTGTTAAAATTCGCCGTGTGGTTGAATACGTATGCCCACTTGCTGCGATCCATGACGAATCGATGTGTTTGGATCTTCGGCTACACTTTCGCGAACAATGGCAATTTTGATCTAACCGACATGCACGAGCACGTTGAGAGCTTTGAGGTTAGTTACAGATCCAGTTTGCTCAAAGTTTTGAACCACATTCCAAATTGTCCTCTCATGCATTTTTTCTTGATCGAGCATTTTCATAATAGGCTTGCACAATTTTTACACGTTGTTCAGTCGTATATTGCTCCATGACTAATTTTGTTTATGTTTTGAGGTTAGAAATCTCATATTATAATAAACAAATACAGTGGCGTTTTAAAAATATTTCAGATTGTAATGTGGAAACTCTTATTGAATCACCCGTTACTATTTCTCAATTTTTCTGGCCGTTTAGCTTTTTTGTAGGCAAGCCGTTGACTAGTCCTTGGACTAAGTGGTCGCGATGGACGTATCTTAATAAACATATTTTAAAATGATCAAATCTTGTGTTGCAGGATTGTTAGCGTGATTCCTTGTTCAAAATAATGTGTAGTTGTTTATATAAAGGTTGGCTCCACGCGCTACAAATATGGCAGAAAATATCTTTAATGTTTTACCTTAAAAACGAAAATAGTTATACAATTAAAAAAAAATCTGCATTTAAAAAAAATGAGTGGAGGGCACAATAATTTTTTACTTTATGTTTTATCTCCTGTAATTGTTCATTATACTTACCGTCTAAAGAATATAATCGGATGCTTTGCCTTCCTAAGCAGTTTGTTATTATTGCTTTCTTTCAAATTGCGCAGTTAGTTTGCATACAAAACAAATTTATTCAAAAATGTACAATCTAATCATTTAATTATTCAATAATAAAAGTTGTAATTCAATAATGTAGGATATCCTTTTTATGTACATGTGTGCAAACGGAAATTCTATAGAAGAATGTTGTGTTTATTTCAATCGTAGACTTTCTTTTCAGAGCATGTTTTCCAGGTTTCATCAAAGGCTGCATGAAGTTTCGAAAAAAGGAGTTTTGATATAGGCCGATCTCGCGAAGTTCTCAAAGGATGCAGTTCAAAACTTTCACTACAGGCATATATAGCCATTCGTTAACGTGTGGTTAGAAATCATCGATGACCATTTGATTGGGCCATATTTTCTACCTTCCAAATTGGTTAACCAGTTGGTTGGTTCTATCTTCGCTTTCTATAAGGAGAGTTACGTCCTTTGCTAGAAAATGTACCCCTGTATTACACGCAAGAAGGTGCCACAACACATTTCAGCTTACATGCCATACTGCAATATCCAGTATCAAATCTGTTTTGCTTTTTTTGTTTACAATTATGGTGTTGAATATGCCCGAAACAATTGTCATGTGAATATATATAATTTCGTGAAAACCTGAACTTTTAATTCTTATTTATTTTGTTAAATGGATTTTCATCAAGTAAAAGCCACCTCGGTTCAATCTAAGAGAATTCATCTATATTACTTCAATACAATGCATGTGTTATATCGCAAGGCAGGCATTTTCAACAGTATGCAAATTGTATTTTTGTTTTGTCTTAGGTCCCTTGCGTATGTATTGTGTTTTTATTTGCGTTACATTGTTTAAATAAAAGGTTTTTTGAGATTCATAGTGTATAGATTGTATGAATAGATCAATTGGTTTCAGGATTGCTTAATAATACATTATATTATATTTTCTAATGTTTGACAGCGCCCAATTCATTTATTATTTTTAAATATTATTTTTAGATATTTAAATTAAATATAATATTAAATATTTTTATTTGCAAACTGTAAGTTTATTGAAAAAATTGCAGGAGACAAAAAAAATACCCGTCCATCACATTTTTTTAAAGGTTTTGCCTAAGTTTGTCTTTAAATAGTAATATCAATACTTGCGTATATATTTAGTTTAATTTAAAATGTTTCCCCTTTCATTAATTAAAAAATGTTAAAATTGTTAAATCGTACAAAACTAACTAAAAAAACAGATTGTCTGCAGCATGCATTTTCTAGTCTAGTCAATTTAGTAATTTGAATTTTGAAATTATTTTCCATAAGAATTATATTAAATCAATTTTGTGATCATTATGGTTTACTATGCCGCGAATTATTAATATTTTTATAAAATGTAAAAAATAGTGGAATTTCTTATTAAGATTAAACGTTTTATTATTTCTTTTGTGAAGAGTCAATCTGACTTTCTGAATTGCATATTGTCCGATTGTTGCCCATCCTGGCCTTGAATAAGTGAAGGAAGAAAATAAAATGCAACATCAGTTTTTTTCTTCATGATTACGGCCAACACACGTACAGAAAATTAATTTGATGAGGAGTTTTTAACTATTCCATGAAAAATACAATTTTTCATGGAAAAATATATCCGTTGTCCAAAAAGTATGTAAACGGTGGAGAATTGATTAAAAAACTGTTCAGTAACATGACATATGGTGCCCATGTAAATCCACTGGTGGCGGGGAGTATGCAGTTTCAAAATTTTAAATGAAAACATCTTTTTTTTTATTACAGATTCGGATTCTATTCCACAGAAATAGGGTTTCTTTTGGTTTCCTACTAGATGACGCTATAATCGCAAAAAAAGATTTATCGTATTTGTTAAGAAATATAGAAATGTCATAGATACCTTTGATATATATGATACCTTTCTCCATGTTTTTTTCTCCCTACTTTAAAATATAAACTACACTTTTTCTAGACGACCATTAATTTTTGGTTAATTTTTTTAAAGAGTGAAATCCAACTCGTGACTAAAGTAGCGAAAACGCTCGAACTGTCTAGCGATTGACGTTTTATAGTGATATTTTGAGTACGAATGTTAAGTGCATAATTGCGTACTTTGGCGTAGAGGGTATCAAATTTGTTAAAACTAAGGTATCATTACACTAAAGTCGGATCCATTACATTTGCCAGTGTATCTACTGAAAATGGTAGAGAAAACTTAGGGTTGAGTGGGGGGTCGTCTTCGGTGTCGAGATATTCCACTCGGTATAACATATATTTTTTAATTTTAAAGGATTTCGATGATTCCAAAAATTCGAACCGCCAATATGCCTCCGTACTTGATTTTGGGAGGGAAATGTGAAATTACAAATTTTTGCTCTCCCCATAGAGGTAGTTTCCTATATGCAGCAACGTTATTTTTTGCATTTTAAGATTACATTTTAAGGTGAGACGTATCCAGCTTCTTGCGCCATGAGAACGGAACGGCTTAAGTCCGAGATATTTTCCGCATTAAGATGATCCTCTTATGACATTATAAGGCATTCCAAAAGGAAGCGGCGTTTAATAAAACGTCTGGGGGGTCCTCTCGCATTACGATAATTTTGATTTAATATCGTAAAACAGAACGGAGACTTTCTAGACGACTTTAACTTTTAAGTATCCAATTTGCAACGGAATTTCTCCACAGAAAACGGTTTATTGCTAGATTTTAATTTACTTTTTATGCGGGGAAATTTAAATTTTATTATTGCCTCCACAGCTCCCGGCTCTCCCTTTTCCTCGGGTTTGCTTCGCTAACTAACTAATCCCGGCAAGATACACTTGGAAGCGATTAACCATTTATTTAAATTGATCTGAAATATCGATTTTAATCTGAATAATCTAGCGACTTCTTACTTTACAGTACAATTTTTTATTACGTTGGGAATGTTGGCAATTAATTTCTAGTATATTGTGTTCTCGTATGCTGCAATACCTAGATTCAAGATTTAGATTGGGACAGTTAACATTTATCCTGTTTGTCAATGCGACCTAAAGGAACTACTGCGACTCCCTTCATAGCTATAGGGCTTTATTTATTTGTTTCTCTCTGATTAGATTCTCCTCTTCTTGAAACAATCTACATTTAATGCTTTTTTTTTCCATTATTGTACCATTATTCTACCATTATTCTTATTTTGTAGCTAGGGAGGTCTGCTGGAAATTTGGCAGCTGGGTTTCTGAGGAATTCCTGATTATCTTTATTCACGCCTCTCCACCATTGCCAGGATTATTTTGGCATCCATTTTTTGATGTCACAAAAAAGTTCAGGTCTTTGAGGGCTACTAGCCCTGTTGCCCTGGTACCCATGATAGCGTCACTTTATTCTGATTTCCTTTCTCATTTAATGTCGGTTCTGCCTGAAACACCTGTTGTTAGCCTGCCAATTGGAATATAATTTTTTATTTTCGTCCTTCTAATCCATCGAGTTTTCGAGTCGTCTGTGCACCAGATTACTCTTGCCTTACTTTGTCATTTCAGTCTTCTGCGGTTTGAGTTTGAGCACTGTAATGTTTGACAAAGCAGCACCTAGAGTGCAGTGCGGTTCATAAACAGCGCTGTCTTTACATCTCCGCAGAGCTTGAAGTGTTTATTGCTACAACCTTCAATCATAGATGCAGTAATCAGGCAATATCTTAATAAAAACATTGATCACTTTATCCAACATAGAACAGCTTAGTTTTAGTTTTTAGAAAATTTTTAAAAATAAAAATTGTTTCGACCAATGTGGATAGGTGAAAACTATTTAGAGGCTAACTATGTCACCATAAAATAGATGTTTTTCTATGTCCGCAGTGGACCGCAGATTTATTTGATCAGACTCAGTTATATATAATAGACGTCATGCCTTGCGGTTATTCCTCCAAATTGAATTTTTTCCGTGTTCAGTATGACATTTTAAAATGTCCATAAACTGGGTTTCATTTTCAAACCCAATAAAAATGAATTGGCCGCAAGATTCGATATATTTTTAAATTTGTGCTGCCCTGGAACCGAGATTGGGCGCTTTTTATCTGCTAAAACTAAATTATTATTATCGATTCGGTGCATTTTTGTATAATTCCCGGAGTTTACCTGTATTGGGAGGCCGCTTCCGCACGAAATTGCATTGTTATCTTAAAGCACTCTCGGACATATTAAATGGAGATAAACATTTTTCACTGCACCAGGCTCTGTTGTTACAGATGTCGCATATTTCGTGGTAGTATATATTATCATAAAACCAAAGAGGCTCTGTTCGTTATAAACGTGCTAGCCCAACGTTGTCTCGACAAGACGTTTAAACCTGTTTTGTTGATTTCGAAAAGGCGTTTGATAAGGTTCATCATCAGACACTTATAAAAATATTGCAAGAAAAGTAATAGTCTGGACATCAGAATTATAGCAAATCTTTACTGGAACCAAACAGCAGGAGTTAGAATTGAAAATTAGCTCACATATGAAGCACAGATTCTGTGAGGCGTACGTCAGGGAAGTGTTCTTTTTCCGCTGCTCTTTATGCGGAGGCAATTTCCAATGAAGCTATGGATGAGAGCCAGAAAGGTGTCACCATAAATTGGTAGAGAGAAGAGAGAGGGAGAGAAGCTTGAAAATCTGCTAACTTTTCTTCAAATACTAAATGATACATCTATGAGATACGTATTAAACATGAACAACACAACAATAGAAAAATAGCAGCATTTCTTTCCAACTTTATTGAAGAGAAGATCAAGGGCAGCAGAACGAGAAAAAGAAGAAGATAAAGCACAATTCTCAGCATTTTACAGCATTATTTAATTGTCGGGAAATCACATAAGAGAGAAAACGCTGGAAATAAGTTTTGAGATTATTTAAAAAAATTGCCACACTTAAAAAATTTTGATGACAGCTCCAAAGATCTTTTCATATCTCATAAGGGTGGGGAAAGCCAGAAAATATATTTTCCAAACTTCGTCTCATTTTTCTTCTTATTCTTTTTGGCGACTAATAAGGTAATTTTAACTTTCGAAGCTGTTTTCCCAGACCACGTTTTTAAATTATTCAATCAGGAATCTATTCTACTTCTACCTCAAATTATTAGTTGTAATAATGATATGTCCCAAGTACACAAATTTCCTGTTTCAAAGGCAGTAATTCTTTTAAACCGTGTTTCTGTGAGCACTTTAGTATACGTTCCAATAGTTCGATGCGACACCTATTTTCGTTGTCTTTTCTTCAGTCATTGGTGATTATTATGCCCGAGTATCTATATGTATTGCATTGATGTTGGCGTATGTAGTATTCTTGAATTCAAATAAATAAATAAAGAAAAATTACTTTATTTATTTAATAGGTAGTTTTGCAAATATTATAACGTAATGGGTAACGGTATACAATAATGCAAAGAGAACCCTTAAAAGTACTAAAAATAAATGAAAACGCAATGCACAAAGTTTCAGAGAAGAGATATAGTGAACGGCCATATTCACTGCTACTATGGTTATTGACGTTGGTCCACAGCTTCTCTAGTGTTGCTATCATCCGCGTATCGTCCGATTCCATTGATATTAATACCATATAGATACTAGAGATATGGGGTGAATACAGGAATTTATGAAGCAACTATGAAAAAGAAAAGGCATTCAACGTGCAACATCTAAAATCCCGTTTTTAGCCAATGAGATTACGGCAATATTTTCTCAAAATATGCCTCTATCTCGTTAAATGTTTTGGGAAAACGATAATATTTAGGCCGCCTGATCATCAGTTTTTACGTAGTAGGTCCACTATATTATTTAATAGCGATATGGTTAATACCCACACTGATGTTCTTCAAAGTCTAGTTTATAAGTATATATTGTGCAATGATATGTACGTATGTGTACAAAAATACTATAGTCTATATACATGTTTTTTCATCGAATCCCATTTGCATACATTTGGGACCTTTTAAAGGAGAATTTTTTTTCTTGTTTTCATTATTAGAAACTATTGATTTTCGGGGCTTGATTGATTTTGAAAATTTTCCAAGTGAAATACTGTGATTTATTTTTTTATTTGGATTTAACTCCTCGTTTAAATTAAACTCATGGTTTGAGGAATATATTGTTTAACTTTCACTAATGAGGTAGAACCTTCTAACAGATATTGGTTTTTTAATTTTGCGGACATACGTGATATGCAAAAATATATCGCGGGTTTCATTTCATTTTTGGGTTACCAGCATTACCAAACAATTTTTCGAGATGGTACTAAATTAGGCAGAAATTATATTTTGTTACCCTATTGGGCTACCTTGTCACATTGAACACCGGAAGGCCTTATTGGTTCCGTTATTTTTTTCAGAGTTAAAGTGTATTTCAGAAAGGAGTACAGTAATGAAACCTCATTTGATATACAAAAGGACTACAGAGTGAATCAACGAACAGGTAAACTAGTTTCTAGTAAACTAGAATCTATAAAACTGTCGCTTTATGAAACATTAAACGGATCTATAAACATCAACATCAACAAATAAAAATTTATAAAATAACAAACATGAGCAAAAGTTCAGGGTCGCCAAAATCTTGTGTATATTTTCATAGTTGCTCCAATATATCTTGGTTAAATTCAAAATTATAACTGTTTGCGGATTTGCAGTTGAATTTACAGAAGCAATTTTCGATATCACTAACATCGATCAATCGAACGGCTTATTCTTTGACTGCTTGTGGTTTTCAGCTTTTCTAGCTTTCTTTTTCGCTCACCGTCAAGAAAGGATTTGCTGCACAAAAAATTCCCGAAAGTAAAAGTAGTTTTCCTGGCGCGTTCACCAGATTAGTGTGCAATTATTAATAAATGAAAATAGTATATATGTATATATATATATATATATGTATATATATACATATATATATATACATATATATATATATATATATATATATATATATATATATATATATATATATATATATATATATATATATATATATATATATATATATATATATATATATATATATATATGTTTAGCTTTTGGTTCTTGGGTTATAGGTCTTTGTATTAAAAGCGATTAAAATTTTTTTTGTCCATATATTGACGTTTCGGTCTTCTATGACCTTCTTCAGAAAGGGGTACAGTCTAAAATTATGTTATAGTACAGTTCTTTTTTTTTACATATACACAACGGAATTACAAAGAACCTTACCAAAAAGAGACAAACACAAATCTTAAAATTGAAGAGGTAGCATCATATGAAAGTTTATACTTTAAAAGCGTTTGGTTTTGTCATAGTGCCTAGAAATATTATTGTTTTGGTTTTTTCCAACTATGAGAATAAAAAAGTCATACCCTTGATAAAAGATAAAAGTCCAACAAAAAATGATTTGTATACGGCACTCACACACATAATACACACAAATTTAACGAAACAGTTAAAATATATATAAGAGTTTAAAATAATAATAATAATAATAATAATACCGATACGCGAGGTTTGCTCGCGTCGACGTTACTGTAAAAACATCGTACGATGCACGATTGTTTTGGTGCAAGGTTCAGAGGATATACAGAGTGTTTTTGTTAATTTATAATTTTTTTCTTTTATTTATTTTAAATTATTTTTATATATTATAATTTTATATTAATATATCCCTATGTTGTTACTTCCATTGTTGTTTTATTTCAGAATGTTGCAATATAACTTACTGAGATTGTTGGTGTCTGTTTTCGAATTTATAGAGTTCTTATTTTTTTGGATCTCAACCATTTCCAGAATTTCCCTTTTTTTTGTATTATTTTCGGTTTTTAGAATTTTTACTTTCGCAAAGTTGAAAGAATGCTTGGTTTCCGCGCAATGACTCTTCAGGGCAGTCGTATTTTTTTTGTCGTATTTGTGACCATTAATTCTGTTTTTAAGATACTGGCTTGTTTGACCGATGTACACACCCTCACAATCGTTGCAAGGTATCTCGTAAATGACGTGACTCTTCTTTTCGTCCGGTATCTTGTCTTTTAATTTACTGAAAATGTTTTTTACCAAATTGTATCCTTTGTGAGCAATAGTAATGTTGTGATTCATAAAAATTTTGCTAAAATTTTCGGACATACTGGGTATACAAGGAAGCGAAAGATAATTTTTTGTTTGTTTTTGTTGGGTGTTGCTTTTTTGTTTAGTTTGGTTATAGAATAGGTGTATACGTTTTTTGAAAATGGTGTTAATTAATCGTTCCGGATAGTTATTTAGTTTTAATGCTTGTTTTGCTTTAGTAATCGATTTTTCTCTGAAATCCGGATCAGAGAGTTTAATTGCACGGTCAGCCAAGCCAATAATTACGGATTTTTTTTTGCGATATAGGGTGCTGGGAGTTAAAATTAACGTATCTGGAAGACCAGGTCACTTTAGTGTACCACTCGGTTTTAATTCCTTTTTTTAAATTATGAAGGGTTAAATCTAAAAAGTTGATTTTACTTTGGGACTCTATTTCTATTGTAAATTGTAATTTCTGATGGTAGCTGTTGAAGAGTTGAAGAATTTCGTGTTGTTTGTTTTTTGGTATTGCCGTTATGCAATCGTCTACGTATCTGTAGAAAAAAGGTATGTCAAAAAGGGCATTGCTAAGGACCGACTCCTCCAAATCTTCCAGTACAATTTGTGCGATGGCGCTGGAAATTGAAACTCCCATGGCGCATCCGTCGATTTGTTGATAAAAAACTTTGTTGTATGCAAAATAGGTTGATTTTAGTGTTATTTCGACTGCTTCTAAAAAGTCATCGAGCGGAATGTCGGTAAAGGTTTTGATGTTATCCCATTTTTTGATGATTACTTGCTTAGCAATATTTATTGGAATGTTGGTGTATAGAGAAGCAACATCTAATGATACTAGGATGTAATCGTTGGGTAGAGAAATATTTTTAATTTTGTTTTTGAAATCAAAAGAGTCTTTAATATAGTATCTATTTTTATGTATAACGTTTTGCAAGATGTTCTTTAAAAATTTTGAGAGTTTTTCAAATGGTGATTGGATACATGATACTATTGGTCTTAGAGGGATGGATTCCTTGTGAAGCTTGGGTAATCCATAAATTCTGGGTGGCTGAGAATTAAGAATTTTTAAGCTTTGCGCTGTGCTATGGGAAATGTATAACTTTTTTTCCCAGGAGGACACTAAGTCGTTGTTCTTTCTCTGAAAAATAGCTGTTGGGTCGTTTTTCATTTCTCTGTAGGTGGTATTGTCTTTTAGTAGATCTAGCATTTTTTTGTCATACTGAGCGTCCGTCATAATAACTGTTTTATTTGTTTTATCTGGTATCAAAATTTTGAGTTCTTTATGTTGTTTCAGGAAACGTTCTGTTTTTTTAATTTTAGCGCATAGTTTTGAATTTTGTTTATTTTGATCTGTTTTTTTTGGTTTTTTGTTGAATTTATTTTTGCAATTAGTTATTATATTGCAACATTCCGATCGCACCCCGTCCCTAGTTTGAGTGTTAAGACCGTTTAAGGAAGTTTCTATACCTGCAATTATGTCACCGATTGGTAACTGATCGGCTCGTTCTAACGGTGTAGCAAAATTTGGACCAAGACTCAAAACTTCCCTGCAAACATATCAACAATTTTGATCGACAGACAAACAAAAAAAACCGAATTCTTGTTCCAAAAAATTAAAAACAAAAACATTAAGAAATTCGAACAATTATACAAAAAAAACAAAAATCCAGATATTTGTGTCACCGATTGGGTGGAAAATCTAACAGAGACCGTTATTACGGAATACGTAAATGAAGTTTTGAGTCTTGGTCCAAATTTTGCTACACCGTTAGAACGAGCCGATCAGTTACCAATCGGTGACATAATTGCAGGTATAGAAACTTCCTTAAACGGTCTTAACACTCAAACTAGGGACGGGGTGCGATCGGAATGTTGCAATATAATAACTAATTACAAAAATAAATTCAACAAAAAACCAAAAAAAAAACAGATCAAAATAAACAAAATTCAAAACTATGCGCTAAAATTAAAAAAACAGAACGTTTCCTGAAACAACATAAAGAACTCAAAATTTTGATACCAGATAAAACAAATAAAACAGTTATTATGACGGACGCTCAGTATGACAAAAAAATGCTAGATCTACTAAAAGACAATACCACCTACAGAGAAATGAAAAACGACCCAACAGCTATTTTTCAGAGAAAGAACAACGACTTAGTGTCCTCCTGGGAAAAAAAGTTATACATTTCCCATAGCACAGCGCAAAGCTTAAAAATTCTTAATTCTCAGCCACCCAGAATTTATGGATTACCCAAGCTTCACAAGGAATCCATCCCTCTAAGACCAATAGTATCATGTATCCAATCACCATTTGAAAAACTCTCAAAATTTTTAAAGAACATCTTGCAAAACGTTATACATAAAAATAGATACTATATTAAAGACTCTTTTGATTTCAAAAACAAAATTAAAAATATTTCTCTACCCAACGATTACATCCTAGTTTCATTAGATGTTGCTTCTCTATACACCAACATTCCAATAAATATTGCTAAGCAAGTAATCATCAAAAAATGGGATAACATCAAAACCTTTACCGACATTCCGCTCGATGACTTTTTAGAAGCAGTCGAAATAACACTAAAATCAACCTATTTTGCATACAACAAAGTTTTTTATCAACAAATCGACGGATGCGCCATGGGAGTTTCAATTTCCAGCGCCATCGCACAAATTGTACTGGAAGATTTGGAGGAGTCGGTCCTTAGCAATGCCCTTTTTGACATACCTTTTTTCTACAGATACGTAGACGATTGCATAACGGCAATACCAAAAAACAAACAACACGAAATTCTTCAACTCTTCAACAGCTACCATCAGAAATTACAATTTACAATAGAAATAGAGTCCCAAAGTAAAATCAACTTTTTAGATTTAACCCTTCATAATTTAAAAAAAGGAATTAAAACCGAGTGGTACACTAAAGTGACCTGGTCTTCCAGATACGTTAATTTTAACTCCCAGCACCCTATATCGCAAAAAAAATCCGTAATTATTGGCTTGGCTGACCGTGCAATTAAACTCTCTGATCCGGATTTCAGAGAAAAATCGATTACTAAAGCAAAACAAGCATTAAAACTAAATAACTATCCGGAACGATTAATTAACACCATTTTCAAAAAACGTATACACCTATTCTATAACCAAACTAAACAAAAAAGCAACACCCAACAAAAACAAAAAAAAAATTATCTTTCGCTTCCTTATATACCCAGTATGTCCGAAAATTTTAGCAAAATTTTTATGAATCACAACATTACTATTGCTCACAAAGGATACAATTTGGTAAAAAATATTTTCAGTAAATTAAAAGACAAGATACCGGACGAAAAGAAGAGTCACGTCATTTACGAGATACCTTGCAACGATTGTGAGGGTGTGTACATCGGTCAAACAAGCCAGTATCTTAAAAACAGAATTAATGGTCACAAATACGACAAAAAAAATACGACTGCCCTGAAGAGTCATTGCGCGGAAACCAAGCATTCTTTCAACTTTGCGAAAGTAAAAATTCTAAAAACCGAAAATAATACAAAAAAAAGGGAAATTCTGGAAATGGTTGAGATCCAAAATAATAAGAACTCTATAAATTCGAAAACAGACACCAACAATCTCAGTAAGTTATATTGCAACATTCTGAAATAAAACAACAATGGAAGTAACAACATAGGGATATATTAATATAAAATTATAATATATAAAAATAATTTAAAATAAATAAAAGAAAAAAATTATAAATTAACAAAAACACTCTGTATATCCTCTGAACCTTGCACCAAAACAATCGTGCATCGTACGATGTTTTTACAGTAACGTCGACTCGAGCAAACCTCGCGTATCGGTATTATTATTATTATTATTATTTTAAACTCTTATATATATTTTAACTGTTTCGTTAAATTTGTGTGTATTATGTGTGTGAGTGCCGTATACAAATCATTTTTTGTTGGACTTTTATCTTTTATCAAGGGTATGACTTTTTTATTCTCATAGTTGGAAAAAACCAAAACAATAATATTTCTAGGCACTATGACAAAACCAAACGCTTTTAAAGTATAAACTTTCATATGATGCTACCTCTTCAATTTTAAGATTTGTGTTTGTCTCTTTTTGGTAAGGTTCTTCGTAATTCCGTTGTGTATATGTAAAAAAAAAGAACTGTACTATAACATAATTTTAGACTGTACCCCTTTCTGAAGAAGGTCATAGAAGACCGAAACGTCAATATATGGACAAAAAAAATTTTAATCGCTTTTAATACAAAGACCTATAACCCAAGAACCAAAAGCTAAACATAAATATAGAGAAGGTCTAAGAAAAAACAAAATATAAACAATATATATATATATATATATATATATATATATATATATATATATATATATATATATATATATATATATATATATATATATATATATATATATATACAGTGTGTCCAAGATAAGGATGCACAGCATGGGGATCTCGGAAACTATAAGAGATACAGTGTCGGTTAAATTAGACAAAAGTTGCGCATTTTGATACCGAACAAGATCCCGTTTTACAAATTTGAAAATTCCAAGCCGTTCCGGAAATATCCGAGAAAAACCGAAATATTGCGATTTCGTTTTTATTATTTTTTAAAGCTATTTGAAAAGATATGAAAAAACGGAAAACACTTTTCCATTGGCACTTTTTAATCTCTCCAAATTGACGTTAACAAATTTTCATTACAGCGTTTCGATTCCATGGAACCACCATCAACTTTGATTTTTCTTATGGGATGGAAAAAAAGTACACACAGTATTAGGTTGTGCTTTTCATTGCGAATTCAACGATGTACGATACAATATGGTTACTTATGTTTTTATCCAGAAAAATGGATTTTTAATACATTTCAGCATTTAAATGGAGTAGGCCATGACAAAATGACATCCAGTCAATTTCAATGACACATTAATGTTATTTGTCTTTGTTATCAGTCGATCATAAGTTTATTCCTTTAGTTATTGTTTTTGTATTTTTATTGTTGTTGTCTTTTTCTAATTTATTTTGTTCTACAATGGAGGGAGGTAATTTTACAAACGAAGAAAAATGTGATATGCTGTCTTGCTACATCTGATGCCAAAGAAATTGTGTGGAAGCCGAGCGTATGTATTCTAACAAATACCCAGAGCGGAGACAACCTGACAAGAGTATTTTTCGGCGTTTGTTATTTAATCTGAAAGAATATGGATCATTTAAGAAGCCTGCATTATCCCGACAAAAACCTTCCAATGAAGAAAACCAATACATTGTTCTACAATCTGTTATCGAAAATCCACAAACTTCTACCAGAGAAATTGAAGACCAGAATGGGGTAGCTAAATCTACAGCTCAGTTTATTTTAAGGAAAAATGAATTTAAGCCTTACAAATTCAGAATATGTCAAGGATTAAAACCGGGTGACGACGAACGACGTAGACATTTTTGTGAGTGGTATACCAGGATGTGTGATGAGAGTTTTAATTTTCCATATAAAGTGATTTGGTCTGATGAAAGTATGGTGACCAATAACGGTATTTATAACAGGCGCAATACACACTATTGGTCGCAACAAAATCCACGTGTTAATAGACTATCCAGACATCAAGTTCGCTTTGGGTTTAATATTTGGTGTGGGATTTTTGGTAGCAAGATTATAGGCCCTATTTTCTATAATAATTCCTTAACTTCCGAGCGGTACCTTGACATCTTGAGGCACGATTTAGAAGATGCCTTAGATGATTTACCGCTAGGCGCTGTGCAAGGCTGCTGGTTCCAACAAGATGGTGCCCCAGCCCATAACTCCAGAGAAGTTCGCCAATATTTAACTGAACGGTTTGATGGAAAATACATTGGGACTTACAGTGAAACACCTTGGCCTCCAAGGTCCCCGGACTTAACTCCCTTGGACTTTTTCTTATGGGGCTACATAAAAAATGAGGTATTCAAAGAATGTTTTGACAACGAGGAACAATTACGTCAATCAGTACGAGCAGCGTTTAATAAAATTACTCCTGAAATGTTAAGTCGTGTTTTGGAGTCTACCGTGAGACGGGCGTACTTATGCCTATAAAATGGAGGTCATTTATTCGAACATTTGTTATAGAATTTGTTTTTCATTAACTTGTTGGATTTAGTTGTTATGTTAAATGAACAGTTAGAGTTAGTAAATAAATAAACACATTAACTCGAACTTGTCAACCATTTTCTTTTGCCTTTTATCGTTCGGATCTCATGGCCTACTACAATAAAATACTAGAAATGTATTAAAAAGCCATTTTTCTGGATAAAAACATAAGTAACCGTATTGTATCGTACATCGTTGAATTCGCAATGAAAAGCACAACCTAATACTGTGTGTACTTTTTTTCCGTCCCATAAGAGAAATCAAAGTTGATGGTGGTTCCATGGAATCGAAACGCTGTAATGAAAATTTGTTAACGTCAATTTGGAGAGATTAAAAAGTGCCAATGGAAAAGTGTTTTCCGTTTTTTCATATCTTTTCAAATAGCTTTAAAAAATAATAAAAACGAAATCGCAATATTTCGGTTTTTCTCGGATATTTCCGGAACGGCTTGGAATTTTCAAATTTGTAAAACGGGATCTTGTTCGGTATCAAAATATATATATATATATATATATATATATATATATATATATATATATATATATATATATATATATATATATATATATATATATATATATATATATATATATATATATATATATATATATATATATATATATATATATATATATATATATATATATATATCTATATATATATATATATATATATATATATATATATATATATATATATATATATATATATATATATATATATATATATATATATATATATATATATATATATATATATATATATATATATATATATATATATATATATATATATATATATATATATATATATATATATATATATATATATATATATATATATATATATATATATATATAT